>NW_008237681.1:7393965-7471067 GCF_000691975.1 Corvus brachyrhynchos
GGAGTGCAAGGTCTGCCGGCGAAGCATCTCATCCCCAGCCGGGCACGGCATTGCCGCCTCCCCGCACCTTCCCGCCTCGGCGGGTGTGCTGCCTTGGCTGCTGCGCTGCTTGCTTCCCATCTGCATCTTCCCGACTTTCTCTTTTTGCTAATAAAATGCAGCCCTTAAACTGTCAAAAACGAGCTAGTTCTTTGAAGCAGACCAAGTTTTAAAACTAGGGGAAAAAATACAGAAGTTTTAAGTACCTAGGGACCCAAGTGTTTCACTAGAAGTATGAGGAAAAAGCTGCTACCGAACGATGAAGCTACCATGCATTTCAGTTTATTAAAGTTTTAATAAGCCTGCCTGAATACCTGAAAAAAAGCACTGAAGCTTAAATTGCGAGTGTAACGTTACATTAATGTAGCATTATAGGTCAGCAAGATGAAAGGTGTGGTTCTCATAATTATCACGATGCCTAGTATGAGGTAACAAAACCACATACCACAAAACTGTGTAATTTATGACTCGACATGGTGCAGGCATTACCATTGTGATATTGTTGCGTTTTTTTTTTTTTTTTTTAGTCTCAGATTCTTAGCTTTTCCTATACCATGCATCACATTACGCCAGAAAAGCTTAGAGGAAATAGTTCCCCAAAATGAAAGTTTGTAAGTCATCTTATGTGTCCCTTGAGTGGATTATCAGCCCGTAGGTGCCACAGCGCACAGGGTGTCAGAGAAGATACGGTCCTGCCCATGTGGTCTGTGAGTTGCTGTTTGAGTCCCAGTCAGCAGTTCTGAGACTTCTTTGCAGAGAAGAGAACTTTATGCTGAAATACTGTATTTTTTAAATAATTTTATATTTAAGTGTATAATTTGCCAAGACTTCCAGGACACGCATCTGAGGCTCTGCACATAGCGTCACACAAGCAGCTGATTTGAGTACAAACTGGTGGGGTAGGACATGAGGTTGCTCATGCTTCATTTTTAATGTTTCACCTCTGCATGATAGCAGGTTGAACTTGACCTGTTTGTGAGTACCAGATGTGGCAATATTGTTACCTGTATGAGACACTGGGAAAATCAGTAGGGAGTTGAACCAGTGACACCAAGTATGAATCCCAGTTCTTACATGAAGGCTCAACTCTATGGTTTGGTGTGTGCGAGGAACTCCTGCCACAGCCTAAAGGATGGTAATCTATGAAAACTCACCAGATAAGCACTCAGCCAAAAGGTGATAAACCTTTCTGAAAGCAACTGGGAAATAAAGGACCAAATGTCTGAATAGGACCTTATGTTGGAATTACTTTCTCAGTAAGATGATGCAAACAGTGTCCAGCTTTTGCCATCATACAGGCCTAGAAATGGTGCGCTGAAATGTGTTGCTTTAAAAATTGACTATGTTTTGGCATATGAAATGAATAGTAACATGCCACGTAAAAATAGATTGCTTTGGACATTCAATGTGTGCTGCAGGAATAAAGAAACCTGAATTGAGTTATATTCCATTATTAGTTTAAATTGAAGTGGGTGATTGCTGGGCAGGTGGTGTTACAGCACAGATAACAAACTTGATGCTGCAGATAGCTGTGTGTGGGGAGGCATATATGGCACAGGCTCTAGGTGGTCTGGCTGCTGCAGTGCTGCTGCTCTGCCACATTTCACAGGATGGGTTAATTGTTCACACCATCAGTGGAGCGCTGGTAGGAATGTGGTTGTTTTTCAGAGCCCCACTGTGTATCTGAAAAGTGGGAGCAAACACTTATCAAAGGAATTTTTTTTTTTGGTCAGCCTTTGGAAAAAACCTCAGCTTAATATAAGGAAGTAGGACAAGAGACAATGGGAATAAAGTGATGCACAGGAATTTCCACCTGAACCTGAGGAAGTACTTCTGTCGTGTGGGTGGCTGCTCATTGGAACAGGATGCTCAGAGTGATTGTGGAGTCTCCATCACTGGAGATACTCAAGAACCATCTGGACGCAATCTTGTGCCATGTGCTCTAGGATGACCCTGCCTGAGCAGGGAGATTGGATCAAATGACCCAATGTGGTCCCTTCCAGCCTTACCTGTTCTGTGAAACACTGTTATGGCATTCTGGAGGCATTTCTGAGCAATTCTGCAGTTGCTTTCTTTTTTCATAATACTAATGAATAATGATATTGTAATGAAATAATTCAGTGTACAGTGGTATGATTTTTTTTTTTTCCCACCTACATCTTAGTGACCAAGTGGGAAGCTACCAGTTACTTGAAAAAGTATCAGTGTATATAATCTGGGAGAGTTGTGGCCATTGGATGAAGGATTCAACTCCAGGATGGTGCTGGGTGCACATCCACTGCTTTGTGGGTTTTGATCAAAGACACATGAAGAAGCTCGGAAGCACTGGTCTGGGATCTTTCATTAGGCAGGCCAGGCTCTACTGGTGTCCTGTGCAGTGAGACTGTGTTCTGCAGTCCATAGCAATACTACTAAACAGTGTCTTCACGTTTTCTGCGGCTCACAGCTGGAAATGGATGTTGATTTAAAACTGCCGATTTGTAAATGCTTCTCTGTCAGCTTTTTCTACCAGCACGTTGTCCAAGCAACCTGAAGTGCTGTTACCTTCTCTGCAAGTGTGCCGAGAAGGGGGGCTTTTGGTCTTCCTTGCTAGGCTGTCTCCCTGCCTCTCAGTTTTGTCTGCTCTGATCCCTTGCAGGTAGTTTGGCTGACTTTTCTGACATCTCTAGTCCAGGAGCAAAAGGCCAAATTTACTACAATTAGCCAGATTCAGACTGTCAAATGGAATGGACTCAATTGCCCTTAGTAATGTCAAGAGAGGAGGAAAAAGAGTTCCAAACCCACTAATTTTGAACTGCCTATTGAAACTATTCATCTGTGGCAACATGGCAAACTTTATTGCATTTCTGCAGTCCCATAGTGTCTTTGGCTATGATGTTGGGACCAGCACCTCTGGTTCCACGGAGTGTTTCTGAAAATACATTTAAGTCTTCTGGGGCATTTTGAGCTGTTCATAGAAGTCCAGAGGGCCACACCTTTGGTAAGGTTTCTTTTCTTTTTTCTTTTTTTTTTTTTTTTTTTTTTTTTTTTTTTTGAGGTGGTGGGTGCTCTTCTCCCCTTTCCCATGACTTGTTTCTCCCTCAATCTACCCACAGTTGAACTTCGCCCTTTAGAGTGGTGAGTCAGGTAGCTCCTTATTTGCTAAGACAAAGTTTATTCTGATGCTGAAGGACTAATATTTGAACTGAATCTCTTAATCAGGTTTTGGCAACATTTATTTATTTTAATTGTAGTAAAATACTTTTAAATCAGGTGAGGTTGCTGTTTGTGTGAGGCAATGTGTTCACTTGGTTCATGACAAGTGCTGACATGGTGTATGAACCTGTGTAGCTCTGTGGCTGGTATGAGCAATCCTGCTTCTCCTGAGGCTCATCAAGCATTGAGGAAATAGGTGTGAATGAAATGAGTGTCCAAGCATGTGGTGGTGGGCTGGAAGAGGTGGAGAATGGATAGGAAGAGATACAAAAGATAAATCTGGAGATGCTCTTATCTGGAAATAGAGTTTGATAATTGTATTGGACTGAAACTACTAGAATTTGAAGGGAGAAAAAAAAGACCATCTGCTTATACAGTAACTGCACAAAAAGATGATTGTCTGTCGCTGAACGTTTCATCACAGCTTTGCAAGAAGTCCCAGTGTTAGATAGCTTCCAATGGGGTATTTCTGTAGTATTGCTGTTGGAACTGGGAGCTTTTCATCAAGCTTGACTGATTCCCAAATACTAGGATGGGTCCTGCAACAGAACAGGACTTGCTGTGGGAGCAGGCAGCTGCTTTCATAAGTGGTAGGATTAGCAGGAAAAATAAAACTTCCTCCATAAAAGAATAATTGCAGAGGACAGACCAAAACCTTGCATATTAAATACTACCCATCTGGAAAGTTCAGGTCATATGGAGGGAGAAAGAAGCTTATGAATTTCCGTGTCTGGTGGTAGCTTTGACATCTGCTGCCTTCAGTGACTTCAGTTCTTAGTATTATGCAGTCAAGGGGCCAGATTCCCCAGCAAAGAGCTCAAGTAGTTGAATAAGCCATTGGCTGAATGTGTGTAGCTTTCCTAAAGTTGTCCTTTTCAGTATTTTCTCAGACATGCTAATAATGTTGTTATATCCTCACTCTGATAACTAAAGGTGTTGAATGATGAGCTGGCTGTGAGCACATGCTAAAATGGCATTTGGTATTGCTAAAATGTGGGCTTTGCTCCCCACTGCTGTGTTGCCCAGAACTTCCAACAGCAGCTTGGATAAAGTGCAGTCTGACAGAGGTGACAGCTTCTATATTGGAGCCAACACCGTGTTGTGTAAAACAAGCATAAGAAGATGCAACTGTTGTATGTTGCTGAAGATGAGGATTAAGGGCTACACACCAGCACCTATGGAAGGCCTGGAAAACCTAAGTCTGTATGACAGATGGTGTTCGTTAAAGCTGAGCTCTTCACAAGACTGTGAACATCGTTTAAGTGGCTGCCATCATGTAAGTTTCTCTTAGCATTTGCTCAGTGTGTAATTTAACATTTGCAGTTGAGACTGGCTGTTTTGAAAAGGTGGTAGATCTTAACCTAAGGCTTTTTACACCAGGAGTGATGTGGCAGCTAGGTACGTGGAATGCTGTCATCAGCATCTGGAAATGAGAGGACAGACCCATACTTAGTTGCCAGTAATGTGCATGAATGTATGTCCTTGCAAAATAAATGAACAATTATGTGTATTTACCTCAGCAGGAGTGGTAATTATTGTTCATGAAAACCAACTTTCTACATTTATGGCTACATTTAGCTAAACTTCATCTTCTGCCCAGTATTTCTGCTACTGTAGTTTTTTTTTTATTTAAAATGCATTTCACAGTGAGGTGGAAGGATCTGTTTTCCAAGGATGTTGGTTATTTGCTATGTAAGTTGGTGTGGTGAGGAAGGCCCTTCTATCTCAGGAAGGCTTTTCTATCAAATAAAGTCTTTTTTTGACTAAAAGTTCTAATCAGCACTTTTTTCCCCCCCACATGTAATCCTGAGCAGAGCAGGTTTTTGGATTACTTAACACTTATGAATATGGCTTCTTTTGCTCTTCAGGTTTGAATATAAATTGTGATGAAATGTAAATGCAACTCTTGTAACAAATTCTAGAATATATTAATCATGTGGAGGAAAATGGAATTGTCATTAAACTTTGGCTAAAACTAAACTTTGACTAATTTTTTGATATTTCTGACGTGAAATTTTTTCTTGTTCTGATGTTACCGAGTACATGGAGTATAAGATATAAAGTGTTTACTGGTGTAAAGCCTGAGTCATATATTTTCTAGGAGGAAAGGACTGAAAGCAAACATCTGTGAACATGCTGCAAACTGATTTTTCATTTTTAAGATTGAAGGTCTCACATAAAGCTGATAGGGATCTTTCCTTTTTCCTCTGCTTGCTGGAGTGGCTTTGGGTGAGGCCCATTGCAGTGCTGTATCCATATGACTGGCAGGGATTGCTCCTGTTATACGCCAGCAGATCTACACAAGAGCTGGAAAATGAAAACCTGAAGAAACATCAGGTAACTTGTAGCAGTGGCATTACACTTCACTTGTGTAGGGCATATTTACCTTTGTGGTGAAGTTTATAATGATTATCATGTCTGCACTTAAGACTTTGAGAGGATGTTTTCATAGCTAGTCTCCAGTTCTTATGAGAACTGTAAATAATCAGGTGGCTGCCAGTCAAATTTTCTTTTTTTCACTTGATCATTTCTTGAGGAATAAGAAATTGTATAATAAAAAATAATAATTGTATAGTAAAAAATAATTTGAGGAAGGGGTGATGCCAGAAGATGAAGAAACATCTGTTTAATCTGAGACAATCTTACCTACCATTTCTTCCTCTTCTAGAATATAATGCAAATGCAAACAAGTAATCAGAAATATTTTGTGTCCAGCTGCAGAATACTTTAATGCAGAAGAAAGAAGCACTACAGGCCTGCTGCTTGCAGTATACATTTTATGTTGCCCCTGAATGTGCTATTTTTTTTCTTTATTTATAATTCTTTTTCTTGAATAAGCTGTTTTTCACCGAGAATTAATTTTATTTATCTCTAGTAAGCACCAGTTATTCAAAATTTGGATGATAACCATCTAAGAAAATAGCTTCTCTGTACACTTTGAGAAAGGCAGAGACAAAGATTTTAGTGTTAATTTGAAATGGCGACAATTAGAGAATTGATTTGATAAATCAGCTGTGTTTAACAATAGAGTCCTTGGTTTTAAAGGACTGTCTCAGTGAATAACTTCACATTAAAAATTAAACAACCAATTCCTGTTACTCAGCGTCTAATTCTATCTTGAGACTTTTAGAAATGCTGTGGGAGAGTACATAAGGTTTATTACACTTTAGTTACGAGATGATGGACCAATATTCAGAGCTGTAGGATAGAAGAAATATTCCAGTTTATGGTTTAATGATTTTTTCTTTGCTATTAATATTTGTGTTCCCTGAATTCTTACAAGGCTCCTTCTTAGCTTTGTGCTGTCATAAACAAGGGGAATGGATTTTTTCACCAGAGATGCTGATGACACTGCACTTGTTGATTGTGTCTCTGATAAGTGCACAGATGCAGTACATTACTAATGTGCAGTTTCATTTCAGATACTGTTCATTAAAGACTGAACTGACTTAAATACAAGTGTTATTTGTATCTTTTTAATGTTCTGTTTTGTGTTACAAAGGATGGAGTAGACATAGAAGAAGAAATTTCATCAGCTTAAGGGAAAAATTGCATGGGATTTTGAAGCCAAGTTGGTCAGTTCTTTATGGACAAAGAGATTAGAACTTAGTTGTGGATGAATTTTGAAACATTTCTTCTGATTTTGAGAAAGATTTCACTGTGCGCTAACAAAGGCCATCTTATTTATTAAGACTTTTTTGCGAAAAGCTGAGCACTTTCATTTTGAAATACTGGCATTGCTGAAACTGGTCCAACAAAATCTTTTTATAGCTTTAGAAAATATTTGGACACTCCTGAGATACCTGCTCCAAGTACTTTGTCAAGCTTGAGTAAGCTGCAACTGTTTCTGTTCCTTATGGAAATTAATTTTTTTGCCCAACATATTTCGACAGATAGTAAATAGTCTGTGAATAAAATTTGACCCTCTGAATACCCCAGTATGAAGTGGAAAGGACCTATCACCTGTTTCTCCAGCAGTGTGTAATGTAGTCACTGTCTTACTTCCTGGGAATTATCCAGATAGAAAACAGGGAGGTGGTACATTTGAGATGCAAGAGATCTGGTTTCACTGCTGTATGAGACTGCCATGGATACCTGAATGTTAACTCAGCCCCTTATGGTCATTCAGTGTCAAAAAGAACACTATTTAATTATTTCAGTTATTTATTGTGAGGTAATCCTGCTGTGTGTGCTCATCAGAGTGTATATATTAGTACTGTGGAAGTGACCTCAAAATTCATTTGAAGGCTTCATGTAGACTTCAGATGTTTGCCATGTTTTCTGGTATGAAAGCTGCATACCAGATTACTGAGGTCTACCCTTGCTTCCTTTGTGTTCCGATCAAGGAACTGACATTGATACAAGTAATTCTGATGACAAACTTTTAGGGAAGCCCTTGAAGTTTAGATGTTTTTGTAGCAATATGTTGGAGAAGTGTTACAGCTTCTATAACTTGCTTTTGAGTTGAGGAGTGTCTGCTACCTGATAGTTACACTGTGTTAATTGGGTGATGTGAGAGTTGCTAAGATCTCCGTTTTGATGCAGAAAATAACAGAAAATAACGCACATACTCATCTCTATTTCAGTTGGGACTAGGGAGCTTTTCTGTTTATCCTGTTCTGTGGGTATCTGCAGAGCCTTCCTCCTGAGGCATCAGGTTTTCATTGTCTGTACTTATTTTTTTCCTCTTGCTTAGAGTAGATTATGGAGAAAGATGTGTGAAAAGCCCACAGAGGCAAACTCCAAATAAATTAGTTTGGGCCATATTGCAAGAGCTTCCTGCTCACTTAATAAGTATGTTAATGTGAAGAAGATGGATTTGTGGATGGGGGAGTGATGTATTTCCACAGCAGTGGCAGCACAGAAAGGGGAAGAGGCTTGGAAGTATGCTGCTCTGTGTGCCCAGGCTGAGGGTTATTCATCAAATACAGAGTGCCATGGATGTGGCAGGGTGGACCAGGCAGCTGACAGTAACAAACTCACTAAAAATTGCTTGTAACTACTGTTATATTTGGAGGAAAAAGGAAAACTTAGAAGTGTTTAAAATAAAATCCATGGTTGCAGATCCTTCCAGGGAGGAACTAGGTAGGAAGACTGTGGTCCTTACTGGAGTTATAAGTGCTCTGTGCTCCATGAGGCAAGGTAGTGGTGTGGTGAGTGAAGAGGGTGGGAAGATAATGTTACATGGAGTATTTTGTATGTACTTTCATTTCACAGGACTTCTCTAGGGAGTCTTCATCTTCCTGGGCTCATTGTGAGCACTTGCTGTGCTTCAGAGAGGCTTTCTAGCTGTGTTGTAGGACTCTGCACACGGTTGTAGCATTGGTAATAACTGTATTTTCTTTTTACCTTAGAAAATCTCATAAATTGACTAAATACTCTCTTATAGATGGGAGATGTTGACGCTGTAGCTGTATCAGTCCTCACACTTTATCTTCAGCAGCCATGCTTGACAGGGGTTCCAGACTTTGGTCTCTGTCTTAGGAGAGCTATCTAGAGGGTTAGCTACCTGTACCTAGTGTTCTTATTTCATGTGACCAGAGTAAGCCCTTTCTTCCTGGCAGGTTTGTTTTTTTTTTTTTTTTTTTTGAGTGATTGTGAAGAGCCTGCCATCAGAACAAAGCAAGTACTTAATCTTTGCTGACAGTTAGCAGGGCTCTCTTTAGACCAGATTGAGTAGGGAGATAAAGTCTATGTTGGATACTGTGAGCTGGGACATAGTTTATGCCACAGAGTTTTAGTGGCTTGCTTAACCTGCTTCCAGAGCCAGGGTAAATACCAAGAGCTTGTTCAGGTATGTAACGATAATTGAATGCACAGGATGGGAAAAAGGTATTTGTTGCTTTTGTCTTCTGTGGATATTTTGGGTTGCACTCTGGTACTTTAATATTAAGTGGTTGGATTTTAATGAAATCTAAAAAAAAAAAAATTGCCCATGAGCAGCCTTTACCTGAAGAATTTTACTTCTGCAGCAATTTTCATAACTCTGAGTTAGGAATCATTGTGAAAGAGATGGGCAAGAGGTTCTACATCTGCTCTTGCTATACCTGGATTGTATGTATGGCCTCAAATGCATTTCAAATATTGAAGCATAATAAAAATGAACATGCACTTACAAACTTAATGAATGTTCTGGAGATATACTGGGTTAATTGATAGCTGCATTTTTTCTCAGTGGTGACCTGACTTCTTCCTTTGTTTCTTTTTTATATAGAAAGTGTAGTTCCTGTAGCATTGTCACCCTAGTTTTGCTTGATCCCACTGCCCTCAGAAATGTAGTAGGTGTACAGTTAGTGAACCCTTCTGTTCTTGCTACTGGCATAGTGTTGCAGCCACAGGATTGCTTACTACCACCAAGCTTTCTGGAAATGAGGGAATGCCTCTTCTCTGACCCTGCCTATATGGGAGCTGTAACATCTGCATTTGGAAACTAAATCCCTTTTCTCTGTCCCACAAAGCACAATGCCTTAATAATGGAAAGGATTGGAGTTTTGCCT
Organism: Corvus brachyrhynchos; assembly: GCF_000691975.1. Taxonomy (NCBI): domain Eukaryota; kingdom Metazoa; phylum Chordata; class Aves; order Passeriformes; family Corvidae; genus Corvus; species Corvus brachyrhynchos. The sequence goes on from NW_008237681.1 coordinate 7,403,697, forward strand.
GCAATGGTGTAAGTGGCTACTAAAAACACTTGATACCTCATGAATTCAAGGTTGAGCCCAAACACACAGTTTTGCAATTGCTTGTTCTGTAGTAGCAGGTGTGCATACATATTGAAAGCCTGTTAGTATTTGCTCATAATCTCGTTGGTGTTGTGTGGCTAGAACCATGGCACAGAATTGAGTATACAGCTTTCCTGAAAGTATTGTCAACTTGTGTAGTTAAATGATTTAAAATTTATTATACACTCATTGTGTGCCATTAGACTTGCTATATTGATAATTAGGAACAATAATTCATGCTGATCTTTCTGCATGTAATTTAAAAATATTAATTGTAATGGAAGACCAGGTTCATGTTTCTTTCAGAAGCCTGCAGAGCTGCAGGTAGTTAGGAGAAGAAGAGAGAACTGAAGGGAGGAGGTTAGGAAGAGCCGACATACTAATTCAGTCTTGGCAAATTGGTCCAAGGCAGAGGTAAGAATTAAAAACCCAAACATGCCAGTATCTGTACTTTGGTGAGACACTTGTGAGGGATTAGTCATCCTTTCAAGATTGAAAAAACATCATACAAACCCAGGGTTGGAATTAATTTTTTTATGTCTGTGTCGACCTGTGAAGCAAAGTTGGACCTTTACATCTTTCTTCTGTTCTGTACTAGCTTTGGTTACTAAACTAGGAAAATTAAGCCCCTCTCATCACCTGCCACTTTTTCTTACCTGCCAAGCCCTGACTGATGGTTTAAGGAAAGGGATTATAAATCCCATACCTACATGGAGGAAACTCTGCTCCAGCAGTGTTTAGCTTTTGATAAGCAGTTAGGCTCAGCAGCGCATTCTGTTGCATGTACACACAGACCCCATGTGTGGGGCTTGGTGCCCCAAAGTGGTTTTACCCTTTGCATAGAATGTACCCGCCTAGAAAGGTGTTACATGTGCATTCTGTGGTAGAGTTGGTGGGTACCTGATTTAGGCTTTGTAGGGGAATCAGAAATTGCCTACTGTTTGTTACTGCTTAAAAAAAAAAAAGTTCAAAAATCTCCATCCAGTGTCTGTGCTCACCTGCTGCTCACCTTCTGATTGTTCATTCTGTTCCCTTCTCCTGTTGCTCCACAGATGAGTGGTTGATTGGAGTCTTTCTCACAGCTGCTGCTTTTCTGTCCTGGAATCACTGAACCACTTTGTCCTGTAAAGTCTCAAAGCCTTCTTTCCTTGTGAATACTGATTGTTCTAATTTATTTCTTTTTGGTGCTCTGTAGAACAGGTGTAGCTTAGGAACAGGACACTGAACACAGGCGTAATAGGATATACTGTACTTGTGTTGTTCAGGCCTCTGTATTAACCATATAAATACAGAAGGTACCTTTCTGAGATAGTAAAGAAGCAGAGTATAGCAAGGAGTAAAGATGAAGAAATCTGAAATTGAAGCAAGGACGAAAAGGAGTATGTGAAAAACAAAGGAGTCTACCTTCTAAAATGAGGTCTTGGTTGGGGGTTTTGAATCTTGTAAGCTGGACAGTTACCTGCCTGAAAAGAAACCATGTTTTTTCTTGCTAGTCAGACACATCTCTAATTCTGGAGCAAGTATACAGGCCACTCTCTTTCTCCTGACTCACTTTGAGGTTGAATGCTTGGAGTTGTTCAGGCAGTCTGCTTGAGGCATGTACTTGATGAGATTCAGAGCTCTTAATGGACGTTTTAAGTATCCCTAGTTCACTGCCTGCAAAGTCCTTATCTAATTTATCCTGAAAACCTCTGTTGTTTTTATTACTAAATACCTCCTCATATCAGGTAATTTCTATGGGTTATTGTAGCAGCCTTTTCAAGCTATCTCAGTACCTCTTTTGAATTTCCCACCTTGCAGGTGACCTGTCACACTGCTGATTTTTAACTCATTTTGTGTAGATCATGTTCCTTAAGAGCTGCATTAATGATCTAGATGTGGATGACTCCCCTGTATTTTTGAAGCAGAATTTTATGGATCTGGGAGTTGAATTCTTTTGCTTAGCTTTCCTGCTCAGGTTACTGAGCACTGAATGCTCAGTCCAAAGGACTGGTTCTGTAACTGAATGCATGCGCTGAAGCACTCCTGCTAAAGAAGTGAGCAATCTCCTTCTCAGATATGACACACCTGTTCTTCTGTAATACTGTAGCCTTTCTTTTAAGGTCAGTTCTGAGGCCATCCTTTTTGGAGTCCTGGGATTTGTTACACGTTGGGGCTGGTAGCCCATCCTTCTGAAACAAACATTATTTTATTGCTATTGTAGCAGAACTGATTTTTTTCTTTTTTTCTTTTTTTTTTCTTTCTTTTTTTTTGTCCTTTTTCTTTTTATTTATTTCTCTCCCCCTTTCTCCCCCAAAAAAAGGTTTCACAGTAGAACAGCTTTCTTTTCAAGATCATAAAGGTCTTCCTTTCTGTGTGCCCTTTGGTTGCTTTCTACCTGGTTGTGGGTAGGTAGCTTAGGAGAGCAGACTTCTTAATGATAGCTTGTCTGGGAGGCAGCCTGTTTATGTGGACTTAAGCTGATTTCCTCACTGTGAGTCCATTGAAGTTTCCCACCTTTGAACCTCTGGTGTTAAGCAATCAAACATCTTGCATGATGGCAATTTTTAGAGTCCAGTAGGCAGGGCTGATGATAAGCACTCAAGAAAGCAAATTCATTGTTTTGAGCTTGGTCTGTGTTTTTTTTCCCCCACCGACATTTTATGAAGAGCAGAATATAAGCATTAAGACCATTACCAGAAGGTTTCATGCTTGAATTTGGGTTGATGCAAACCTGATATGGATTCCTTTCCAAGAGAGACTTTTATTTCACAAGTGTCTGAGACAGCTCCCATTTGAAAACATGTTGAACTGTTCTGTGTTATGTATTTTGAGCCCCAACTGTTCTGTGTTATGTATTTTGAGCCCCAAAGTGTCTTAGATCGTAGCAGAGGAGCTGCTTTGTCTCTGTGTCCTCGCAGTGCAGTGGAGTAACATATGTTGTTGATTACTAGGAAGATAAAGTTGAAGTCTCACAGTCTCCTGTCTTGTTGCTGTCTACTAGTCAATGTGGTGTCATTGTGCGTTAGGATGTGGAAAAAGATTCCTACAAACAAAAGAGCTACTGAGTAGTCATGTCCTAAGCAGTACAAGTTTACATGGGCAGAACATACTTCTGGTTGAGCATATGTCCATGTGAGTTCCATGAAACACAGCTTGCCCATGTGATACCTTATGGTGAGACATCATATGGGCAAGAGAGACCAGCTGATGCTGAGATACAGGCACAGTTTGGTGCGTCTGGTTGTGTAGGTGATTGCAGGGCTGTCCTTCCCTAAGCAAAGTGCAACTGTTATATTGCTGTGTTTGTAACACTCTCACTTTTATGTGTCTGTAGATACACAGTTTTCTTTACTCTGAGAGGGGAAAACCAGTGGTTTGGGGGACAACAACAACCCTAGTTTTACATAATCATCATAAATACTTTTGTAGATGGGTTGATATTTAGAAAGTGCTGATCTCTTCACCTTCTGAAAACTGGTGGTCTTTTGTGGTGTCTCATTTTGGTCCTGTGTGGTTTTTATAATTGACATATATGGTTTAGTAAAACAAAACTGATCCATGGTACTAACATGTAGTACTTCTACAGACTAAAGTGAGCATGGCAGCTCTTCCCACCTCGTGGCCTGAGGAAAGAGAAGACATGGTAGCAAGAGGTATATCTGAGTAGAGGCAGCTCCATCCTCCCTTTCTGGATGCTGTTTCTGGAGACGGCACAGAGGAGAGCAGAGAGCTGTGCTGGGGAACATGTTTAAGAACATGCATTCCTAGTGATTTGTTGTAGTTGTTAATGTAGCAGGAACTTGTCTAGATGTAATTTTGTTTCTGATGCTTAGAATGTGTCACAATAATGTGACCTTATGAGAATGGCTTGAATAAAACTTTGGCTGCCTCGGGCAGATGCAGAATTCAGCAGATATCTTTCTTGGAGGAGAACAGAGAAGCATCTGTATGTTTACCTGCTACAAAAATGTAGTAATAATAAGATATGCTGCTAAGCGCATGTTTGCCAATTTCCTTCAAGTGCTCAGATCTGCACTCTGATGGTCCCAGTTTAAGGAGTTAGGTAAGCAGTACAGTGGTATTCTGTGGTATTCTAACATTTGGGCTTGAATTTGAGAATCAGTTGTGGAGGTTTCCTGAGAAGCAGCAAGTTCCTACACATTTTGTGATCTGCAAGTCTCATGCTGAGTGCATATATGTGGTTGGCTGATTCCTATCTGTTCAAGTTTTGAGGGAGCAGCATATGCAGAGGTCCTCTGGTGCAGAGTAAAGATTTTCAAATAAATACAGTCTTTTTCTGGTGATGTACACTTGTGGTGCCAGCTTAACGATGCTATTTTGAACTGGTTATAGGATAATGAAAACAGTGTTCCATGTTTCCTGAGTGTGGGTTACCAGCACTGCACTCCATATTTAGCTGTGAATACAAGGTGTCGGGATTAAGTTTTCCTTTTCATCATATAGGCAGTGTTCCTGAAAAAGTAAAGGTGCCAAAAATGAGCTCTAAAAACCACCAGTGCATTACCACTAGATAGAGATTTCTGCGTCGTTTCCAACTTCCATAACTTCTCTGCATCTAGTTTTAAAAGCAGTTGAGCTGCATTGAGGATTAGGAGTCCTGTATTTTTATTTGCTATTTCCCACTGCTTTAGCTGACTGTAAGTGAACAGATAAAGCATTGTCTGTGAGAGGTAGCCAACACTTTTCTGTGTATATATGGACTACAGAGGAAATGAATCTGTTTATTAAATACAGTGTAGAAGTGGAATTTGCATATTTTTGTCTCTATGTAACTGTGAACCAGCATTACTGGTGCAGATTCTGTTTAGTGGGGTAAGGAAAAGGCTCTTTGCAGAGCAGATTGGAATAAAATCCAAAATATTTTTATCTATGCAGTGCTAATGGGTCTGAGGTTTTATAAGATCTGTGTTACTTGTTTTGCCATGTGATTTCTTCCTTTGTGGCCATTTCATTTGGTTTAGCAGATCTCAAACTTCTAGCTTCAGCAGTGATACTGTAAAAGAGAAGATAATAAAATGTCAACTCTGTGTGGTGGTGGTGTGTTTGGGATGCAGAAGGGTCTTTTTTGGTTGTTTTTTGTAATCTCTGCCATCTTTCCCTTTTTTGCGGAATCTTTTAATGGACCCTAAAACTGGTGAAAACACTAATTCTCAGTTTTTCTGCTTCTGTCCATGTCAGTGTAGAAGTGAAAACATGGTTCTAGTTATTGGTCTGATTCATGGGCATTTTCTTTGGCTTAGGTAGGAGGAGGAAGAGAATACATTATTGTGAAAGAAAATGTTTGAGCTCCTCAGTAATAAAGTAAACATACCTTGCACTTAAGCAGGAAGAGTGTTGGTGGATAACAATGGTAGAATTACAGTTTAATTGGTTGACTGTAATAGTAAGTATTAGTGTTTGGCAATGTGTTATTTCCATTTAGAAGTGCAAGGATTAGATGGCTCAGCAAACCATGGAGGAGGAGAACCAAACTGGAGAGGTGAAACCAGTTCTGGGCTAGTGGCAGGGCTGGATCTTCTCCTTCTTACAGGATTGTTGCAAGATGCCAGGGAGATGTGTGGGCATGAAGGATTTGTGCGTGTAATTTGCACCTCTCAGAAGCAAAACCTTTGGATGATCAGTGACACTTTTGGATGGAACATGGCTGATTTCTCTGCTGCAAAGATCCCAGTGAGAATATCAGAAGATCTAGCCTCATAAATAAGGCTATACATAAATATATAAACCCAAATGTACACATGCATGAAGGATGTTTATAGTTTTTGTCTACATGTAAATATGTGACATGTAAATAGATGTTTTGGTTTGGGTAGGAGACTGAAGTGCAATTTCCTGTTTAAGATCACAGAATTCAAAATGGGGTTTACTCTAGAGAGAGTAGCTAAATACCTTCTATTCCTGATGGCCTTTTTATTTCTTTTTTTTTTTTTAATTAATGGATATAATAACTATACTCTTGACATTATTTTTCTCTGTAATTCAAATCATGCTGCTTAGGCTTGACAGCTATCTCGGGTTGATAACTATCACACTGGTTCTGAAGGAGAAAATCTTAAATGGTCCAAATATGTGGGCAGGTGAGGAGAGCCATAGATATTTATCCCAGCAGCCATGTATCTTAACTTCTAAGCTTTGTCTTGTGCCTGTGAGCTTTAATTTCAGAGCAGTGTCTGTGAGACCATTTCTGACTATTATTTTCATTAGTTGCTCTGTTTATTTTTTGGTGCTTTTCAAGTTCCTATATTTGTATTTAGTTTCAATTTTTTCCTTTTTAAATTTTCCTATTCTAAGGTTTATCTGGGTAGAGCTTTTGATGTGACAAATGCGTAACAACTTTACTATGCATCACATGGCTACAGTAGGACTTGATGACTCTCTTATACATTCTTACTTGTAGCTCCATGGATTTGGCAGTAAATCATTGACTTTTTGGCATTGATAACCAGAAGCTGCTGTAAGATATGCAATAGTAGTACTTGCATCTGGCTTGAAAAAAAAAAAAATTTCCAAAAGTCATGCCTTGAAGGAGGTGGAGAGTAGGAGAGAGAAGTTACAGCACACCAGTTCTGTGAAGAGCAGAAGAGTATTTTATGTCGTGAGTAAAATTCCTGAGACTGTCAGAGTAGGCAGGAGTGTGCTGACGGCAGGGATGCACAATTTCAAGAGGGATGATGGCGTCTCAGAGAAGTGCAAAAATGGCTGTGAGTTAGAGATCAGCAAAAGTAAACTGCCTCGCTCTCTGTCTCTTTTCTGAAGCGGTAGGATTTGGCTTCCATTGTGTGTGCTTGGACCAGTACACTGTGCCAAAAATAACCCTAGGAATGTGAGCAAGAGATGGACGCCCTAGATGGGTAACAAGGCGCTGTTCCTGACTCTCTGAGGAGTATTTTATCTCTTTTTATAATGATCTGGGATTATATTTGACTTGGAGTAACAAAAATGTGGTGCTGCCAGGTTGTCTTTGCCTAAAGAGAAAAACTATAAGTAGAATTGATGAATAAAACATAAGTCGTGGTGGGGCTGAGATTGTAGAAAAAATCTTATTTCCTGCAGTTAGCAAGCCTGCTTCCTCTCTTCTATTTTGTTTTTAATTTCCATGCCTCATGTATCCGCTCAGTTCTTTATAAACTTCAAGAACTGAGCTAAATGGAGTCTTTGATGCTGGGGTAAAGGATTACATTTGCTAGTAAGAACAGATTAGCTAGTTCTTTTAAAACAGAGATGTCTTAAAAGATGTGAAGAGGGCTTTAAATGAAAGTTGCTGGGGGAGGGGAACCTCCATCCATCCTACTCCTACCAGTTTGGTGCCAGCACCAGCAAAAGATGCCCAGAGCCTGGAGATGGATTGCAGCTCAGCAGGAGAGGTCCTGAAGAGCAGCACAAAGGAATTGCAGCCACTCCAGACCGTAGTTGGCTTCATCGCACTGACACACTGGAAGGAGGGAATGGCATCCAGTGACCTTGACAGGCCTCAGAGGTGGGCCTGTGCAAACTTTGTGATGTTCAAGAAGGTCAGGAAGGGCTTTGAGCAACCTGGTCTAGTGGAAAGCATCTGTGCTTGTGGTGGGACACCTAGATGGTCTTTAAGGTCCCTTCCAACCCAAACCATTCTCTGATTCCTGAATGAATTGCTTTTTCACCCAGAAAGTAGTGTCAAGTTCAGTTGTCACGTTGTTGAGGATCAAAGTAGGCACTGGGAGCAGCTTGTCCCTTAATTACTGTAATATTTCCTGTCCTTGTACTCTTGCAGTGTGCTTATGCTTATGCACACTAAGATAAATGCAGGATAAGCATTTGCCTTTCTTCGATGGGGTAGCTGGAAAGGGGTGTATTTGTAGTATTTGGTTAATTGAAAGTTACTGAAGCTACTTAGTCTTAAATCAGGTAGTTTATCTTCTGCTCGTAAAAGAAGCCATGGCAGAAATCATAGACTATAGATGTACTGTAGTTTGTCTTTCTGTAAATCGAACCTTATTGTGGTCTGGCTGAAGGCCAGCATATAGAGTTAAAAAATGACATGAGGACTGCTCATGAGTATTTACTTTAAGTTCAGCCCCTCCTAATCCCACATATTCCCAACCTTTTGTTGAGAGCATGAATGGTGACTCTCTGAGGTTGTCTCCATCATGAGGCAGGACAATGCTTCTGTGTCACCGTTCTGTTCCTGAGCAGCACACACATTCAGAGGTGTGTGGGATTTTTTTATTTTTTGCTTCTCTTAAGTCTAGAGAGGTTTGCCTACCAGATGAATAAGCTGATACGGTCTTCTATTAAGAATACAAAGTGTTTAAAAACCAATTTTCTGTGATGTTTCCAAGTCTTATTCAAATACCCCGTCTAAATCTGAGCTAGTTCTTCTTCTCATCTTTCCTTTTATAGTTTTCCTCTTTCCTGTTTCAGCAGCAAGCTTACCCTGTTTTTTGCACTTCTCTGCTGCGTATGAAGCTCAGGGAGGAACATTTAACTTCACCTGCTCTGGTCTTTAAGGGTGTGATGAGTGGTAATAAAACCTTTCTTAATTGAACTTTGATGTCTGTCATTGTTGGAAGTATACTGAATTGAATTCTCCCACTAAGCATATTTGAAAGCCAGTTACATGACTTCAGGTGTGCTTCATTCAGAATAAATTTTTGGGTTTTTTTTTTTCCTGTAAAAGTAGTGCCATTGGTTAATTTAGGGCATTTTAATTTTTCTCAAGTATGGGGATCCTAGTACATCATGAAGTTTGAATAAGTGTACTCTCAATTTTTAGGAGTGCCCATAGCACCTCAACTGAGGCTGAACAATTCCTTTGAGAATTCCTATGAGACTATTCCTTTCTGTTGTAGTCTCTGTACAGAAGTAAAGGCTGCTAGTTGGTTCCTTGTCTTCATTTGACTAATTTTAGCTGATTTTTAAGTTTCAGTTGTTTAAAGTCTTTGTCTCTGGAACTTTATTGGCAGTGATACCCCACATGGTGTAGGATAACAGATAACTTTTTGTGCGAGTCTTCTCTTTCTTTTGTTTACATAGTTTTGTTCTGTAGTAAATGTTTCTCATGTTAATGAGCCTTTTCTCCAGGAACTTGTATGCTGCATGAGAGTCATTTATTTTAGTTCCTAATTACAGATGCCTTGTTGGTTCAACAACTACTGCTTCATGTCTTTCAGTCACTGTCATGAGCTCCCAGCCTCTTATGTCAGGGTTCTGAGGTGAGAGTCCAGTTAGGTAGTGATCTTTCAACACACAGCTGCCATATCACATACCCTGGTGGTATTTTTAATGGTAAATCATGAAGTCAATGCTGTAGGTATTTCAGATTTTTTTTTTTTTAGGGTTCCAACTAGAATCATCATTTGTAAAAATAGGATTGTTATCCATCTAGTCCAAGACAGTCATAACATCAAAGAATATTTTCCTGTATCTTTAATTATAGTAACATATGGTCAAATAAAGTTACTTTTTAGTGCAGTGGATTATTGGAACTCAGTGTAACTGACCTTTGCTTCCAGACTGTAAAAGTCACTTGAAAGAATGTATTAATAAAGAGAGAACAGTATTAATTTTCATGTGTATATACTAAATGGCACTAAAAGTGCCTCTGGAAAGTTTCCAAACAAAAATAAAATAGTTTCTCAAGATTTTCACAAAAGTCTGGATCTCCTTGTTTCTCCTATCAGAAGCTGGACTTGAATGGAGCAGCAAATGTGTAGCATAAGGGTCGAGGATCTGCGAGGTAAGGTATAGAGATCCTGCTGCTTTAGGCTTTGCTGAAGAAAACCAGCTCATATGTCATCAGACTGCATCTCCAGAAATGAGCCCTGCCTTTAAAACTGGACTCTGTTTCAAACATGTTTCAAAAATGAGTTTGAACCTTGTCTGGCACATAGAAATTTTTAAGCAGTGGGGTAGCAGGCAGGAGTTGGCACAGGAGGATGAAGTATTCTTGCCTCTATCTTCCTGGGTTTCTCTCCCTTCCTACCCCCTAGGCCAAGTCCAAAACTCACTTTCAGCTCTGTCCAAGAACCATGATTTTGAGATGGGACTGGCTTTTTGAGACGGGTAAGATTTGCACTTAATATGGATGTAAACATTTTACTCATTGTGCCTTCCCAATACTCATCTGTTGTGCTCATTGATTTCTTAAAAAGCCTTCAAACTTTTAGCGTCTGACATGGCTAAAATTTGCAACTTGGGAGTGTAAGGGGAGTGGCGTATGTCCTGTCTAAAATACTTTCAGTAGCAGCTCTAATCCAGGGTAGAAAAGATAATCATCAACAGGCCTGTAAAAACTCTATTAAGAAACTGTGCAGTGGAGGAAGAAAGTGTTTCTGCTTTTCTTTAAAAACATAGCACCATGAAAGATAAGGAGGTAGCTGGTGAATGCTAAATTGTTCATTTTGCACTGATGTAGCTGATGCTGTGTGAATTCTCATTGTGTCAATGTGCTGGACGAGGAAGTGTGTATCACAGCGAGCTATCAAGGCACCTGTCTGCATCAATATGGAAAAAAAAAAATCTCTATTGCCAAAGATAAGTCTGTGTGGTGTCTGTAGATGTAACATCTTGTGTTTCAGCCCAGTGTCCTTCTTGAGATGATTAAGAAGGAAGGGGTGGTGTTTTCTACTAGAAAATAGTTTAAGAGGTTAAGTCTGGCTACTTGCTTTGTGCTGAAGGAACACTGCATCTGTTCTCAGCTTCCCGTTGACTTTTGGTTAACTAGTGGTAAATGAACCTGATGTAGTGCACGTTATTGTAAAATAGTATACTTTAATACCCTTATTGTGACATGCTGCAACAAGAAGAAACCTGTTAACATCCTCTTTGAAGCCTCTTCTACATGTTTTAGGCAAAAATAATCTGGCCCTGCATGAATGTAAGCATAACTAAGGTGTTTGAATCCCAAAGTTGATTAACTGTGCAAAGAACAAACTTGCAGACTTCAGGAGTAACACATATTCATTTTCCTCCCTTCCTCCTGTTTTTCTCTTGCAAGAATTGCAGGTAAAAGAGGCAAGAAAACTTGCAAGCTGCCAACAGCTACATTGTATTACAATCTTTACAGTCTGCCTGTGCTACATGTATTCCCTGTAATTCTCAAGTTCTGCAACTTAGAAATAAACCAGAGCTTTTCACTCCATTGTATTTGCTAGTAACACAAGGAATAGCATTCAGGTACAGCTTATTGTGCTGCACTTTTAAACTGTTGGAATTTTGCATGCAGTCCAAAAGGCTTTATATTTTTGTCTGTTTTGCTTTTAAAGCAGGAAAGAATGAGATGATGCAGAAGGTGATTCTCTCTCCAATTTTCATTTCCTTCTGTCTTTAGAAGGTTTGTAATAATGTTGCTGTGTACATGCAAATGATGTTAATCAGGAGATTTTGGTGTCAGCTTTGTCAACGTTTACATTCACTTTACACACTGAATTTGCATTTGAAAAGGCCTGTTATAATCAACATTTAAGGGATAACATAGTCAAATTTACATTTGATTGAGTAGAAATGTTAAGTAATTTTAGCTGAGCTGTTGCTAGGAAACAAGCCAATGTTTTTGTATTTTTTTCTCTCTTAATCCATACTGTCTTTCTTTTGGCAATTCATCTGGTAATACAAGAACACCAACACTGAAACAGTATAATTTATATCTTCACTGTATTTCTAGATTTATAGTTTTCCTACTGGTTATAACTTAAGGTGAAGTTTTGGAGAAATTCTCTTGTAAATGGTCTAGCAGTCACCCATGACTACTTTCTGTGTGTGTTATCAGAAGTAGGATCAGCTGTTTGACTTTTTAAAAAATCCATAAATTCTGTATCTTTATGACCAGCTATCTCTTTGGAAGTACACTAATGCATTTCCTTTTCTGTGGTCAATGTTTATTATAATGTTAGTCACCATTCAAAGAACGTCATGCAACTGCCCAAGAATTTAGCAGAGTTTTATGTGTAACCTCTCTGGGTTTGCATAGTACACTGGTTTTGTCCTTATCTTGGGTGATCATTTTGATAACTCTGTTATTTTCATTCAAGTGGGCAAAACAAATTGTAGGTGCAAAAGGAAATCTTCCAATTTTGGATATGCTGTGGCTGTCAGTTGTGTATCTCTTGGAACTTGTAGGAGGACTCCACAGCTTGGCACTTCGCAGCAGTGTTCATCTGGCAAAAATGCTAATTAAAGGGAAGAATAGTTCCTATTCATATCAGTCCCAAAGCATTTCAAGTGCATTATCTGTGTGGCGCATATAAATGTGGCTATCCCCTGAAACTTGCTACAAGGCAGTTGAAGGAATGTAGCTCCTTAACAAGGCCAAATAGAGGCTCTCTTGCCTCCCCACCCAGCTGAACCAGACAGAGTACAATTTTACCTTAGATTACTGTCCTTCTCACTTCATGTACCCCAGAGCTTTTCACAGGGCAGTGAGTTAGAGGCCGGTGAGCTCTCTAGACAAAGATAGCAGCTGTTACTCATGTCAGTAGTTCACGAGCATCCCTGGGCACCCAGACTTCTGCAAACCCAGGAAGAGGGCTGGCCTGATATTATCCCCTTTTAATCCCTCCCAAAAGCAGTGCTTATTCTTATCTTTCAACCTTCATGGTCAAGTGAAGGAGGCAGGTGGGCTTCTACCCTGTATGCAGAGTTAGAAGTCTCAGTGCGACATGCAAACCTCACAGCTTTCTGCCGAGGGTAAGAAAGCTACTGGCATTAATCATACTGACAGTAGTTTTGGGGCTACTATTATTGTAATACTGCTTAAACAGTACAGGCATTCCAGATCCGTGCTGCAGGAAAGACTGCAGATTCCTTATATTTTTATGGTCTCCCAGTGGTATGGGCTGCATTCCTCAGATTCTAAGTAATCCATGCATGTGCAAAATACGTATTATAAAATCTGGTCAGGGAGGGCCTACGGTCACAGTGGAGCAGATGTGGGTTTCCTTCAGTTCTTGGCACCTGTTGCTTTCCTTACTGGAAAATACTGATTAAAATAGCTTTTTCTCACAACTCATTTTATATGTCTTTAAAAAAGTTAATAAAATATTTGCCTCTGGGGTGCAGTGTGGTTGGAAAGAGAGCTCAGGCAGCTAATTCTCATTTGCATACTCCTAATTTTCATGTGTTGGTAGAGTGTTGGTAGCTGTGAACATGCATTTCTTCAGCAGCTCTTGGAACCTCTGGCTCTAGGAAGGAAACTGAGCAAATCTGAGCAGAATATGGAGGACTTTGCTGTGGAGGCTGGGGTACAGCATGGTGTGCATGCGCAGGTGAGACCTTTTGTGTCTCAGTCCTGCCTCCTCTCTCTTCAAGACATAATGTCATTTATCTTTCGTAGTATGAAGTCATGGTGGAGACAATGCACTTAGGGCTGTCAACAGGAAACTTCCTGTAAACAGTTATCTTCGAGTAGGAAACCTTAGAGCCTTAAGGTATGAACAGGGTCTCAGGTAGGATGCATAACAAAAAGCAGGAGCTATCACTTGACAAAGGTGTAGTTCTGTTCAAGTATCACTTTAAATGACTGTTATTTTCCAGGAAACTTTAATGCCTTCCACTGCTCCCATGTTTTATGTAGAATACTCAAAAAGCATATGCAGTTGCCTTTTGGGATGCTGTCCATTGAATCTGTGATCTGTAGGATGTAGTTACGTATTGAAAGGTCATGGTGTGCTACTAGTTTGTGCTAAGTAGATGCTTACAACTCATTTATACTTCTGTTAACAGGTGTGGGATTTTGTTTTGTTTTATCCCTGAACAGTGTTACACTAGAGACTGAAGCGCTGTCTGATTTTGCAGCCATGGAAATGCACAAAAAATGTTCTTGTCTGATAATTCTACATGCCAAGCTTTTATTCTGGGTCCTGGATTGTATTTTTTGTCATACTTCAGTTTGTCTGTTGCCCACTGCTTTTCTGGGAAGGGAGAGAATAACCTAATAATGAATGCACAAATGCGAATTGTGTTATAATCTTCTTCTTTAGATAGGTTACTTGACCCAGCAGGGTCTCATTAACTAGGTGAGCTTACTAGTTCACCTCTTAATTTTTGTATTAGTAGGAAAGTCTCCCTGTTCAATTTTTTTTTAAGGTTGATCTAAGTACAATCTCGGAACCTCTTTACAGCTCTTTTTCTGAGTATAGAGCAGTGCTTTCACTGATGTGTTCACTGTGGGTTATCTTTGGGAAGGAAGCCCAGGACTTGGTACATGTATTTCAATGACTCTCTATTACTATATACTTGTAGAGCCATTTGTTTTATTACTTGCGGCTTTATTTTATTCTCAAAGAACTCTCCTTGTATTATTGAGGTTGCTTACTGTCAAGTGATGCTAAGGGATTTACTTTCTCCCTGTGCCTAATGTATAGTTGTGTTCATTGTGTTAAGTTTCCCAGTGTTTGTATGCATCTCCTTCACGAGAGTTTCCCGTGATGGCTCAGTTGTGCTACCTGCTGGCAGCCAGAAATTTACATGACTTTAGTAAAGCTAATTTCTTTTGTGGGTATCCTTTCACTGAGTGAATAAAAGCATAGCAACAGTGGACAGCCAAAGGGACTCCTAATGCAGCGCAAAAAATCAGTCTTGAATGTTTACTGCAGTCATCATTTTTTCAAGAGTAATGACCTATTGGATTTACTATAACAGTACTTTAAATGTGGGGGGAACAATTTTTATTTATATTTTTATGAGTATGCAATCTTTGTATCTCATCAGAGTATTCTATTATGTTAAGCCTCTTCATTGTAGATAAACATCATTGTGTAGCCTTATTCATATTGCTTGGTGATGAATTGTTAACAGTAATTCAAATATATCATGGAACTGTGTACAGCTTGGGATTTCCAGCATATTTTGTTTGAATGGTTGCACCATAGTCTTAACACGAAAGCAAAGGGATTTCCAACTTCTGTCCCCATGAAATGTTGCAGCTTAATGGGTATGAAAGACACAGTTTACCCTCCCTAACTCTGATGGGACAACATCAATATTTCTGTTAGAAGTAGAAGTCTGTAGAATTCATCTTCATGGCTACTTCGGGGTGTGCAGAAAGAAAAGAGAAATCTCTTAAATCTCAATAAAGCCTAGAGCTGACCTCTCCAAAGCTCTCATATACACTATTAATACTATAGGCAGGTTGTGCTTCCCCAAGGTCTTCAGTTTATGGGAGGGGAAGAAGGCTGGTTACTGAAGGCAGGTATGTTGGCTTCATTATAATGATGTAATTCCATGTGTGGATGAGATGACAATGAAAATTATATCAGTTCTACTAATGTTCAGTTGATAGGTTTAATAATCTGCTTGGGCTTCTTGTGATACTGCAGCTTTTTCCTCAGAAGGCAGCACAAATTCTTGAAAATGGCTGATAATTTCTTTGTGAGGACTGAGACTAGGCTCAGAAAAAAAAGGGGGAGTGGACAGAAAGAGGACTTCTTGTTCTTTCTTTTCATGAAGTTGCAAAACACTATTCACCAGGTGTTTGCTGTATTCAAACACTTGTGTATTTGACTTTGGCTCCCTAAGATATTACTCAAAACGCAATTTTTTCAGTTTCATTCAGTAGTATATTCTGCCAACTTACGTTTTAATGCTAGATGTGTGTGTATGTGTGTTATGACATAATGCTATGTTAAGTCAGCATCATTATATTTGTTCCTTTGTAGGAGCTCTAATTATAATCTGAACTTCTTTTCTAAGAGGAACAAAGAGGTTGAGCTGGTTGCTGAACTTGATTTTGCTAAATCATTATTTGTCATTCTCTTGCTGTATTTCCAAGAGAGTGACTTTGGGCACCCTGCTAGGAAAATGATTATTTAACAGTATTTTTATATCCAGCTCCTATATGAGGCTGTCTGAAAGCATACTGTAAAGGTAAAACACTCCATAGCATGTGTGTAAGGGAGAGACAGAATTGTATTTTCATACCCATGTAGCAGAAAAGGCAGCCTTTTCAATTACCTGCTCTGTTGGGAGCTCTCTTGCGTGAGGAGGGCTGCTGCCTGCCCTGCCTCTGCATTGGTGGAGAGGGACAGTTCCCTTTCCCTTCTACCTTGCTGATGCACTTGAGTTGCACAGTTGGTCCTAGTGTGTAAAAGGATGGCAGAAACATGAAGTGTGAGAATGAATGACAAACCACAACTCTTTTACAGAATGTGTGTCCCTACAAATTATTTAATTAATGAACTAGCAGTAGTTACTGTCCAGGCTTTGAGGGGAGGGACTTGTGCTATATGACTCTGTGGCTGGAGGCCCCAGTATGGTGTCCAGTCAGTGATGATGATCACTTCGAGGAGCAGAAGCAGGGGTAGGCATAGTCCAGCAGCTTGTCTCCTGTATAACCTTCTGGATTCTAGACTGGCTGCTCCCTGTGTTTTGATGCTTACCACTATGGGACAAAGTGTTTTTCTTCTGATCTTGGCTATGGAAATGAACTGGACTCCAGCAGTGTGCCAGACATCATCTCATGACTTTACTGCCTCACTTTTCTAATGCTTGGTTAGGGTGATGATGAGTCAAGTTTTTTTGTTCCCTCTACAACCAGCTACTTGTGTGCCTCCTGAATGAACTGGAAAAAAGAGGATTATTGAAATACTTGGTGTTGGAGCTGGCACAACTCTCGTGTCAATGAAATTTCAACTACTCGGTTGTCTTCTACTGGGATGCCTTCCATCTCCAGCCCAGCAGAAAAATGCAAACAATCCTCACTCTGGAGTCTAGTTCTTATGTATGAGAATATATAGGAGATTCTGATCTCAGGCATATGGGAGTCATCTGCATTGGCACCATCACTTTCTGTCCTTGAACTAGCCACATAAACTCTTCCCTCCTTGGACTGGTTTTCAGATGTTTAAGGAGAGTATCTGCTAAACTGCCAGCTGTGCCACGTGTACAAACTGCCTGTGAAGCAGTTAGTTGGGGCCTTAAAGAGAATAAGAGTCCTGTCAGAGTTATCTCCTTTTGATGGTGTTTACTTCTGGATTGACTCTCCAAACATTTTGCTTCAGCCCAGAAGCACCAGGTAAAGCTTGTTGTCTGCTGAAAGAGTACTCCCAGGAAGCTGGTGGTAGAGCTTTTTACTCTGCATCCTCTCTCCTGACTCCTGAAGTTTCTGCACCTTCTCTGGGCTAGACCTCTGTGACCTCCAAGTCTTTGGCACAGATACCACTTCTAGACCTTTTAAGGCTGATTGTGTCCAAAGCTGCTGAGCTGAGTTGCAGAGATGACATCTCGCCCTAGGCTGCTTGCTGCCTCTGGGAACCAAGTTTGGGATCTTGCGAAGTCAAGAAAAGTATGTTAGGCTGGTTGGGCTTCCTGGCCTGTGCCGTGCCGGGAGAGAGCCAGTGAACTCTAAGGCACCTAGGAGATTGGGAACCCGTGAGGATTGGTTGTATGCCCTATTGTCTGGTGTTGGGGAAGTGTGTTAGCTGCCTCCCCTCAAGCTGTCCCCACTGGATCATCACAGGCTATTAAGATCACTCAGTCCTTTATACTGGAAGGGACCTTGGGAACTCATGTAGGTCCAGCTTCCTCAAAGGGAACGCTGAGTTCAGGTGAGGTTGTTGGGGTAGTATCCAAACTGAAGTCGCTGTCTAAATTGGTGAAGATGATCTTTTAGTGTATTGTACCTCTTGCCTTAAAACACATCCCTCAGACCTCTCTGTGTCTGCACCTGGGGCTGCCTTTTGCAGCTAATTTTGAATGCAAAAGCAAAATTCCAGTCTCAAGGAATTCCCAAGCTTTGATACTAGCTCTTGTTGTTCTAAACTGAAGTGTTCTTCAAACTGGTAGCAGCATGGCACAAAATGTACTGCCTGCTTGCTCTAGCAAATAATGTAATACAGGAACACCTGCAGTTTCATAAAGATTACTTACTTGAACAGGTTTTACATCTAGACTGAGATTTTTTCTGATTTCATTCTGGCAGTACTCTCCCATGCCTGGTGTCTGTTTCAATTTTTATGAGTGGATTTCAGTTTTGTTGGTGTTGGTTGTACCTGTGGTGATGCCAAAAGCAGCTAGAAGCACAGTGCCCTCTCCAGTCCCCATGGCACCAGCAGACAGTGGGTTATCAAGGTGACATGTCAGCTGTGGTATCTCTTCTGTTTCCTCAGGCAGGCTGCTCACATTTTAAACTGAGTTGCTCTGCAGCAAATGTTACCTGTAGCACAGGCTTGTCCGTAAAACACTGCCCTGTGGTGGAGAACCTTCAGTGGTTAAATGGCACAGATAACAAATGGAATGTAGACTTCAATTTTGGGGTGTTTTTTAGATGAACAGAGGCAAAATTAGTGCTTTGGTTCATTCAGTTGGTGGGTCATTGTTGCTGTCGCTTGTGTAGAGCAGGCATGATGAGAGGAGTTGCAAAACCATGCAAGTGGGCTGCAGAAAACTGAACTGTAGGGGATTCTTCAGTGCTTTGACTTCATTGCTGCTTTTATTCTGATCCTTCTGTGCTCATTTGTGTTGTCATTGAGAAAGGCCATTGCAAATTGCACCTAGAACGTAAAGTCCCTGCTTGTCAGTGTGGCTTCCAACAGCATGTAAGCCTTCTTTTATTGGGGGATAATGATGTTCAGTTTGTGGCTGGATTTCTTAATTATTTTTAAAATCTGATTGTAGAATATTGCCAGTAGAAATCTGTTTAAAGGAACAGTTAAAGTAAAAAAAAATCCCTAAATTTAAAAGCTAGGAGCTTCCCCTACTTGCTGTGGCTCCCTGGCTGTCTGGACTGTAGGTCCTGTTGCAAATGCCCAGTAAAGTTAGCATGAGATGGCCACTGTGAACCAAAAGCAGAGCCAGCCTGGCCGTCTCCACGGTTGTGATGACACTACTGAAAAGTGAGGAACTTCTTCAAATTACTAGTAGATTCTGAAGCTGTCTCAGCTATTTTCTCCATTCTCATTACTTTCTACTGTTTTTTCTGACCCTGTGTGCCCAGTGGGTAGCTTGGGAAGCTACCCACTTTCTTGCCCAGAGTCCAGCTTGTTGGAAACATTTCAGTGCTGCTGTGGGTGTGATGTGAATGTGAATAGTTCAATGTGAAATAATTCAGGTCCCATTTGATGTGGGGAGGTGAAAGCTCTGCCGTCCTGCTGGGGTAGCTGCCCTCCTTACCAGCAAGATATTTCAGGCAGAAACTAGTGTTTTAGATCTTTTACATATGCAGACTCACAGAATACTCTGAGTTGGAAGGGACCCTCAAGGATCATCAAGTCCAGCTCTTGAGTGCACGGCTCATACGGGGATTGAACGGACCATGTCGGTGTTATGAGCACCACGTACTACAACAAGCTTCTTTGCAGCTTACACTATTTAATGTGCTGATCCATAGCTGTATCCTCTCCGTGCAGCACGTGGTGCCAAAGCTGCCCACTTGACAGTCGCTGGCAGCATCTGAACTTCTGTGGAGCGATGGGGAAGGGGATGGAGTTGAAGCCTCTTGACAGCAAAACAGGCTTATTAAACGGCGGGTGACTGTACAGCCCTCATTGCCAAGCTCGCTTTGCATGAGCTCTTCGCCTTCTAGGGGGGCAGCTCCTCCCAACTCCGTGTCCTCAGCAGTGGCCCTTGAGTAGTTTGCAGTACCGCCTGGTGACGCGCCCTTCCAGCGGCGTGTCGCGATTATCGTGCTCACCTGTGTCCCTTTCCCCCCGTTTCCCTTGGCCGTCCCTTTCCCGGGGCGCTGCCGGCGCGGCGGG
Source organism: Corvus brachyrhynchos (assembly GCF_000691975.1). Lineage (NCBI taxonomy): Eukaryota > Metazoa > Chordata > Aves > Passeriformes > Corvidae > Corvus > Corvus brachyrhynchos. Next base: position 7,423,427 of record NW_008237681.1, read on the forward strand.
GGCGCCCCCTCGCCCAGCGCTTAGCTGTGGCCGACAGTAATTTGGTTTTCGCTTTTTGGCTTCGTAGTTCGTGAGGCGGCAAGTAAAGAAAAACACCGTTAGAGATTTATTCCCTTAGCTTTCCAAACAAACGCGTCTCACAGAGCGGGAGTGTGTAATTTCTGTACTTTGGAATGCTCGTTATATTTTGCCCTTGTCTGATTTATTGCAGTGCCTGTGCTAGGTATAAATATTAAAACAATTTATCATAAATTGAGCATTGCAAAGGCAACATCTGTTTTAGATGACAGGTTTTTTTGAGGCTAAACTTTCACAGTACAGTTCATAAACTACACATGGGTCTTAAATCCCTTTCTTTAAACTCAGGTCTTTCCTTCTGTTGTTGAGTGGGCTGACACTTGCAATATTTAGTTGAGTATTCATAAATTCTGTCATGGCTTCAGTGTATGTTTTTGGAGCTGAAATTTTAAAATTCCCCAGCTAATGTGTGGCGTGAGGATGCACTTTCAAATGGAATAGCTGGGTCCCTTACTACTTTCTGTCTCCTGTGGCTGTGATGCCATTTCATGAGGTGTTTCTCTGCTAGACTTGGTCAGAAGGGCAAGTACCATCATTGTGGTAGGGTTTATGTAGCTGTGATACCACCACTAAAATGACACACCACTCCCCAGTTCTTTAGTTACACTGATAACATTCTAAGGAGAAAAGCTTCATGGAGTTTATTAAACAGAATCACAACATGTAGCTTAAAAAACAAGGTAAAGGCTCTGCTTTCCTGTGCCTGCTTTACAGGAAAAAATGGGCAGATGGATTGACAGTTCAATATATTACGTGTTCTTCTTCAGATTTGAACTCCTGTAATAGAACAAGTGTTTCTGTCATACTCCGTAATCCTGTTCTCCCATGAGATATCTTGAGAAACCTCAGAAATGGCATATCAAAATTGTAAACCACAAAGCATAACCCTTAATATAGCCCTGGGGCAAACCTCTGTCTTCTGAATTGCATGGCACAATGGAGATCATAGAATAAAAGAATGTTTTGCCTTGGAGGGTTTTTTCCTTCCTTTTTTTCAAGCTAGTTCTAATATTTACAGTATCTGTGTTCTCTGCAGATTTAATTGAGTCAATTAAGATTCTTAGGCTCGATTCCCCCAGGTATGGGTTAAAAGTCTCTATTTTTTTTTTTCCCCTCCTTCTTGCCAGCTGGTGTTTCTAGTTCTTCCCTGGTTACAGAGGAAGCAGCTACCTGGGATTTTGGTACAATTTGCAAAGTTCCCTCTATTGCACTGAGGTGATCTACCGTGCAGGCAAACATGAATAACACCTGACTTCACTTGCCTTTTATGCCCTTTACAGTGTTTCACCTCTTTGAACTGTGTCTTCTGTGGTTTTTTCCTATGTGGAAAACAAATCCCTTTGTTTTTCAGTAGTCTTACCATCATTGCTGATTAAGGGGAAGATTTCTTCATCATTCAAGAGCTGGAGTGGGCATGCCTATATTTCAGCTTTTGCCATGCTTAGCTCTCTTCCTAATCAACACTATTACCAAAGAGCTAAGTTGGTATATTCAACCCACTGTTGATGACCATTGGTGTTGAAGCAGCTGACCTTTCTCAGGCTGGCACTCTGAGAGCCACATAGTCCTTTCAGGTACTTCTCTTGTTAGTGGTGTCTCTCACTTCTTATTTGGCTCCTTGCTCTGCATTTGGGCCAACTGAGAATGCCCAGGTACACCCACAGACTGCATTTTCGTGTGCACTCAGACATGCACCAGGCTCCTGTTGAAGTGTAACTGTCAAAGGTTCAGCTCTGAGGATGTTTGGTTGGCATCCAAGTCTCGTACATCTGGAATGCTGCCAACGAGCGTTTCCTTGGAAGCCCAGGGTGAGAAGTGTTGTGACTCTGGGTACCAGGAACGTTTTCAGTACAGGCAGACAAAAAAAGCACTTTTTCTTCACCAAGATCAGTCTTCATTTGGCATGAAAGCAACATTGTTCTTGGTGTTGCGCTTCGCACGTTACTCTTGTCTTTGAATGATTATTTTACGCCAGTCATTGTATTTTCAATATGTGCTCTTAGAACTCCACGGCCACTTGATTGCGACAAAACAAATTCACATCTGGTTCTCAAGAAAGTGCTGATCTAGGTATTGATGCTCATTTGGATTACCTGAACTGACTGATGGTTGATACGACAAATTTAGCTGGCAGTAATGTAACTTTTAAAGAAGTATTGGTGGGAGTCCACGTCCTGACTTTAATCCCAAAATGAGCATCTTAAAACAGACCTTGGTGGTATTCTTAGTTTATCCAGTATGTCCAGGGAATAGTAACAATAATAACGATGGTGATGATGATGTTCTTAACTTAGAGCCTTGTTTCAGAGGCCGTGTTAATGCCTTGTTTCCTGTTACTCTATCTGTGGCTATAGATTTGGGAACAGCTTGCTCATCCTGAAGTTCTTGTATAGGCAAGACTGCAGAAGATACTTGGTAAGTTTGTCACTGGGTTGGCAGGAGAAGCGGATGGTAACCCTGCTCCACACAGGACTACAGCAAGACTCAGTGCCCAGAAGACCCTTGGCTGTGGTTGTTGTGTGTGTTAAGACTCCAGGTTTGCCATGTTCTGGCTTGAAGTGGTCTTCTGTACAAACATTAGCTACTCCTCAAATATTGCTAGGGGATAGGTGCTGCTTTGGGACTTGCTTGCTGTGTGTAACCTGGCATGGAAATCAGAAGGGTTCCCAGCCTCAGCATCTACACTGTTTGAATACTGTTATCAGTGACAGCTGTCAAAGTGAACAAGCAAAGGTGCATCTCTGGAGGATTTTTCCTTTTTATGGTTACGGTTTTTCACTTTGGCAAAGCTGAGCTGCTAGCAATCTCGACAATCTTTCTCACCCACATAGAATTATAATACACATTGGAAAAAACCTGCAAGATCATCAAGTCTATTTAGTTGGCACTGACAACTCCACCATTAAACCATGTCCATAATGAAGATCGACAGAGCTTTACAGCATATTACAAAAACAAAAACAAACCCTGCCTGATTTTGAGAAAATGATAGACTGAAATGTCTTTATGTGAATATCAAGCAGCAAAATCTGTACCATCTGTTTAGAGCTTTAACTTCACTCACTCCCAAATTCGTAGGAGTGAGACGACTTCTGTGGAAAGAGAGGTGTAAACAGTGTGTGCAGAGTATGTGTGGGAATGCACAGGGGGAAAGATAAACATTTGCAGTCAGGTACTGCTGTCTTGTGTGCAGACATTCACATGTCATCAATGACATGGGAATGGCTCAGAAGTGTGGTGAGGTTGGATGGGTTTTGCCTGCTTAGAGTGAGGCAGGAAGAGGTTCGTGCCTGTGTGATGTGGGTTCTTCTGACTCTTTTTGTTGTGGTGATATCTCACGTCAAGGGAAACCATCGCCTGTTGCAAGTTGATGGCAAATAATATTGCACTGTTCAGTGGGATTTCCTAATCTGTCAGGTTTGCTTTAAAATTTGCAAAGCCTTTTTTATTGATTCATTTATTTGCTGGTTTTGGATTCCTGTTGCATAAGGGAAGTCTCAGCTCTTGCAAGGCTGACCCCATGCTCTGGAGAAATGAGTTGTGGGGTAAGAATTTCCTTGGCTTGATAGTGTGTTTGAGCAGCAGGAGTTTCAGCTATGTTTGACATGCTTCTGTAGATAATCCCAACTCAGAGGCACAGATAAAAGTGACTGTGTACAGCTGTGATTGATGTTTAGGCTTCAGACTAGTATTAGCCAGCTGTCTGTTCATCCCTTGACTGTAGCAGCTGTTTCAAGTTTGAAATTTTTATTTAAAAAAACCAAAACCAAACTAACAGAATACTGGTACCAATATTTGATTTGCAGACCAGAGAACTTCACAATGTTGATCTGCTCTGAGCCTCTTGCACAGCACTGATTACAGGACTTCTTTACCCTAATACTTTTCTGAAAGCATGTATCTTCTGATTTTGAGCTTAATATTTCTAATATCTAGTCGTCTTAATACTCGCTAAGGTCTTCCAATGGTTTATTCTTGCTATAAAAATCATGTACTTTATTAAGAATTTGAACTCCTGTGAATTAAAATTTGATATTTTTTTTCTGTTACAGCCTTCCCACTGCACCACCCAGTAGCTTATCCACCTTGATTCCTTAGTCTTTAAAAAAATACTTCCCTCTCCACCATGTTGTTAGTGTTGCAGGCTTTCCAAAGGTGACTTTTAGCCAGTTTTAGTTTTTTTCACGCTGATTCCCATCAGCAACATTGTGCCATTTCTCTCTGTATCTCAGGATTTGTATCCTCAACAAATATGTCAGTAGTAACTTTCTTAATAATGTAAACCTTTAGAAGTCACATAATATATGTCTAGGGTCTGGTGTGGCAGTAATACTGCTTGAAGCCCATCTGCTTGTGATGACTCCTCGCTTACAAGAACCATTTCACACTTGCAACTCTCCTTCTGTTTGTTCAGTTAGTGAAGTGAATGTTTGAGTTTAAAACTCTATTTAAAAATTTATATATGCTGTGGTAAGATGTTAGCTGAGTAACTAGCATTGCCAAATGTTAGGGTAGAAGATTTAAGATTTCATGATGGGCAGTTAGTTTTTTGCAGGTGAAAAGGGGATGTGTGTGTGAGAGAGAATGAAGAATTGCAGGCTGACAGCAGCAGGGTGAAGCAAGTGGTTTTAGGCACCTTGGTTGCCTTTGATAGAGAAATAATGTGGTTTTAGTTTCTTACCCAGGAAGAGCTTTGTTTCCCTTCCCTCTGTGCTGGTGCCTGGAGCAGAGTCCTCAGTGGCTGTGTTCCGTGCTGGTGATGGCCAGGAGCTCCTGGCTGAGCTGTGTGGGATGTCTGTGCCTGCCTTGGCTGTGACAAGACAAGGAGCAGGCAGAGTAGTCAGCCCCTTGGCTCAGGCTGTCCATCCCTGCCTTGGCTGCTGCCAAGGAGAGCAGCCACTTTGCTTCATGTACTAGAAGAGAATTGGTGAGTCTGGTCTCATGGGCTCCTTGTTCAAAAAGAACTGCAATCCATCCCCACCCCTTGGGGAGGAGGAGGGGACATGCAAATTGTGGGTGTGGAAAACATTGTATTTGGTGTTTAGGCACTTACCCAACAGGCGACTGCATTTTGGTGGTGCCAGACTTGTGCAGGCTGTTTTGGCACTGCTTGTGGAAGGTTTTACTTTGACTGCTGCAGTGTTCAGTATGTCTGACTTAGGACAGTATCTGTGCCATCAGATCTTCACTTCTGTTTGTTCAGGCAAGAGAGATGAGCACCTTTCAATATACAGCCCTTAGGACAAAGCTGCTTGCTGTTGGAGGATACTTTTTGGGGTTGCTGGTTTTCATTTTGTACTCCCTGTTGTACATACCTGGATATCAGCAGAAGAACCTACTGTGGAATTTCATTTGTGACTTAAATCACTGCCTTTATCTAAGGAAATTTACTCTCAAAGCAGTTGGACAGCTATTCGGTACTCCTTAAGCCCATGTTGATTGGCATTAGTTATATTATCTTTCTTGATATTTTTTCATACAGAATGCTGCTTTTGTCAATGCCAGGGTCAGGTTAATACATTAATTACCTGTGCTACTTTTCTTTAAATGCGTTGTTTGAGATTTTTTAAAACTTCTATGTTCTTTGACTTGTTGAAAAGAAGTTTCATGAGCCAACATGAAACAAAGGCCTGAGATACTGCTGCAGGCCAATTCCTTCCACGTCTCCAATGAATCGAGCTGCTGTATCTATAGCAATCAGGAGGGTTTCCAAAAGAAATTTCCTGAGTACTGCTTTGGAGAAGAGTATTTCTAAAACGAAATAGCTTTCTGCAGAGTTTCCACCACACCATCTCTTGGCAATATCCATGCATGTTGATACAGGAGAAGCTCTCAGTTGTGTCGGGCCACATGGGGTGGTTTGTCACACTGCTCCTGTCTTTGTGTTTAATCCCTGATCCAGTGTGGCATGCTGGACTGGACAGGAATTGGCAGTCACTCTGTGGCCTGTGTGCTCCTGTCTGTGCTCACTGCTTTCTCTCTACTGCAAATGCAATCCCACTTCTTCACTTCATATCAGTGTCAAAGAACATGAATGCTTTGGACTGTTTTATGTGCAGCGTGAAGAGAGCGAAGAGAACTCTTACAGTATTTGTCAGCTTTAAGAAGGTGTGGTTTTAAAATCTCTTCATGTTTATAATTCTGGAGTTAAGAGCAGCCATGTGTCCCACTGCCAAAATCTTACTGTAGCTGTGAAAATTAAAGAGGTGATAAAAAAACTTTCTCCTTCACATGCCAGGGGAATAAATGTTCTTTACATAGGCCCAGTTCTCTTCTGTAGCCCCAGACAGACATGTTTGTCTGCCCCATTACTTTCTGAAAATACTTGAAGATTATTTATTTTTCAACTAAATTAGGATTAATGTCTTTTAAATTTATTTCTACTAATGGATGTCATGTGAAATGGCTTGGCTAGTCCAGACATTGTTTAAAAAAAAGAAACTTAAAAATACCATCCCCAATGGAATTAATAAGACTGATTTCTGTGTCACTGTTAAATATTTTTAATCCTTAGAAACTCACATGCATTCTTTTAAAAAGAAAACCAGAACAAATATCAAATAACTGCCCCAGAAAACCAACAGATGTTTTGTTAAGGGATTTGTATGAAGATTTTTTTCTATTTCAAGTTTTGCCTTATTGCCATTTGAATTTTTTTGAAAATTTTATTGATTTCTTTTAAACCTTTTGTTTGAGTGATTTATAATTCTCATTTTAAAAAATATCCTGTGAACAGATGTTGGGCATGTTACTTGAACTCTAACTTAATTGGGCAGCAAAATAAAAGAAAGTTTCTGAGAGTTAAAAGATGGGGGGGTTTCTGTTTTGGTTTTGTTTGGTTGTTGTTCTGTTTTTCCTTGTTTCAAAACATTACTAATTGATACTGTTTTGATAATGATGGAGTATTGTGAAAGGCTCATGACATTTTAAATGATTTAAGCTTATTTAAATTGCCACACTACCTCCTTACCCCCATGTCTCCTTCCTCCATCTCCCTTTCCCCATTTTCTGTGACTTCTTTGGGATTTTTTAATATCTTTTTCGCCAAAGTGCTGTCAAAGTAGATGCTCAGCTGCAGCAGGTCTGGCAAATACACACAAACTAATAATGGGCCTCTTATAATAACAAGTAGATTCAGCTCATGAATTTACACTTGGAACTAGAAAAAAAATCCTGATTTTCAGTTGAAGTGTTGAATGTAATGAAAAGCCTTTTTCATCAGCTTAAACTGCAGTCTAATCATGGTGGATTCCAAGTTCATCTCAATGAAGTATGTAATTTTTAAGCTGTAGAGCACAGGTAGCCCTGTTCTTACAGCTTCAGACATGAAGGTCAGGTGGGTCGTTTTAAGAGAAGCTTTTCAGAAAGCTAAGGTGTTTAGAAGCAGGTGAATAATCAATGCTCTGTCTCCTCAACTTGTGTGTTTAATCTTTACGGAAGTGTGTGGAAATAAAGATTTCATATATCCTCCTAAACAGCATAGAAAAAAGTCCTAGATAAAATTGTGCCATGTTCATACTTTAAAGTGCTTTCTCTATACTTCCAGTTAGCTTTTGAACAGCTTCCTTTCAAAAAAGCAAAACTTTGCACTTCTGCAGGTATGGGGAGAATTACCTGCAGCTTTAGAGATTTTGGGGTTGAAATACTATGCATCTGAGTTTTGGACCATTTAGTGTGAATTAAGGCACTTTCAAAATCTAATGGAATCAGGAAGTAAATAGTATTGTGTGAATAATGTGGCTGAATACAATTTTGATCCATCCTCCTTTGGTATAAAAACCACCAGTGCTGTGGAGAAAAAGATTTCTGTGCAGCAATTCCTCTGGGTGCTCTCGGAGCCTTCTCAGGCATGCAGAGGCTGGTGCCTCCGGCTTTTCATGGCTTGCTACCTCAGCTAGCAAGGTCATATTTTGCTTGGCCATGTCCACATACCTTGTAATCCCATCTCTGGTGGCCAGCATAACTGTAGTGACACCTGGTTGGCTCTGACATTCACATGGAGGACATAAGGTGCTTGGGGCGAGGGACACATGCAATGCTTTTTTTTTTTTAAATAAATTATTTTAAATTAAGCATTATACTGGTCTTATTATTGCTTTCATTCCACTGCATTTAATTCTCTTCATAGCAAAGTTACTGCCACTTTGAGGACAGAGAGGGAAAGACCCATGGTGGTAAAGCATTTACAGCACAACCATCAGCCTATTTTTGACTTCTTCCATGCCATGAACAGTAAGGTGATGTACTAAAAGTAAGAGAGAAACATCTTGCCTGCTGTGGGTTTGGTTTGGGTTTTTTGTGGATGAAGTGAAACTCTTCCCCAAATACCTTAACAGTAGTGTCTTTGACTAGAGTAAAAGGTGGTGGAATATGAAAACACTCCTGCCAAAGAATAGAGCATGCTGGGAGAACAAGTGTTTGCCGGTCTGATAGTCATCCTGAGCAGTGGAGAATAATCTGTCAGTTCTCAGCTTTTGTATTTCAAGTTGAAATCTATTCTAATTAAGTTCCTTCTCTAATGGTTGTGGCTATCACAGCATTAGTTTTATTAAGTTAAAAGCTTAAGAACACAGCTTGCAGCTCCTACTTTTGAAATATTATTCTTCATGTGCAATGTTGGATTGTCTTCATATGTTGCTGATAGCTTCAGCTTTGTGGGAGAGGAGAAAAGGAATTACACAGAGCTTCTTCCCCACATTTGCTATCCTCTGAGGAAAACAAAAATCTCTTCCTGTGCTTTTTAGGATAACGTGTTTCAGTGAAGTATGACCATGTGTCTCCAATCATTGCCTTCCTCTCCAGGCTATTGCTCTGCTTAGCGTGGGTTGGTGGCCCCTACCAGTGTGCTGGATGTTGCACCTTGTTGCTCAGAAGGGGAACTTTTTGCACAGTTCTGCAAAGTGTTATCTTAAAAACATGTTTTTTCATGCCTGATAGATCAAAACATGTGCTTTTTCATAATGATGGATTCTTGTATTTTACTTATTTTTGCTTTTCAGCAACCCACTTAAGTTAACAGTATTCTTTGTAATTCTTTAATGGTCATTTTAGAAAGGAATCTTTTTTTCCTTTCTTTTTTCATTCTATTAAAATTTTTTGTTCTGTTACTGAACTGCCTGGATGTTCAGTTATAAAATACTAATACAGTGACTGAAATTCATATGACATCACTAGCAGTTTGTCTGCTTTACAAAGATTCCGTCATGTTTTTTCTGGCTGGAATTTTGAAGAACCATTAAAATAATAAAATTGAAAATAATAATTTTAAAAGAAAAAAACGTAACTTGAAAATACTGGAACATATTTTACTGAAGTGGAAGAGTCACTAAATGAAATTACTTTTGGCAGTAATTGAAAGACATGTTTCGTGTTCCACTAGATGCACATGGCTTAGGAAAGGAAAGGAAGTGCATTTTTGTTTAGTGTAGGAGAGAACTAATATTGAAAATACTTAAATGATTTTGATTCAAGTTGAGCAGTTTCATTATTCCCAATACCTTAAATACCTTCACCTGCTTGCAGCTTCAAGTGCATATGATTTGTCATTTGAGAATTGTCTGTTGTAACTAAATTTAGAGATACTATTCTTTAAATGCTTGTTCATTGTATTAAGCTTAGCCTTCTAAAGTCATTTGTAGCCATCTGAAGATTAATGTCTAACACCTCTGCTCCAGCATTGGTAGCAAAACTTGGCTTAATGTTGAAAAAATATATGACCTTCCCACACAGCTACAGAAAACTTGAGAGACACAGGAAGAAAGTTACATTAGACCTTTTGGGTTTTTAAAGTGTTCAAATGTTGATCATTTAGATTGGGAAAGACCCTTGAGATGGAGTCCAGCCCTTAACCAGGACTGCCAAGTCCAGCTCTAAACAATGTCCCTAAGTGCCACATCTGCATGTCTTTTAGAACTTCCTGGGATCATGACTCCACCACTTCCCTGGGCAGTCTGTTCTTGTGCTTGACAATGCTTTCAGTGAAGAAACTTCTGCTAATATCCAATCTGAACTTCCCCATGTAACTTGAGGTCATTTCTTCTCATCCTGTCACTTGTTACTTGGGAGAAGAGGCTGACCCCCAACCTGGCTACAGTGTCCTTTTGCGTAGTTGTAGAGAGAGTAAGATTGTCCCCCTGAGCCTCCTCTTCTCCAGGCTAAACTGTTCCAGCTCCCTCAAACACTGCTAATAAAATTTGTGCTTCAGACCCTTCAGCATGTTTGTTGCCCTTCACTGGACAACCACCAGCATGTCAATGTCTGTCTTGTAGTTAGTGGCCCAAAATATTGCTGACATTCCATGTTCATTGTGGAGGGTGGAGGGAGTTCCCAATAGCAATCCTGGGACAAAACTTTATCTGGCTGGATGTGTTTATATGAGCACTGGGGCTGACTTCATCTTGCCTGCAGATTGTCTGTACAATCTGGGAATTGTGCAGCTCTGAATCCTCGAGCAAAGCACGGTGTTGCCCTGTAATTTAGGGGCTAAAGCACCAGTGCTGGGTGCTCCTGAGTTTCAGCATGGAAGTGCGGTTAGCGGAGTGTGCGCAGCCTCATCCACAGCAGTGCTCGAGTGGTGACATGGGCACATGGGACTGCAGAACCATGTCTGGATTTTTTCCTCAAGATGTGGCATGTGTCTGTGGAGTAAAAAGGCAAAGCAAAGCAAACCTACATAGCCACAGTGAGTCGGTGAGGGAAGCACACTGCATGTGGACTGCTTAATCAAGTCTTTCAAACTACTCCGAAGGGTTTTCAGAAGGAGCTTTGATGATATTTTCAATTTGGAATCGGGCAATTTCTTATTGTCCTTTTCTGTTGTTTTGAAAGAATCTCTTGTCCTGGTGAGAGTATCCTGTTGAAAGCATCCATCTGTCTGTATTGCTCGTTTTTTAATTTTTTTATTGGGGGAGGGAGGGATCGCAACATGACTGGCATTAAAATAATGCATTCCTAAATTTCTGTGGTTAAGGCTATGGGTGTTAGCATTCTTTGTAGCTTCCAAAAACTGAAAGAAATATCGGACATGGAGTCTTGTGAACAGGTGGAAATACACTTCTTGACCTTCCCTCGTTGTATATTTTTATATTCTGGGATAATTTGCTGGATTATCCTTTCTCAGGGAACCAGTTGTTTTGCAGGTTTATATTTCCTGGTGGGATTTTGTTCGGGCGACACCTTGTGCTGTTTAGTTCTTTTCCCACAGTTAACGCTCCTTGAATTAAATGTGTGCACGTGTGGTTGCCCAGAGGGTGCAGGATCCCGGACGAAGGGATCCTGGATGAAGGGATCCTGACCCCCGTGTTGGGGTCTCTCTTGCCGGGAGCGCGGAGCGGCTGCGCTTCCTTGGTTGCAGCAGCAGAGGGCGCTGCAGGGCAGGGGATGGCCCGGCGCTGCTCCTGGCGTGCCTCCTCCCGCCCCGTGATTTCACTGCTGCCGTACATTGCAAGTTTTTAATTTCATGTAATAGATGTTTTATAATAACTATATATTTTTGTATAATATCATATATTAGCTTTCAAAGTGCTGCTAGATACTCTGGTCCCTAATTATGTTAACTCTCTTTTGGAAATTGCAGTTCTGTTTACGTGCTGATGCTGCCCAGATTCCAATTTTCTGTGAGGCTTCTAAAAATAATAGGTAATTATTCATTAAAAAACCCCAACGCTCTATTTACAGTCCAGTTTTAGGACTGGTAGGAGAAGGCAGACTGGGCAGTTAGGTATGGTGCCATATGAAAAGCCTTAAAATGCCTCCAGTTTGTTCACGAACAGAGCCAAATGTATGGTGGGTTTCTCTGTAGTCTTACTTCCTCTAATTACTGTAACTACCTTTGAGACTATTTAAATTGGAAACCGTCTTCCTTCCTGTGCTGTTCAGTATGGCTGATTTTGAGATTTACTTAAGTAATTGAGAAAACTGTCTGCAAACTGATACCTTTATTATTATTATTATAACATGATTTATTTTCATGAAACTTAACTGACTAAGTCTGACTAAGCAACTGAGTTTTAAAATGTGCAGAGTTACAGGGGAGGGTTTTGAGGATCACTTGTATCACACAATCACTTGTGTTGTTAAACTGACTTACTGGAAAATCAAATATAATCATTTCAAAATAGGATGCTATTTAAAAACAGGTATGGGGTTTTTTGCAGATTTTCATGATTGTTCCTATTTTACATGTGTAATCATTATTAGATTATCTTTGTCTTGAACATCATGAATCAAAAACATTTAAAATCAAATGGCAATGCTTTAGAGCCAAGAAATTGTGAGATACTGCAGATTCTAAGAATCTGTTCCTATGGATACTCACGAAAGCAAGGGCTTTGGCATTTTTTAGTGAGCTTTGTTTTAATATCCTGTGTCTTTCTACCTACATTTTATGATGAGGTTTGGCTCTGTGTGTGGCACTTCGCTAATCCCTTGAAAGGCCAGGCAGTTGTAGCAAAGAGTGTGATTCAGAGCAGTTTTCTGCATATTTAAATATGTACCTACAAGTTGCTCTTCTCAGTTCACTGCTCACTTGTGGAAGCAAAGCAAGTAATTTTCTTTGAGATACCTTTTATGTCCCTGTCTGCATGCTGCACTGCTATTTCATTTTGCCTGCAAAGCAATGCCTTCAAACAGGTGAAAGTATGCCATGTTTAACTTCAGATTATAGAGTCATAGGAATTAATTATGGGGGGGTTTAATTGGCACATAGAATTTTACTTTTGTTCTGGTTTCAAAAATCCATTTTTTTTTTTCTCTAAGCTCAGATCTGTGCAAAAGCTTCAGAATGAGCAGAGGTTGCATCTTAGTTGTGTTGAAATCCTGTCCAGTGATGCCTTTTTGTAAATGCTATTAGACTTTTATAGGTTGTTGAGGTTAAATTTCTGAGTGGGACTTAAAAAGAGTTCAGAATACAAATCTGTTGATTGAAGAGCCTGTTACACTGAACTGGGGGCATTGGGAAGCAGAGAAGTGTGTCTCTGCAGTCACTGGTGCAATGTGTTCTCAGCATCGTCGCTTCGCTGTGAGCTTTCATCAGAAGTGGCTGAAGTCAGTCAGACCCAAGGTCCCTGTTAAGCAGCGTTTTGTCACAGGCTTCATTGGGGATGCTTTTCTGGACAGTAGGAATGGGGAAAGCTTTTGTGGATCCTGCTGGAGAATATTCTCAGAGTCACCTGCAATTTGTGGCTCAGGACCTTCCTGAACCAAGTGCTATCTCTGTATGGTTTACAAGTAGAAAATTAAAATTAACCAGTGCTGCTGTGAGAATGTAAAATGTACCTATGTCCATGGTTCCCATTTTCCAAAAGTAAATCCTCATGAGAGAGAATGAGTTTATAATATGGGCGAGAAGCTCGGGGCCATACAAAATCTCAAGACTTTTCGGGGGGGGGGGGGGGGGGGACACGATAATTTTTGGTCCCCCAGTTCTCCAGGTCCATGGCAATACCACTGCCTACTGGGGAAATCCTGGTGAGAAGGCGTGGAAATTTCCTGACGCCTCTGGAATCAGCCTGTGTGTTGCTCTCTGTGCTCAACTTCAGGCTGAGTTTTGGAGGAAGAGTCACGCATGAACACATGTAAGAGGGCAGGACAGTGCACGTCAGTGTTCGTGTGTACACACACAGAAGACTCTTGCATGCTGCCTGCAGTAGTGTCACTTCAGAAAGCCTTCCTCCTCTGACTAAAACCACAGGCATTAGCACCATTTTCCTACATGCATCTCAATAAAACCATGGCTTTTAGAATCAGTACAAATGGGGTTAAGACAGCTTGATTAAAAAAAAAAACCAATCATAAGTTGTCAGGTAATTAAAAAAAATTAACTTGTTATGGAAAACATACAACAGTCTAGACTTCAGGAAGAATGGTGAATAACATGGCTGCATTTTAATTCTTATCCTACATTTATATATAAAGACTTTGAATACCAACCCAGATTTTCTGATTTCAGAAAAGTTTCACTCAAGGCCAGCTACCCTTGCAACTGAATTGGAAACTCTTTCTGCAAACTTATATAATAGTTTCTTAGTTTTCCCATTGCACTGCTCTGACAAGTTGAAAAATAAAGACATTGCTCCTGTGAATGTGTATGTATGCAAGTAAAAAAAAAAGTCTGTGCAGGTTATCGGTCAGTAATAGTCAGACCATGGAACAGCTGAAAACATGGAAACAATTTCCTCCCTAATTTGGGCAGATTGGAATGCATCCCCAAAATCCAAACGGAAATAGTAAAATTTAAAAACTTTTTATTAGTACCTAACCCAGCTGCACCTGGCCGGCCTAATTGCCTTCAACCTGGTCATTACTCAAAGGCATGAAGTTTAGCCACCAACAGCACTTATTAACGTATAATAGGAATTTACTTGTAAAACAGAATTATTGGAACGGTGTGATATCATAAAGACAGAGGTGCTGACATTTTAGATTGTTTTATATAGGGATGTTGAGTTATAATTTAGGAGTTGGATATTCTTTGGGTGATTAATCATTCTTACGTATGACTTTAAATGTCTGGTGGATATACATAGAATTAATGTTGGCAATGACCAGCTCATGAAGCATGCTTATGTGAATAAGGTCACATTTGGTTTCTGGACAATCTACTTCTCCAGCATTTTGTGAAAGGTTGGTGCAAAACCTAGAAATGCTGAGGCCGCAGTTTAATGAAATGTTTCAGCAAGACAGCCCCTCACTGATTTCTGTAAAGATGTCAAAGCCTAAGCCCGTAAAAGTGCCTGCAAATTCTCCTCTTCATATCAATGGTGTGAGAAACTGAATGTATTAATTCTGTTGGACCTCAAACTTAGAATCTGTCAATATGATTCCAGTGATTGATGGTTACAGACTTTTACCTACCTCATAAATATAATGTGCCTTGATTACAGAGGCACTGCTAGTGCTGCCATAGTTAGTTATGTCAGCACTTCCATTGTAAACCCTGTTTCTTTAGTAGTTTATAACTCCATCATAAAAATTCACTCTGGAATGAAATTTATACCATAGGCTTCTAGACTGTAAGCAAGTCATTGAAAATGCAGATATACTTAAAAAACAAACAAACAAACAGTTGAACAAAGGCAAAACCCCCAGACTTGCTAATTTTTCCATGTGTGTGTGTTATTTCTGTAGCTGAGAAATGACTTCACTTTTGAGATGAAAGGTTGCTGCCTTTTGCTCCCTAGTGGAAGTCAGGCTCTGTGTGGGTATCTGTATGTGTATGCACACACATACATGAATATACTTCTGTCATAAATATTTTTAAAACATGTGCAAGAACTTTTTTTAAAAAAGCTTGTAGTATTAATACCTTGAAGTTTTTTATCCATAACATAAACCAACACTAAACACCAATTTATAGATAAAATACAATTGCTGCAACGGAGCATGAAGGTCAAGGGCAAGAGCATTAAAAACATATTCAGTTAAATACAGGGATTTGGGTGTGAACCTCACCTGGCATAAGTTAACTTCAGTAAATATATATAGACTTCTGTGACCAAAATACCACGTGATCCATGTGTGATCTTTTTAAAAAGGATTAATTGGTTAAAGCTTGTTTTAAGCCTCTGATGTATTACCTTAAAACACATTTTTTTAATACTTTGAGATTACTGAAGTAAGCCTCTAGCAGGTAATGTTTTGTGTTTCTTTTGTCTAATGTAGTAGAACAGTTGTACAAAGGTTTCTGTGCTGTTGGTGGCAAACAACTCTATAAGATGTGGATTTTCTTAAATTTACAGTAGACTTTGAATCCTCTTAAATGCTTTTTCTTAGTCATTAATTCAATATTATTTTTTTTCTGTGTTTTGAGGGTTTTTTAAAAAAATACACATTGAGGTTAGGCTTGAGCTTTTTTCTAGCTTTTGCACATTGTAAAGTTAGTGTTTGGATATCAAAGAGAACTGAAAACACTGGTAACGTCTGTTTCCATATTCCAGCCTGGTGATATAGTAGATAATGTTTGGACCTTAATATGTGACATATCTTCCCAATGGGGCTGTAATTACAAGTAGGGTAAAACTGGCTTACTACCATTGAATTAGTTAATGTGTCTTAAGTTTTATTAATCTTTCCTTGCTGTGCATGTTACTGCTTTTCAAAGACTGATGGAAAAAGGAAGGAAAACTTCATTGCATCTTTCCCATTGCTGGTTAAAACAAAATTAAATGTCTGGCTAGCTATCATTTTTATGAATTATAGATAGAAATAGCTGAGGAGGAATTAATTTCTTTCTCTAAGTACCTTTACAAAAATCTAGATGAGCCTAAGATGAGGGTTGTTTCTATTGCTAAAAGTCCCACTGCTTCGACACTCTACAGCTTTTGAAAAGAATTGAGCTAAGCTTCTTTTTATTTAAAGGTTCAAGTTAACCTCAGATGAATACCTCCACTTGATTTACTGATATTACCTCTCCACTTTGTTCGCTTTTAGGTTTTTGGCGTAAAATTCCTAATGACTGGGATTTTTAGGAGCCTACAAGTTTTCCATTTGTAATACAAATTGAAGCTGTGTAGCTTTGATTCTCCCCTCTCTCTCCCTTCCTCCTCCTCTTACCCCCACTCTATCTGCAAATAAAAAGACCAATCCTCCCAAAAAGCAGCTTGCATATATCAAAGAAGGGACCTGGAATCTTAAATAACTTCATTTATGAAACAAGAGGGAGTGGGTGGTGGGACGCTAGCACTAAACTTTTGAGGGTGAGCATCCGGCTTTCACAGTTTACTTGGCTGGTTGAATATCTTGAAAGCCTTAATTTAAAAGTCATCTTACAATCAGTTTTAATTGGCTCCAAGTAAGTAGTTGAGCATTTGTTCTGATAAGGAGGTTTTTTGCTCTATGTGTGCCATAAAATCAGCAAAAAGAGGGATCTGTTTAATACAACAGCAATGATGGGCTTTTTTGTTTCTAGGGTTTGCCCTAAACAGGATTTACCCCTTAAGGCAGCAGTAGCACACCATAAAAAGACCATTCTTTTACTCCACAGCAGCAAGGCTTTAACTTTCTGGTTTTCAGATTTCTTTTTTAATAGGCAGCAATAACAAGACTTCCATAGGGTGGTTGCTATAAGTACTGTACATGGTGTCTTAAGATCAGAATGCTTTGCCTGCAACGTTTTATTGCTTTTCGTTTATAAAGGCCTGGGAAAGAGCATCTAACAAACTTCAAGGTTCAGCTCATGTTTCTGGAAACTTTTCTGGGTGGGGAAAGCTTGTAGATGGAATAAAGTCAAGCTGGTTTTGCTGATTTACACTTACATTATTGCTTGAGTTCTCAAATCTATGTACTCCCAAACCCTGATGAATATCCTAGTTTGCATTGTAACAAAAAGCCCCTAAACCAACCAACCAACCAAAAAAAAACCACCAAGAAAACCCCAGTGAAAGCCAGAAACCTTAATTGAAAATTTGGAATTAAATACTTCCTTGCACCATTAATTCTGTTGCTATAGAAATGTCAGCCTTTCTTTGCTCCCACATATCTATTAATTAAGTCGGTGTGACATTTTTTTTATCTGAGGATTTGTTCCTGCTTCCCCAGGAGCTCAAAATCTAGTTTACAGCTGTGGAGAACATTTATTTGGAGAAGCTGGTTACTTTTTACCACCCTCTCAGTTCCTTTTATCATCTGTATTTTTGAAGTCTCCTCCTGACTAAGCTGCAGGTGGTCTGCTTTTTTTTGGGTAGCATGTAGAGCAGACACACACCCCCCTACACCCCACTGTCTAGTTCATGTGTTCAGTGTGTGTGTGATGTGAAGTTTCATGCAAGTCCTGTGATATTATGTTCTGCTTGTTTGTAAAAAAAAAAAAAAAAGGCTTTATGTGGCTTGTTGAGCAGGCTGGTCACAATTGTTCTTTACCTGTTTGTTAAAATTCCACTGGTAAGCTCTTTGTCTAATAACAAGTTAACATTGTGAATTGTGTGGCTCTGAGAAGTCTGACTTCACTGGAATTCCATGGTTTTCCAACACGAGTTCTGTGCAGTGAGCTTCCTGTAATGTTGGTGGTAGTCAGATGAACGTCTCCAGATGTTGCTGGAGAACGTTGGAAGACGCAGCCCTACTCCTTAGGATGGGGAAATTTCATTCCCTCCTACCACATAAGTCTACAGTCCTGAGTGCTCATGGTGCACCAGATAATGCTGGCAAAAAGACAGTTTCAGAGGGATAGGAGACATGCATTAGAAAGTGTGTGTGACCCAAGGCCTTCTTCTCTTTCAGTTACTGAGTAATTAATAGATATTTTTCAGTTTTCTGGAAGTTACTAGGAGCTGCTTTTATTGAAAATTGTTCTTGGCTTTCTCTGAAGTGGAAGGTGCATGAACTCCTGTCTTTTGATGCTTGTTTGCTCACTCACATGCAGTTTCTAATGGTTTTCACTTGTACTGATTGACTCAGATAATGTGGCAGACTTGTTCTGATGTTTGTTTGAACTGGATCGTCTTACTGCCATGGAGTTCTTTGGAAGGCAAAGACTGGCAAGTCAAAAGAAGGACACTCATCTGGTACAGACAAAACAGTGCATTTTTCCCCTTCTCCTATAAAAATGTGTCCCCTGACCCTCCCTCTTCTCTTCCCTAATCCTCTTAAAGCATTAGTTTGCATGCTTTCTTTGCACCTAGAGATACAGTGGGCTTGCAGGAAAGTCATATATTCATCCTGGCAATGTGAGCTATCTTGGTGCATGATGTGGTGGGTGCCCCATTTTTGCACATGTGATGAGATGTAAGCTGAGCCTGCTTCTCAGAAGAGATGAGATTGTTCAATCATCTTATGCCAAAGCATGTGTGAGGTTTGGGAAAACAGACTGTCAGTCTGCGTTTTGTTCAAACTGGTCACTGAGAAAAGCCGGCCCTGCTTGGGAACCTAGGTGGTGCTTAAGACTGGGGAACTACCCTGTAGTGCAGCCCATGCTGCCTATCTTCTCCAGCTTCCTTGATCTCTTTAAAATGCCCCGTGACCGAGGATTCCAGGAGCTTTGAGCTGCTTGGAGTAGCGGCCTCTCCTTCCTCCATAAGTTTCTCTGTGGGTAACTCTGAAGTAATGGTGTACTTGGCTAGGGATCAGATGCTTTTTCTCCCTTTCAGTCCCTCACCCTCAGTGTAACATAGTTCTGTTGCTATATCTAGCAACAAAATGGCCTGTCAAAATGTCTCCTGGTGACACTTAACTTAAAAAAATTTTGGTGACATTTGGCATGCAGTGTTAACGGTGAGAACCTGAAAAGCATATCCGAAAGGTCATTTAGATATATAAGAACAGCGTGTCAGAATCTAATGATCTTTCAGATGATTTTGAGGGGCTCAAAGAGTCTGTAGGAAAGTAATCTGGGTGCTAATGAACTTTACAAACTGTCCAGCTTTGCAGAGGTTCCTTTAATGCCCCAGTTAACTGGTGCATTTCAGTTAAATCTGTGGATGTCACTTGAATGCTGACAAAATACCAGGGAGAACTTTGGTGGCTTTTGAGGCTTTTCTTTATTCTTTTTGTGAAATTGGGGACTTTTTTTACAGCAGGTAACACCTTAATTAACTTGATGGACTATTCTGACATTCTTAACTCAAGAAAAACTGTGTCCTTTTCCCCTCTTAAAAACTGTCCATATGTAGTAGATTCACCGTGACTTTTCAAGCTAGGTATTTTTTTGCACGGTCTTGGGATGTGGAATTCTTGAGGCAGTAAAAATGTTAAGTACCAATTCTCTGTCCTTTCAAAGGAGTAAGGACACCTGTGTGTAATACATACATGCATGTGTGCATGCATGCGGTCTGCCACACAAAAACTCACCATTTAGGATACGAAAAATACTTCCTTGGTGACTATAAAATGCACACAGAAATTGGGGAGCTTCTTTTACAGAACTTCAGGGGGGTTGAGGTTGGAAGGGACCTCTGCAAGTTGGTCATCTGGTCCAACTCCCTTGCTCAAAGATGGTCACTTAGAGCAGTCACTTAGAGACGTTGTCCAGATAGCTTCTGAATATCTGCAAAGATGGAGATTCCACAACTTCTCTTGGCAACCTCTGCCAGTGCTCAGTCCACCCTCATGATGAAGAAGTGTTTCCAGCTGTTCAGACAAGAGTCTCCTTCGTTTTTTTACCTCTGGTCCTGTTGGTGGGCACCACTGAAAAAAGCCTGCCTCTGTTCTCTTGGCACCCTCCCTTTAGACATTTGTACACACTGATGAGACTTTCCTGAGCCTTTTCTTCTCCAGGCTGAACAGTCCCAGCTCTCGGCCCTTCCTCATAGGAGAGACGTTCCAGTTCCTTTGTCATCTTGGTGGATGTTTTTTAGGACTCTTCCCAGTATGTCCATGTCTCACTTGTACTGGGGAGCCCAGAACTGGACACAGCACTCCAACTGTGTCCTCACCAGTACTGAGTGGAGAAGAACCTCTGCTCAACACCTCTGGCAAGTCTAATGCAGCTCAGGATACCATTGGCCTTCTTCACCACAAGGGCACACTGTTGGCTCATGTTCAACTTGGTGTCCACCAGAACCCCCAGGTCCTTATTTGCCAAGGTGCTTTCCAACTGAGTGACCCCCAGCACATTATTGGTGCATAGGGTTGTTCTTTCCCAGATGTAGGACGTTGTACTTCCCATTGTTGAACTTTGTGAGGTTAAAGATTCTGTGTATGACCTACGTAAGTTTCATACGGCTCAGCCTGGAAATTGTTTTCAGTTTAAAGTATGTTCTATTTGGCTTCATTTTAGTATGTCCAAATGTTAATTAAATCGGTTGGAATTTTTCAGTTTATCTGTGGGGGTGAAAGGGCAGGCATGAATTTTCCTTTGATAACTAGTCTTATTATGAAAGTTCTTAGCAAGTCAGAAATATATACCATATTTTGTTCCTCATGCAAGAAGTCTGTACAACAGGAAATCCCATAGGATTTGGCCATAAATGATTGCTTTTAACCTAATACAGCTTCATATTTTTCAAACAGAGTAGACATACTGTTGTGACCGTGTGGCCATCAGGCATATTTCTCAAAGAACAGGTATCTGCAAATAAATTTACCTATCACACTTACTCACACAGAAGTAAATGAAAAATAGTTCTTCTCGTCTTTGAATGTTCTCCATATTGCCTTTATTTTGTACCATGGCTACTGCTGTTTTGTAAGTCTCTGAATTTTCTAAAAGCTGTGCCTAGCAACAAATTGGATTCTCTTCCCTGGCTATTCCTCCTGAAAGAGGAAGCAGAAATGCCTGTTTGACAAACTGAATTTACTTAAAGACTTCTAGATGCTGTAGTAAAATTTGCTGCGTGTTCCCAAATGAATATGCAGAACTCTACACTGTGGTGTCAAAGGAGAAACAATAAAAAAAGATAAAGTTGGATAAGTTTCATTAATACTTCTCTAGATTTAACTGTTGTACCTTTTGGTCCAGTGTTGTATTTTATCCTGTTGTCAATCATCATTCATAAGATGATGCCAAGAGCCTTGCAAGTAGCTTGTGGTCTAAAGATCTGCTCAAGGCTTAGCCTGAAGAGGACAGGGTGAAAATGCTGAAGCTGGAGCTATGAAAATGTTGCACTTTCTAAAAAAGACAGATGCTTTTTAAAAATACAGGAGATGTAATACTTCATTAAAAATACATCAAACATACAGATATTATATTGCAAGAATTTTTTAATGTGTTTTTTTTTTTACAGGTACTGTGGCCCATAAAAATGTTCCTTGCAATTCTGAAGGACGTTACTGTTCATGGCACTTTTAGGAGTCAAACATAGTAGCTACTTTAATCGGGATAATAATTTAGAGTGTCAGAAGGGTAGTGTACCTTTTCAGCGTTTCCATTTGGTATTATTTTACTCCTTTAATAGTACTTTATAGTTCCCAACCTTACCTCAATTAGCAGTACTGACAGATGCTAGTTCAGCATTTTACCTCCAGCCAGTAGGGCTTTCTTTAGAATAAATGTCAGTAATTTTATGTTGCTAATTTGAGGTGATATACCTACATGTAAAATTACATTTTAACTCTCTTGTTATACTTGCGGTGAGAGATGGCAGCATAAAGAAATATAAGTGAATGCGCCTGAGAGATAGTTCAGGACTAGCAGGTTCATTACGGAACTTTTATAGCTCATTTTGAGGCACACTGCAGATTTTGTTAACTCTTTCTTCCACTATGCATGTGTTTCTTCTACACCTCTTTCCTATTTTTCTTTGCTTTTGTTTTCTTTTAAAGAAAAGTTTATTTCGCTAGCAAATTTTGGGAAAAGTGGGGGTGGGATTTGGATTTTTAAAGATCACTAAATCCTGTTACAGACAGCTTTTTAATAACAAACATTACTTGCTTAGTGAAAAGAAAATATCTGTTACTGCACTGAAAATTGCTATCTGAAAAAGTCAATGTAAGTGTTCAGTAAGTAAAATAAGGAAATGTGGTATTTCTTAAAATCAGGCAGTTCTGGAGAAAGACCTTAAGGAAGCTTGTCCCAGTTAATAGGAAGCAAGCAGAAGGAGAATATTTCTGAGAAGTATGTGCCTGATCAAGCACAATAGTCACAACTAGTCAATACTAATGATTGGTATCAGCAGATACCATCAAGAAAAGTGTGCTTGGGTATTGTTCTCTAATTTGCCCTGCAGAATACAGGGGAAGTTGAAGGCAGAGCTGCAGCATGAAATTGCAAGAAATTGCAGTATTAACTGTTCCATAAGTTACTTGGAATTCATTTTTAAAGATGGTGTGACTTTTTCTGTGTAGTTATGTATTTCAGTCTTTCTTGAAAGACATCTTTTATTAGTACTTTAGATTGTACTGCAGATTCTCTCAGTCAGTTACTAAATTACACTTTTGTCTATTTAGTAAAGAAAAATACCACATGTGGGCATGCTAATAACTTCATATGTGGCAGCAGATCTGGCCATGTATACTGACTCTAAAGTAAGGAGAGAATATAAGCTTTCTGCTGCAAAACAAAAGCCAATATACTGATTTAAGAATTTACTTTCTCTCTTTCAGTATATTCTTATACCTATATAGACATTTTCAAGGCACAGAACTCAGGTCTTTATTATATATACTACAGAACTGATTAATGTGGAATAATTGATTTCCTGTTTTTGTAACACACATTTAAAATTGTTCCTAAACGTTGTTATTTATAAAGAGTTAATTGATGCTTCCTATGTCATTGCATAGATGTGAGATTTTCTGTCATTTGTGCTTTACTGTGTGGATATGCATTGACTACTGTGGAGCAATTTCAGCATTTCAATTTCTAAAATTGTCCAATCTTCAGTCATTCTGTACATGAGAAATCTTCTATAAATTTACATAATTACTGTAATTGTAGCCTAGTTGTAGCTGCAGAAATAAGGCTGGCCTAATTTTGAGTTGAACAAGAGTGTGATGTTCATAAAGGTTCGATTGAAAATAGCAATGGTATTTTTCAAATAAATTGAGAAACATTTATTAAAGCCTCTTTAACACTATGATAAATTTCTCAATAATTATTCACTCATCTCTGCTGATCTGAAGATCTTATAGTATTAGCCTGTGTGCATTTCCTCCTGCTCCTCCAATTAATTTGATTTTCACCATGGGGCAGGGGGAGGGGCACGAACCAGATAATTTAACATAAAATGTAGAGAAATTTTCTGGCCCTATCACTTGTTATTCTGCTAAAGCTGAAATGTGCCACCACTTTCGGCTGGAATGACTGGCGCTACTTGTAGTCATCTAAAATAGGATGGAATGAAATGTGTCATTTTCAATAAAAGGTCAACATTTCTTTCAAACAGTTACAGAGAATTAATTTTTTTTTCTTCCAAGCTAGCTCTGCAGATTTCTTCTTTTCTCTGCTTCGAACTTTTGGCCTTGCCCTTAAGTATATGGGTGGTATGTGTTTTAAAATTGATATATTAATGTTGAATTTTTATTGTCACCCTTTCTGTTCGTGCGCCTTTCAAATCCTTCATTTGTTTGTTTCTGAACTTTGGATGTATCGTAAAAATGTCACCATTGTGGCTGAACATTAAGCACCTTCCCTTTTTGCTCTGGGCCGTTGAAATAAATTTAGACCAGGTGCTCCTCTCATAACAGAAGTCCTTGATGTGCCCTGATAGCGAGTGGGAGAGCGGAAGCTGTCAGCTTTCAGCTGGCTTGAAGAATGCAATTAGAGCAGTTTTAATACTGTTGAGGGACCCCATCCAATCAAAGTTGTTTGAGTTAAGCCAAGTCTAGGATCCTAAACATGTACTTTAGGCACGTCAACTTTGTCTTTTTAGTCAGAGCGGATCTGTCATTCCCACACATTATGTGAGGGTGGATTCTTTTTGTTGGGATTTTGGGGAGTTTTTATACCAGGAGAAATACTCCCATTTCTTACTAGCTCACTGTTACTTTATCTGTTAGCTTTGTCTTTATGGCATTGTTAATACTCATGGTTCAAAGCATTTATTGTCAAATTAAGGCTTAAAATGCATTTTTAAATGTCAGAAGTGCCTCTGTCTTTACATAAACCCTAGATTAGGTAAATTCGTAAGTGGTTCATCACTAGGTTTTCCAGATTTGGCTGGTTAAAGAAAGGGGAACATCAGTACAGATCAGAACACATGAAGTCTGTAGAAAAAAATGCTAGAAAACAGGCAGTGCTGCAATGAGGTACTGTTTCTACTGAAGTCTCAGCTTGAGTTAATTTCCATACTGGGTGTGATTTACTGATATCGAAAGCAAAGGGATGGAAAACTTGCAGGCTCATCTTTTTTTTTTTTTTCTTCTCCTTTGTTTAATTAGAATTTTCAAGTTTGCTTTTTGCTTCTTCCGTCGCTCGCTGTTAGAATTGACTTCCCTGGAATTACTGCTTTCCTGAGGGATAGTCCTCAGCTGGATGTTTCATTTATTTCCCTACTTTTCCTCTACTGGTAAAGTAGCTCAGTTTTTTGAGCCTCACTAAGTTGCAAAGTAGAAAACAAAAGTATAAACAAAGATCGTGAAACTTTTTTTTTTTTTTTTGTAAACTCTATTAGGTTGGGATTTTTCCCATCGATTTGGTTTTGGGGCAGGGAAGACAAGATGGTCCTTTGCATAGTCTGACTTTCAAGGTCTACCTAAAAGAACAAAAAAGTAAGTTATATACTCTGATGCCTCCCCAGTTTTCAGATGAGGATGGGAAAGGCAGCAGAAAGCCAACTACGAAGTCGTTTGTGTGGGATTTGATAGACCAAATTGTGCTTTGCTATTTCTTTGGTTAAATCAATAGCATTAGCGGCTTAAAAAGATAGGATTGTCTTATTGTGAGTTATGATTGTTAGCATGAAAACTTTTGTGTTTAGAGATTACTGCATAAAGACATTTCCAAGGCTTGATTCTTTGTCATGATGAGTTGGAAAGGGAAGTCCTTTGTGATTTCTAAGTAAATGTCACTCATTTCAGGAATTTTTTACAAATGTATATATGTGTGTGTGTAAATTAGAAAAAAGCCAGACTTTCTGCCTACCTCTTAAAAGGCTGAAAGGAGAAATTACATACTGGCTATCTTACAAACATTCTCAGAAGATCCTGGACAAACCCTCAAATAACAGAGAGAGTAACAATGAACTTGGATGTTTGTTCTTGGCTAATGTCTGCTGCTTCTTCACAAGGAGCATCTCTTATTTCTTCCTTGTCTTCCCCATGCTAAGCCTTTTCACACAGCTTCTTAAGAGAGTGTCGTGGTGTAGACAAATGTACTATTAGAGGAATGCCAAACCAGAAGGGAATTGGCTCCAAGCAAATGGTGACAGGCAGACTAGGTTATGGAGAACATGCATCTGGATCAAATGGTTGTTTTGTGCTTTTGTCTTCAATGGAGCAGGAAGTGTGAGTTAGTAAAGGGAGCAAATCAGTAAGCTTCTCTCTACCGTTAGTTCCTTCTGCCACCTTTTCTGGTGGTAACTAATTCCTGACCCTTTCCAGTGGTGTTGGGCCTCTTCCCCCTTCAGTATGAATTAGAGAGGAGAGTCTGTTTTCACTGCTGTTAGTGGTGCTGGGAAGGTGTGAGCTGAAATGGTTAAGTCCAGTTTCGAGTCAACAAAAGAAGTGGGCCAGCTGAGCTTAGTCCCAGCTCCCAGAAGAGCAGCCAGTGGGTCAGACATAATGCTTTGTAAGAATCAGGGAGGAATTTGTGTCCCTTTAATCCCTCCAAATGTATATTTGGACCAACTGAATTTGCGCTAAGAAGTATTTGGGTGGGATGAAAATAGTTTGAGAGTATCTCTTTTTCTGGAGGTTGTTCAAGCAACTGCAAGGAATAATAAAGCTGATCCTTTTGGCAGATGAGTGCACTAGCTATTCACCTGAGGTCCTGTCTCATCTTTTGGCCAGTTGTAACCAAGTTTGCCATTGGGATGAAGCTCTCAGATAGGTGATATTCCTATTAAATGTTCTGGAGAGACTCAGGTGATGGAAAGGTTATGCAGTGACTTCAGTGGCCATATTTTGTCATCTGGTGTGATGGAGAGGTAGGCTGCACTCTTAAGTACAGGGAAGTATTCCAGAGGAATTAATGCTGTTTTAAATATCAAAGAATTGGCTTCTCAAGAAATGTTCCTCTCCATACTGATCCTCTAGCGTTCATTCACATTTTCATCTCAGTCAAAATTTCTTCTGCCAACAGAGATGAGTTTGTGGGTAGCTTTTGAGCCTCACCAGAGCTCGTGAAGCATGGCTGGTTTGCTTTTCATTGCAGAGAGCCTGTCCTTTGCAAGAACTATGTGTCAGCCTGTACCACAGGATTGTCTTAAACCCAGTACTGTGGCCTAGCTTGAGCAATAATAAAAGTCCAGTCAATAGCTCATTTTTAATTCTTCTGGATAAGGCATTGTCTGGCACAGTGCCTAGCACAGGGCTGTAGTAGCTGGAGAACTGTTGAAGCCAGCACACTGCCCACAGGCACAGTGCCCAGATTGAAAAAGTGCTATCAATCGCACATTTAAAAAAAAGGCAAAGAAGAAGTATGTAGTAAAAGTTCATTAAATCTGTCTAAAGCAGCTATTTTTTAAACTGTAGGAGTCAGATTTTTCTTTAAAGACTAATATAATTTAAACAAATATTAAAGACCTGGATGAATTTTAGACAAGGATTATGTTTAAATCTGTTTCATTTCTGTGGAAGGAAAAAAAGTACTGCATTTGATTGGACTTCCTTCACTTGATTAATTACTAAGTATTTTAAATATGCAAGAGCTATGTCCCGTCTGAAATTACAACTATTTGCTTTCCTGATGGATTGAGGATGGTGAAGGTAATGATTCTACTGCAAATTTAAAGCTGGTTGTGCTCCTAAATTATTTTCCTTCTCTGTTGCAGATCTGTCCCTACAAGCTGTGTGCCATTTGAACATATTTTTGTCATCACTTGCAAACACTTTAATCAGCCCTAAGTCCTGTCCCTGTGGATTAGAATATTTGCAGGGCAGGAGCGAGGGCACAAAAAAATGAAAAAGAATTGCAGGGAAAAAATATTTGGAAGCTGCAGAGTAGTAAAATGGCTTTGACATGTCAAGTTATCAGTTCTTCAACACTGCAAAGCAAATACACTATTGGAGCTCTACAGAGAAATATATTCAGATTTTGCTGTCACAACTCTTTCTCAGTAGGAGTTGTGCAGCAGAGGGCTGGCTGCCAAACTGCTGCTTGTCTGATGCCGAGATGGGATGCTTTCCTGAGCAGCAGAAAGTAAGAGGGTGTCAGAGGAGGCAGCCCTCTATGCCTCTTAGCAAGTTAAGACAGGAAAGCAAAGTCTCTTCCTTGCAAAATGTGATATATGGCTTGGGGTAGTTTGCTTACTATCAGCCAGGAGATGATGAATGCTGGTACAGGGCTTTACTCTCATACGAGGGATGGCTCCTGTCTGACATGCGTGCCCCCACGTGAAATGGTTGACTGTCCTCTCTAATCCCCTGTGCTGAACTTGACAGCAGTTAATACAGACTAAGCAGGAGCTATATTTTACGGAGGATATAGGGAATAGCTTTACATTACATTTAACATTGCCTTTTCTGCAGTAGCAGGAAATCTGACTGTGCCTTACACTTTGTGCACAAGAGTGCTCTGTAATTCTGTGCTCCAGCTGTTGTGTAGCTTGACTTGAGCATCTGCAGGAGTTACAAGCACGAGTGATTTAGCATTTGCAGGGCAAAGCCCTTCTCCTTAGCACTCCTGTGCACTCTGTCTCTGAAACTGTAATATCTAATGTATTGGCCTTCTCCACATGCATGCATAGACAATGTTTGAACTGTAAGTTTCAAAAACTGGAACTCTACAAAAGCTGGATGTTACTGGAACACTAAAGACAAAAGCCTCCATCTGTATTTTCCAAGGTTCCAAATTTTCATTATACACTTTGTTCAGCTCCCTGTGCCACAGAAATGCTGTGTCCTCATGCCTAAAATTCTCTCTGCAACCCCGTTAATCTCTTAGGGTGTCCTGAAAACATGGGGCTTTATAAAGGTCATTTGCATGTGAAAGAATGCTCCTGCATGTGCAGATATATATCCACAAACAGAGAATTTTTTACCTAGTCAAGAGATAGTGTGAAATTCTGTGTTTTATATGTACCTGTACATATGGGGCACTGAGACACAGAATGCAGGCAGGGTAGGATATAAGATTATGATCATGTGAGATCACACTATAAGCTGCTCTGAACACTGGCTGGATAACACAAAAGTAATTTATCAGCTATCAAAATAAAATTGTAAAAATCAGAAGATCAGGCATGTATTCTTACCAATGGTAAACCAATAAGAGAATTAAATTAGGTAAATAACAATAAATAGATAATAAAAATAAGATTGGTACAAGTCTAAGAAATAAAACCGTAAATCAGAAGCAGTAACTTTTAGCAGACTTAAACCAGAAAGTTGTGGGGGAAAATTTAAAAGGGGAAAATGCAGTCCCATGAGAAAATACTTAGATTTAGTGTTAATCTTATGAAAATAAAGATCTATGGTCATTAGGCTTCATAATCTACAGGTTGAGGGTTTGGGGTTTTTTTCTTTTACAGGGTCTACTCTATGGTGAGTGTCTTCAGTTTTAACTTTGGGAAGGATACTAAAGAAGTCTTTCAAATTCTGGATTGATGGTACATTCTTGCACGCAGTATTTCTGTGATCACCAACCTCAGAGGTAGTGTATGCATCTGTATTTATGAAGACACAGTCCATCAGGCATATTGACCCTGGAAGACCAATGTGGACTTCAAAACATTGGGGAGTGTCTATGGTTTTGTGCATGTAGCTGACTGCGAATACTAATTTTATGGTAGGAAAAGTTCCTATTGCATAATGTATGGTGGTTCAGTGTGGCTTATTAGGGTCCCTCAAGCACTTCCATTTAGAGAGTTTCAATCTTTTCTTCCCTCTCTGAAAAGAGCAAGGGAAGGCTTGTGTAATGTACCTTTACCATGTATCTTGCATGAGCATTTGGAACTCCGCTCTAGTGGATGAAAGCTGACCTTTTTGCATTGAAAATGCTTCTTTGGACTGAAAGAGAAGCAACCTGACTGTGGGGCAGGGAACAAAGCTTAGGAGTTACAGGAGAGAAGAAGCAGGGAAGGTTGTAGCAGTAGAGATCTGAATGGGAAAGACATCCTGATACTTGGAAGCAAAGTCCCATATTCAAGTCAAAGACATGATGGTTATTTTGTGTGTAAAATGCCAGGGATCAAAACCAAGGTAACACTGAGCAGGATCAGTTAATAAACCAATTAAAATAATAAAGCCTGAAGTTGAATAAGCCTAGGTGTATAATGTTTTCCTGTTTACCCAGCATCTCTAATTGGTAGGGAAGCTGTTAGCAAGAACAGGAGATACTTTTTTATTTGCTTTCTTGTCACATTCCATGCTAGAGCAGAATTAACACTACCGTCAGTAAATGGGGCAGAATCAGATGGAATTGGAATAAGTGGTAGTTTAGAGGATGCCTCTAAAATGTTTGATAGCTGAGATGGGTCAAAGACTTCCTGGAAAGTGTTTATTTCTCTTGGTGTCTCTTTTTAGCATTTCAAGAGGAAATTGGGTAATGATGTCAAATAATTGCATTTCTGCAAGAAGGTACCAAAACATTATCAGTCAGTGCCTAGCAGTACCCTGTTTAAAAGACCAGAATGTTTCAAGGTAAACTTCAACCTAGAATAAGCAGAAAATACTAGAAGAAGTATACACAATAGGCACGTTCCAAAAAATGATACTGAGTGTATTGGCAGTGTTTATGTTAAGGAGATCTGTGGTGTTGAAAGATGTCGCTCAAAAAGTATAGGACATGCATTTCATGACAACTGTTGTGAAATCAGTTTAAAAACTAGAGTGCAGAGAAGTACATTATTTATAACAAAGTTTACTCCAGTCATGAAAAAATAGATAGATATTAATTAAAGATATGCTCCTTTGTTAAATGTTATAAAAATCTCCCAACTTTGGAGTCTTCAAACTCCAAAGGTATTTCAAAATACCAGGAAGTAGCAGGCTTGCCAAGATGCACTGAAGCGATAAAGACACTTGAAAGAAATTCAGAAGGAAAGATAACCTTCAAGGCAATAAAAAGCATGCGTATTGGTGTAACTCCAAAAATAGATTGTATGGAGATAAATATGTATAAGGTCTTTCACAAACCTGTGTGAACGTGTGCTTTCGTGGGAGAGCATTGCTATGGGATCTGGAAGTGAATACTCCTTACTGGTGTGAAATATGATTTGCCCTTTGTGAGAACTTCTGGTAAACATGGTAACAGAAAAGAAATTAAAAGAGGAAAAGCACTGTCATAACTTGTGCAGTATTTAGTGGTAACTGTTACCTGGGGAGAAAGTTCTCTGGTGATTTTTAATAGTGAAACCTTCACTAAAAAGATGGATACTTGATGTCACAACATGTCTGTATTTTAAAAACATTTATTTACATATTAATTTGAAAAATACTTCTGAGAGGATAAATGTGTTATTAGGTGCTTGGGTTTTCTTTCTTGGGTATCCAGTGAATACAGCATCGTGCTAAAACAGATACCTCCCGTTGAACTGCTTAATTGTTACTTCACTGCATCACATCTCTTTTAAACAAAAATAAGCTGTGGTAGCCTTTTGTTGTTGTTGTTTTTATTTTTAATAGTACTAATATGTACACCAGCTGTATACTGCTTTGGAATAACTGGAGTCTTCTGTGGTTTCATCCATTCCTTTTGACCTCTTTAGATTAGGAAGAAAGACAGAACGGTGGATGTGGACAGGAGGTTTCTGCTTCTTTAAAGATTAAAGTGTATTTATTCAGGTGAAATTGTAAGACTGCTTAGAATTTGGTGTTGAATTGTGTTTGGCTGTGTGTGGTGTTAATTTGTTTTAGGATTTTGTGTCAGGTTAGCACTCAAACCATTGATTGCCAACCTTAACCTATTGTTCTGCTTAGTACTACTGAAAACTTCTTGTCCTTTTAAGCAGTCATCTTTTACCCTTAAACTACAGTTTCAAAGCTGTGATGCTGCTTTGAAGTTTCCTGTTCATATATTATCACAGGGAAAGCTGCTATGCTGTTTGACAGGGACTGTGGGATGAAGGACTTGGGGTCAGGGGGCTGTTTTTTCTCTAGAAGTAGTTTTGCACCTCAGATGAGGATTCTTTTCCTGATTATTTTGGGGCACTTCTTAGAGCACAATTCATAGTAGGCATAAAATTTCAACACAGGCTATTTAAAATACTGATTTTGTTCTTGCCTGTTAACTCTCACAATTGAAACCCTAAGGAATATTTGAAAAGTGATGGTCACAATTTTGCAGGTAATAGGATCATAAATAAACATCTATATGCAGATAAGGACTTAACAGAAATCCATCCTTTGAAGAGAAAACCTATTCTGCAGCTTTAAATTGCTGGATTTATCTCAATAACATGCAAAGTACTACAAAATACGTGTGCACAATATCTCCCAAACAATTAGAAACATCTATCCTATTGTGGTGGATTTAGGATTGGAAAGGTGAGGTTAGACTGATATTGTAGGGGAATCTGGAGAATGTGTTATACTTGAAGTGATTTTTTAATTTCAATTTATTTTTTTCCTTGCATTGACAAGCACCTGCAGTTCCCATTGACTTTCCCTAGACATTCCCTAGAATTCCCCAGAAGAAACACTCTAATCAAAATATGACTTGACTTACATCCCTCCAAAAAAGATAAAACTTAATCAAAGCCTTAATTTTAAGTCTGGTGTTGTTCGATCATATTAACGTATAGGTGAGCATAAACTTCATGTATAGACATGAACAAGTAGTTAGCAAAAAATACTAATACTGTAGTCTAAACTGTATACTGACTAAAAAGGAAGAAAAAAAAGCTCAGTGGGGGTTCATTTGAACCCGCTGGAGAAAGATGATTAATGGCAGAAATAAATATACAATGCCACTTTCTTTTTTTCTAAAAAAAGGTAACATGTGGCTTGACTTAGCTCTGACAAAATGAGCACTATGATTATTGATGCCCTACTTAACCAAAATATGGATCCAAAATTACTCTGACAAGCATCAATGTGCCAGTTATTTTGTGCAGAAGAAAATAATTGTTCTTGAAGAGAAAACCAAACAAAAAACCAAACAAACAACAACAACAACAACAAAAAAACCAAACAAAAACCAACCAACCAAAACAAATGGACAAAAACAAAAAAAAAAACAAACCCCACCAAAACCAATTTCATTAAGGAAGAGTAGGTCGAGCTACCTATGCTTGACAGTCTAGTTTATGCCTAGAGAGAAGGAGCAGAGGGGTTTTTTTTCCTGTATAAGAGCCTCAAAAAGATCATAAAAACCTAAAGAAGGTAGATCATGAATGGGATATATTGGTATTCTTCTGTATTCCATTTTACTCTAAAATACTCTTAATTGTTGCTGAGAAATAAGTCTGTTCATGATTTTTTTTTTCCCTTTTCCTGACAAAGTCACCATATTAAAGACTGAATTTTGGTCACTGAGTACATTAGTTAATAGTGATAGTGGACTTACTTAAGAGCTGTCATAGAGAACAGTAATGTTTACAAAAGCATGCAAATAGAATTTCAAGGCCATGTTTGTGTTGCATGTATTTCTTACTTAGTGTTTGGTATTTTGTATCTCAACAATGCTTGATGGTGTGATTGCTGGGGTAATGTAACAGCCATGTAAAAGAAGGTGCTCGTTTACTGAAAATAAATGCAGGTTTAACAAGTGCCATTGAGAAAAAATTGTGATCAGAATTTGTAGGGAGCTAACTTAGGCAGCTGTAAAATCTGGTTGTCCACACACAAATAATAGCAGTAATCTGTTCCTCTGATTTTTCTCTAAATATTTAGAAACTGCTTGCATAGCTGAAATTCCAGATGTATTTTCCTTTATTTAAAAAATGACTATTATTTTTAGATAGATAGCATAAAATAATATATATGAATTATATTGGGCAGGGGGGAGGTTCTTTGTTTTCCTGCTAGCTGATAGATGAGCAAAAGGTATACTTTTTTTTCTATATAGCCAGCCATACAGCCAGAAATAAATGTACTTTAAGTATCTACACAACACACAAGTAATTGTTCAAGGTTTTTTTGGCCGTATTTGGTGAAGATATTTTTGATATTTTTAATTCTCTGCATGTGCTTGTTCTGTGCCTTTTGTGTTATTTTGTACACCACCCAAACTTAATCCTATTACTATTTAAAGTACTGGTAGTGTAATTCCACTTGTGCTATCTTGAGAAGGAGGGATTTTTCTTCTCATTCTATTTGCTTCAAAGCAAAAAATTTAGCAGCATTTGCAGCCTTTGGTACATGAATGCTTCTAAATTAACCTCCATGTTTTTCTCGTTCTCATTAGCAGAGGTGAATGGTCAGGGAGTCATATTTGGGGACCTTAGTAAATACATCACATTATTTTAATCCTGTTCACAACTGCAGTGATTATTAAGATCTCTGTAATTTGTAGGCTGATTTTTTTGTTGCAATTTCACGTTTGTGAAATATTACAGCAACTTCTTGTGTAATATGTCTGAACCAATTACAGTTTTTCTATATTAGATATGTAATGTTCAAGCCTGTAGTCTGTTGTAATCTTAAGTGCTCCTAATATTTCTCTATAATATTTACTTGAAGTATTACTTTTACATTTAACGATGCAAGTACAAAACGAGTTCTTGCAGGTTTCTTCTTTTGTGCTGCAACTGCATCTGAGCCCTGCAAAATACTACTTTTATTCTTTCAGTTTGGCTCTCTCTTGAGCAGTGACTGCCAAATAGTTCAAATTCCTCCTCTGTTTGACTGTGTCTGTGAATATCTTGCAACTGCTCCTAGCTTTCTACACTTAGTCCTAGAAGGAAATTCCCTCCCTTCCTGCCCTCTCCTGGATGCTGTCAGTACATGGATAACTATAATATTTGAAATACCAAGCAAATCCATCCCCTGTTACGGGCTGGAGTGATGGGAGCTGTGATGTTCTTTCAAGATACCTCACGCCCTTCTTTAAGAGCTGATCTGTGTTGTAAGAGGTAAAAGCAGTGAGGCTCTCTGAATGGGGCTTACATGAATCCTGAGAACATCCACCTTCCAACTATAGTTCATTTACAGCTATTCTAAGTCTTTGGATAGTAATACATCTGCAGTAGGGCAGGGTGTGCAACCCCATATTACTGTAGTACCTCATTAAAAGTTTCTTAGGTACCCTTTGTAGCTTTCTAGTGTGCAGCAGTACAGCAGGAAGAAGGGGAAACATTAAACATGTCTACACTTGTGATTTAGGGCGAGTTTTGCCCAAAATAAATAAGGCGTGCATGTCTTGGGATAATTCTACTGCTCACAAGAAGCAGCAGATTCCTTCTTTGTAGAACACTTCTTTTAGTTGTATGATGCTATTTTCAACTGAACCCCTTTGGGCTGGCTGGTTGGAATCTCCCTTATGAATGCTCTGAAGGGAAATTAGACCTGGAATCTGAGAAAATACCTCTTAATATTTCATAATGCATGTTTTGCTCTTGTGCTTCTAAGTATTTAGCAAACAAAACATAGTTTCTTGCTTTTCACAGTAGAACTTAGTAACACTGGTTCTCTCTGTGTGTTCTAAATTTGGGCAGTGTGCAAATCTAATTATTGCCAGGGTTTTTAATTGTTTCAGTAACCCTATCCTGACTGTTTGTTTATTGACCATATTGCTGAGAGACTTCCAATTAAGAGTTGTTCTTGCAGTTTTTCAAAATTGTCTCCACTACTTTTGAGGTATCTCCAGTACCTTATGATTTGCAGTACTAGCAATCTCTTATGAAGACTATGCAAAACATAAAAACTTGTCTTTCATCATGAAATGAAAGTTTCAGTTATGGCAAACAACATTGGTAGCTAATTAATGCAATATTAAATTGGTGGTAATACTTGGAAGTTACTATCTTCCCAAGTTTACATTGTGATGGATGACTATTTTTTGAGATACACATGGTAGCTAAATGTCAATTCCTGTTGATTTTATTGAGTCCTTGGAATGTAATTACTGTTGTGCTCTTGAAAATGTCCATAATAAACACTCCCATTCTGTACGTGCTTTGCAAAGGAATGTATTGTAGCACTTATACATGGGATTACCATACTGCATATAAGAAAGGACTGTGTTTAATACCAATGCAGTAATTTCTTTTTAAATTCAGTGACTTTATTTGGGATTATTGTTTTGCCATTGTTAATACCAGTATTGGAATAACTGTCAAATGGTCTACATTTTTTACAGTATTGAAAGATGAAAGTCCACTTTATATTAAAGTATTATTTTTCTGGAGATAACAAGTCTTTCTAGGATTACCTGCCAAACAAAGTTTTTAAGGTTATTGCAGGATTGTAATAAATTCAAGGTGTCTGTATTTGCATACATTTTTAGTAAGTTAGGGACTTCTCTGTGGGAGGAATACAACTGCTGTGTTTGTTCAGCAATGACTTCCAGCATTAAGTCTAACCAGACTGTAACATCTTGGTTTTGTCTTTAGAGTTACTTCTGGGGGAAAAAAAGATTATTTTTTGTCAGATCTGATTTCCTTCACAGCTACCCCTACACCTACCTGAGCCTGAAAGGCAGACATCTCCATGTGTGAGGAGTGGGTGATGGTGTAAGGTACCTCAATGCTATAAATTCACGGCTGATATGGTGGTCATGGCTTGGAAGAGCTCAAGACTGTATTTTCTACTTCCATAGGAATGGCCACAGATTCTCTTCTTGAATCAATTAAGACCTTAGATTTCCAAACCATTAAGGAAATGCACTGTTGGTATTCTACCAACAGAATCATCCATAGGGCTGTTATCTAGGGCTGGAGTGATTGTGGGTGCTTTTATTTAACTTCATGGTTCCTGGTTTTCTTGAGGGGCTTTGGGGGTTTCTTTTATATCAGAATAAATTAAGAGCACAGCATAAGGCTTGATGGAACTAATTTGAATGGGAATTCAGAATAATTTGAATTTCCAAGGCTTGTAATATGTGACCGTTGTTAATCACGTTAGCAAGCTGGCCTTCTCTCAGTGCTGATATGATTTACAGTATTGGTATTAAGATTTGCACTATACCAAAGGTAAAGGTGATTTACCAGCTTCTAGTTGGGATGCTTCTTCTGATTATACAAAAAATATTTCATACTCTATGACAGACTAGGGTGAAGCATATTTATCATTAGAAAATACTTCTCTCTTATAAGAAGGAGGAGACTGGGGGGAAAAAAGTACCAGGAGAAAAGAACCTGGCAAAAGAGTATAACTGAAAGTGGGATATGAACCAAGATTCAAGGGAAATAATGTTAATTTAGACATTGATGTAAATCACTATATCCAAATACAGGTTTCTTATCCATAAACCATATTGGTGCTCCGAGCAAGATGAAAGGAGTCTCATAATGAGATTACCCGTTTAGCAAGCTGTTTTTCAATATTAAATTACTCTTCCCTTTCTCTTCACTTCTGCTGAAGGTAAAATGTAAAAGGGTTGAACGTTTTCATTTATGAAGAGCTAAATTACCGTATGTTAGTATTAAGGTCTGATACCAGGCCAAGATTCATTTTTTACTTGATGTCTAGTGTTTTAGAACAAGAGATGTCTGATGGGGTATCCAGACTTTCTTGTGTGCCTGCCAAATCTTGTATGTCAGCATTCCCTCTGATCTTTTAATGGGGGTTAAAAGGAGAAAACCAAGGTTTTTATTACAAGTGGAAAGTAGTTTGCAGTAGAGATTGTTTTCTTTTAGTTATTATAATGATGGTAGTGTATCAAATACTATTTTATTTTTATAGGACCTTTTTTTTCCTCATTTTTTTTTTCTTAACTCTGAAATATGGTAGAGAACAGGAAGTGGGGAAACTTCTCAGAATTTTTGTTAATTGGATAATGAAATGCTTTAAAAATATTCTTTGAAGTTTACAAATGAATGTTGGACTGAGCTTCACAGTTGTTTTGTGATACCAGGAAAGGCAGCAACTTGGCACCTATTTTAAATACTTTTGTTAGCTCAGGGGATGTGTTGTCTGGTATCGGCACCCACAGTGGTCACAGGAGCTGTTTGACTCCTTCAGTGAAATGTGCTGGGAAGCAGCCACTTAATTGCAATGTGTGGCTTTTTCCTCTGTGTGTTCTGTTACGGCAAAGTCCGGAGCAAATTTACAGAGCATAGAGGTACTTACTGGAAATTTATGCTGTTCCTATACTGCTTAATTGAGACTATAATCTCCTCAAGGATTTAGCATCTTTTTTTGATCTATTATTACTATTTTCTGTTCTATTACATTCTACTTCTGAGTGATATTACTGTTTCATCTGAAATAGATTCTTCAGGTTTGAGTGGTTTGGCTTGGGTCCCCACCACTGCCCCGCCTAATTACGGGAATTCAGATCATCTTCCATTGTACAATCCTGTCTGTCTTCACCTTCCTTTATAGCTGTCTTAGCTGTAGCATTAACAGTGCCACCAGGAAAAAGAAAAGCAGCCTGCAACCCTGCAGCTCTTCCTGGTGAGCTGTGGAAATTCATAATCTCTCTTTGACCAAATGACCCAAAATCTAAGAGAGCTGAAGTTGCTTCGTCAAGTGTATTTTTCTTTGGAATATAATGGCTATGCTTTGTTAATTCAAAATCCACCCTTTTGGGCAGAAATGTGGGGGGTTTAAGACTACCATTAAATAGTGGATGAGAGTTCACTGTGTGCTGTTGGAAAACATTTACTCACAGCATCAGAATTTATGCAGAGTATGTCAAACAGCAGCTGTTGTCAAAATCGCAGTTAAAGGAAAACAACAAACCCATGTTTAACTGCAGGAAAATAATTTAATCTCCAATAGGCGGGTGAATGATGGGGTCATCCACACAGATTTCTTCAACAAATTTTTCTTTTTTCCCCTTTCTCTTTTCTCTTCAGATGAGGTTCTCTTTTCTTTGCAGATGAGGTAGGAAAAAAAAAATAACCTGGAAGGTGCTGTGTTTCCCAGAATGACATACATTCCCTATTCTTGTCCTTTTGGCCTGAGAATAAGCACAGCAGGTTTCTGAGAATTTTTGTGAGCCTGTTGCTGTTGCCTGTTGATCACTACTGACACTGTAGAAAACAATTCAGATTATGACAGCTGTAAGCAGTTAAAACTATTCTTTGCATAGAATCTGTGTTCTTAAGAGGACTGTACCCTTCATAAGGAGCCTGCTTGAAAATTGGCTGGTAGGCTCTATTAATCCTACTAATGGCTTCAATGAACCTTATCAGTTCATGGGGTTTTAATACCCATAAGCTAAAATAATTCTGCCTTGGTCTTATGACTCTACTTACTCCAATAAATATACACTGTAACTTGTAATACAAAAGAATACCGAGTGCTGTGGCTGCTGCTTGATTTCAAGGAGTTGAGGATGACCAGAAGCAGGAAGCAAACACACTGAATAAAACCTTGGAAATACCTGTGGGGGGCAGCAGTGGCTCAGGTCATTCAGAAATGGGGCCGTAATTCCCTGAAGGACTACCTTTGTTTCTAGTTAGGGAAAGCACCTTAAAAAAAAAAAAAAAAAAAAAAAAAAGCACAAGGAAGAGCAGAGCAACGCTGAGATGTTTTGGCTCTTGGGAAACCTTGTCTTTTCTCTTGGGCTCCCTGGCTGCTGGTGTGTGCTGGCTGAGCAGGCGGGTCTTGGGCACCTTTTGCATTTGCCTCCAAGAAGCCACTGGAATAGCTGCTGTGGTGTCCTTCCTGCAGCTCTGGTGAAGATTGAGTGATTTTATTTTCCACAGCAGCTGAACTGGTTGAATCTGTTCTCATGCCAGTAAGCTTGTATGTCTCCCTTTGTTGGTAGATGCCTAGGCAAGAGTAATTTGTGTGGATGGAGGAAAAGACAGAAGCTGTATAAAGTTTGCAGATGATGTAATGTGGGTCAAATCCCTGCAGAAAGAGGTGTCAGAGATGTAATGTTGATTTTATATGCCATAGTTGGGGGGTTTTTTTGGATGCAGTTCTCACTGCACAAAGCTGGGAGGAGGAGATGCCTAATTTTTAATACGAGCAGTTTACAACCATTCACAGTTAAACAGTTTATAGGATTCTTGGTAACAAAAGGTGGTCTAATTATAGAGAAAAGAAAAACAATATAGTGAGGATATTTACAATGTGTGACCTATGTGAATTATGATCTTGTTAACTATGCAAAAATGACAAAAACCAGAACCATCCCAGTAAATGAAATGTTTAGCCTTCCTTCAATGAACTTTTAATATAGAAGATATGGAGGAGGCTAATTTTTCCCCTTTAACATCAAAAGAAGCCTGCACTTTGGGTGAACCTGTACTTTCTTAAGATTCAGTGCACTAGACTTCAAACTGGAAAAAAAATGACAATATTTTTTCTTTACAACTAGCCCACACTAGAGTGTTTAGTTTCTGCCAGTAAATCACATGCCAGGGTTTCTACTGCCCTCTTAAATCAATTGAAGGTGTGATTCCTTTCCCTGTGATTTTTGTTTAACTTCCCTTTTGTAGTTGATCTTAATTGTTCTTATTTGCAGGCTTTAAATGTTGATGGACTGTGTCATTTATAACCCTTTTTCATTGCACAATGACCTTCATAGGGAAATTTCATACATGTTTTCATTGGGCTTTGGTGGCATTTCTGTTTTATGTATGTAAGTGAAACTGGCAATAAAAATTAGTACGCAGAAGTACAGTCTTCTGATGAAAACAATGTTTTAAAAATCTGGTTACACTCTAGATAGAAACATTTCAAAATGTTTTGCAAACCTATACTGGAACTGTGCAAGCACAGATTGCCAAATGTGAAGTCCTCAGTGAATGAAATTTTGTGGTTTTCTCCTGGACAGAAGCAACCAACTGTGAATTTTGTCCCAGACTAACACTTCACGTAATCCCAGTTGCAGTATTTCTACCCTTTCCACCTTCTTGTTGCTGTTGTACTGGGAGGAGTTGTACCTTGTACAAACTGAGGTGCAGAGAAACCTCATGTCCCCCATTAGAGTGTCATCCTGTGAAAATGAGTTTTACCCCAGAATGTTGTATTCCTGCCATGAAGCTGTTACTGAACTAACAAGGCAACTGGGTTGGGAAGTGGTGATGGAAAAAGGGGAATGGAGTTTGCTACAGTGCAGGTACAGTAGTGTGTAATGAAGTTTCAGGTAGCTTTAGTTGGGCTCAGCTCAAGTGCATACAGCAGCCTGCCCAAGTCAGCATGTGGCAGGGCACAGAGGGCAGAAATGTAGAACAAAGTAAATTAGATTTAACCCACAGGGTGATTCATGATCACCTTGATGCTGCTGGCTCTAAGATTACAATAGATGTGGAAGTCCAGAACCAATGGTTTGTTCCAATTATTTTCACTAGCAGGTCAAAAAGACCATTTTTGTAAAGTTGATCTGCCCTTTTTGGAAGGATATAAGATAGGTAAGCACGACAGTTCATCAGGTTGTTTGGCCATGTCCGACTTTCAGGCATTTAAGGCAGATGCTGTGAAAGCTCCAGCCCTTGAACTAGGATGTTGTAACTAGTGCAAATTTGCCTTCCTTGCTGAGGGTTGATAACATCAGGAACTCGTCTCTGGGAACAAGATGATCCTCTTCTCCTCTTGGAAAGATGCAGCTCAACAGTTTGAAGTTAGAAAAACATGAACTAATTTGGGTTTAGCTAATTTATGGCTGTACAAGAACAGAATTTACTCATCTTAGTTATTCTTTGTGGTACTTCTGAGAAGCCTGTTTCAAACTTTTCTTCCTGTTTTGGCCAAGATGACATTAACTGACTCTTAGAGTTCTCTTATGTTTCTTGTTTTCTGGTTTCTAGGAAGGAAGGCAAATCACATGTTTTCTCCTTTTCTTTTTCTCCTTCCACTTCCAACTTTTAAATACACTGGCTGGTTTCAACCAATCTCAATTCAAAGCAGAAATATCAGAGTTATATCATTCTCTTATGTTGCATTTTAAATTAATAGAAAAAAGGAGGATTTTTTTAAACTTTAAATGTTCACAAAAAACCGTGAGCTTTGTGTTTGTATATTTCTCGTGGCTGCTGTTACAGCTCTAGCATGAGCAATATATTTTGAGTGGCTGCTTCAAATGAAATTCTCACCAAACTCTCTTTGAGGAGTTTCTATGCACTGCCTCAGAATAAATCAGATTGTAAACATTGTGATTTCGATGCCAAGTTTCCAGTGTGAGTACCACTGGTAGCAGAAGTCCAGTACAAAAAAAGCAGAAATAGACTATGTAGGCTGTGCATTATAAATGTTTATATCCCACTACTTCTCATGTATTAAACAGAGTAACCTCTGACAGTAATTTGGAAGAATGTATCCAAATTGATAAAGATGTCTTTGGTGGTGTGTGAGCTAAGTGGTGACAAGGCTGCAGTGTTTTCTTTTGGTGTACGATTGCTGTCAGTAATGCTAAAAGAGAACACTTTTCTTTTAGGTAGGAAAACAGTGTTTCAGTGCCCATTACTGCAGTATGACACGCAGAGTTAGTATATTTTTATTGCATTAATAAACAGAGCTTTGTCCTTCTCTGGCTGTTGGCTTGTAACCTTTATCAGAAGATATCTTTCAGAGCTAAAGGGGAAATTTGGGATTTGGGTGCTGCTGATGCTGAAACCGACATTGCATTTCCTGTTGAATATCTCCAGATTTACCTGTATTTAAAAGGAAAAAAGCAAGCCAGTTCTCTGTCAGAGCAGGTTAGAGGGCAGTATGAGGAAACCCCATTTGATCTCTCAACTCCCCCCCCCATTTTCTCTATTCAGCATCTTTGCTGTGTCCTGTTCTCCCTTTTTCTGAGGGAAAGTATGAGCATGGTATATGTGAAAAAACTATGCTCGGAAGATACAGCCAGTAGTGCCAAGAGCTGATAAAAGTGGAGCTGACATATTTGTCTCCTAACAGCAGCTTCTTGTATAATATGCTCTCCATCCATCCTCTCATAAACTCAGAGTGTTTTGAATAGGATAGCTATCATTTAGGACATTTTTGAAGCAGGGCAAATATAAGAAGTTTGTCCTAGATGTTTAGAATGGGCAGATGAGGATTGAACCACAGTTTTCTAATTTCCAGAAGTCATGTCTCACTGGATAATCTTTTTCTTATCTTCCTTGTACTCCTGTACTTTCTTTCATGTTGACATCTTAGTTTTGCAGTCTGCTGAGAGAAGGTAATGATGACGATTACATCATATGAATTATAAAAGACCATTTCACCTCAGCTAAGAGACTTCACTCTCTACATGTTGTTGTTTCCAGACTCAGCAGAACAGTTTAATTGACCAGACATGGAAATAGCCATTGGTCTGTGTTCTAAACAAACTTACCTAGACCACAAGGCTGAATTTTGTTTGTCAGCAGCTAAAACAAAAGGTTGACACTGTAAGAATGAGTTTGTTAGAAGTAGCTGAAGCATATCTGTTGAACTAACTGAAAGCTTCAGTGCTGGCAAACAGCTGCTCATCAGTAGTTCTGTCCAGAAAAATCAGTGAAGGAATGTAATAAATCATCAAAATTAAGAGTTTTAATCAGATTTCAAATGGAAATAATAGAGGGTTCATTGATGTGTATTGCAGGGTAGAGTGATTCTCTGCAAGTCTTTTTATCAGCACTTTGCTATTGAACAGCATTGCCAGAATCAGTATATAGCAAACCACCAGAAGATGAAAGAAACCCTGGTTTGTTCTGAATGCTTCATTTTATGAACTATTGGTTCAATTTCAGCTTTAAAACTGTAGTACCTGTCATAGATCTTGAAGCATTGAATGTTAAAGAAACGATTGAACATAGTTTTAAGTGTTCTCTTCCTCAAGTTCTTAATTGAGAACATAAAGGAGTTTGCCTTGAGAGTTAGGTGGAATAATTAGTCTTCCAGGTATCTTATTTTAGATGTAATGGCTTTTGCTGCCTCATATAGTGCTGGTGGGACGATATTAGGTAGAGTCCTAATGGAGAGCCTGTTATGGGATTCAAATTTTGACTGCAAGATCTTGTTCTTCACCTTAGGATCTAAATTTTTGAACCATTAACACACATTGCTTTCCCAAAATGTTGATTAAGAATTAGATTCAGAAAGAAGAAGAAAGCAGTGAAACAGAGTTTAATTGTAATTCACTCTGCTGTTTCTTTGTATTGCAATTTCTTTGCTTCACTAGTTCTTTCTTGCTGTGGTCTGATAGAGTAGGCAAGACCTTAATTTTAAAACTTGCATCATGATCCCTCGTCTCACAGCTTTCATCACTTATTTAAGGTTATGAAAAAGAGCTTGGTATTTTTTTCTTACTGTATTGCTTCAATATTGCGGAAGCAAGAGAGGCAAAATGGAAAAATCCTGCTACGGCTTGTAGCATAAATACCCTATAACCCTTGACATAGTCTAGGTGTTCAGCTTCCACCCTTTCCCCGTTCTATTTTGAAATTGCTCTGTCTTTGGTGTCTCAGTAACAATCTGGTGGCTTCCCATGTCATTCTGTAACCCAGCACAGCTGGAAGCATGCCAGGGCTATTGGAATCATATGCAGCTTTGTAAGTTTGGCATGTGTGTCATGAGTGTTTGTCCCCCATCTGCAGTTTCACATCCCAGCACCAAGAGGCTGAATTACTACAAGTGATTTGCAACCAAGTAGCATTTTTTGT
This sequence comes from Corvus brachyrhynchos, assembly GCF_000691975.1. Taxonomy (NCBI): domain Eukaryota; kingdom Metazoa; phylum Chordata; class Aves; order Passeriformes; family Corvidae; genus Corvus; species Corvus brachyrhynchos. The sequence continues at coordinate 7,467,607 of NW_008237681.1, forward strand.
CATTAGAGCTTTGTTCTGTGGTTACAGAAGTGAAGCAGGTATATGATGACAGCGAGAGAATGTGGCTGAAAACAGATAATAACTGGAACAATTTCTCAATTTCAGTGTCACTTCAACATTCTGTCCTGTTTGCTTAAAAAAGGAAGAGTGGTCTTGCTGCATCTGTAACATGGTGAAAAATAGAATGCTACCGTGTGTGCACTGCTAGGTAGGGAGGCTTCCACAGTACTGCAAACATATGGAAAACCTTTCCCAGGATGGCAGTCATGCTGCTGCAAACACGCTTAGGAAAGTAGAGGCTGCCAGAGCAGGCTATTGCAGTTTTTAAGGTTTTGAATGTTGCTGCTTTTGTCTTTACAATTATGCTGCAATGGGTTATGGGGGAGTAGAAGAGGGGAAGCCACATTAGGTCAAATGACCATTGCTTCTTCATTCTCTACAAAGGTTATGGCTAGAGGAATTAATACACCATGGAGGTAGTAACATGCTTAACAAATTTTTTTATTTTTTTAAAATGTAGGCACACAAGTGATTACAGTAACTCTTACCCAGCCCTTCCTGGAAGATGACAGAAGTTGGTTATTTTCTTAGGTTTGCTCAGAACAACATTTAAATACCACTGTATCTCCTTCTAATAGCTTTTGAATGTGTTGGCGGATCCATGCTACGATTCCACTGTGGAGTTAAAATCTCAGTGATAACAGGTTTCCAGAAACTTTATGCAGCTTTTGGGACTGGGGGGATTATTGCTTCTACAGAGTAAGTGAGAGGAAGAACTGTGGAGTTTCCCTTTATTTTGCAGTTGGTTGATGTGGCTGGGGCTGGAAGAAACAGGAAGAGGATTGCATATTTAAAGCAATGGGATGTCCTGGGATATGTGTGAAAACCGAGGATAGCATACATGGGATTTACAGTGCATTCATTGACACTGGCAGGGAAGAGTCTGAGGACAGCAGAGGTAGTACTGTGAAACACTGGAGACAGAAGGTGTAAGTGATATACAGCAAATCTAAGGGAAGTTGGTTTGACTTGTCACTGTGCACATAAAACAGTCTAACCCAAAACTCAGCTTAGAAGATCAGGTTGTGGGTTCAGGCCAGGTAAGTTTTACTCCAGAAAGACCACTCTATAAGTACTGAGGAGGTTCTTTTGAGAGGTGATGACTGAATGAATGAATGTGAATTTGGTGTTTAGTGAATTTCAAGGGCTATGAAATTCTGTTATTGAGGGATACAACTATGCTGGCCCACATTTGACACAGAACTTGGAAACAAATCATGGCTCTTCCTATATAATTGCTGGGAGTCTGCAAAGTGAGATTACTGGTTATAGTATTTCTTAATTTGGTAATAGGGCTATCACTTTTCAATTTACACTTTCCTCATTCAAGTTATTGTAAAATCCGTAGATTACAATTACTTGCTAGATTGATGCTGTTTAATTAGTTTTCTAAAAAGAATTTGCAGAACAACCTCTTGACAACTGCTAGAGTGTGGTTACAGAAGAGCTGAATCCATTAGGTTGAGCCTGGGTTTATGACAGTTCATGGGGGTAAGGAGTGGTTGTTACTATGAATGTGTTTGTCGACTTCATAAAGTTTGTAATTACAACTAGCATTTCTTAGCCTGTTGATATCTGAAAACAGATATTATTTGTGATGCTTGTATTTGGAGAGTTCTGGGTAGGGGACTGTAAACCACTTTATTAAAACCTGCTGTGCTGATTGTTTTACTCTTAAAGGAAAAATACATTCATGTTTTACTTGAGAATAGTCTCTTTAAAAACGTTAACTTTCACCAGAATGCTGGATGACCTTAAATAAATAAATAAAGCTGAACTGTGACAATTACATCTTCTATTTGGCTCTTGAGTGTAAATGTTTCAGTTTAAAATGGCTACAAATCGAATCTGAGCAACTTCTAGTACTACTTATGGTAATAACTGTATCTTATTCCTTCAGAACTTTTATGCAGCTGGTTTAAATAAAATAAATGCAGATTGCCTTTAGTAGCCTTCCACCATATTTAACTACTATTAGGCTTTTCTGAGACTTCTTGATGTGAAGTTCCCTTGCACCATCATTAATATAATTGCAACAGGGAATTACTGTATTTAGTGCTCACTAAATTGTTTTAATAGGTTTGGAGTATGTGTTTGTTCTTCTTGAAAAGCCATTTGAATTTCTAACTTCCTTGGGCACCTGAAGAGAGACTTAATAGCTATATAAGTCTCCTGAGGCATGATCCCAAGCTGATAAAAAAGCACTTGCTGACTTTTGTATTTCAAACCAGACTTCTTGGGGACAGTTCATTTTTTAGGTGATAGATTTGCTGGAATTTTTGTGTGTCAGAGTAGCAGGTATGGGATTAAACTGGAAAGAAAGACCTTACTCATCTGTTACCATAGCTTCACTTCTGTAACATCATCTCCAGGAAATAAATGTTTGTATTATTTTGTCCTGTGTTGTGTAATACAACAGAAAAAAAGCTATAAATTTACTTTAATACTATAATAGTTGTCTTGAGTCCATTACAACTCAGCCTGAAAATGTGAAGTTGTTGTGCTAGTGGATGAGGATAGGGGAGTGAACAAAGGGATCTGTGAGTAAAAGGCAGTAGTTTTTGTTTTTGTTTTCTTCTGTGGCTTGTACAGCAAATGTCGAATTGTCTGACCTTGTGTCCTTTTAACAACTGTCTGCCCTGATTCAATATGGAGTCTTGAGCTCTAATGTAGAGCAATGTTTTTTAAAGAAATGCTGTCAAGAAAGTTGTAATGCTTTGTTTGAGAATGTCCTACTTTGGAAATGGAAATTGTTTTAACCTTGGGTACCGTATAATGTATTTATGTAACTATATTATTTTCTTAGAGATGAAACCAGTTCCTTTATACACACAGTGAGAATGTGTCTGTGATGTGGCTCCTAGTTCCATTAAATTACAACGATGTAGTTTATAATGTGCATTTCTGTGTAATCTGTGTAGAACAGAGATTTCATCTCCTCCTAAGAATACACTGTACAGACAGTGGGTTATTGCTTCATCACGATTCTTAAAAATTAAGTCCGTTGAGCACCCTAAAAGGTTTTCTCAGCCCTAAGAAGGAGAACAGATGGTGTTTGTAGAACTGGTCGTGTTTGTTCATTGCTGAAGTCTCCACTTCAGGTATTTGAGGTATTTATTTTAAAAGAAACCCCATATAAAGGAGGAAAACTATTTCACGTAATATTACCTCTGCATGACTTTGGAAAAGGTTAATGAAGTTTTTTCATATTTGAAACTTACTAAATATGTATATATGTAAGTTATGGAAGAACTACAAAGAAAATTTTTTTCTCAATAGTCTTTTGCATTACTCTGGAATTGAGAGTTTTGTCTACAGTTTTGAGACTTATATAGGACCTTGGCATGTGAACTGTAAAAGAAAATAAATCTAGGAATATAAAGGGGGAAGGAGGAGGAAGA
>NW_008237681.1:7471210-7525886 GCF_000691975.1 Corvus brachyrhynchos
GAAGAGCGTGAAAAAAAATCCAGAAAAAAAAATTGCCAGTTGCATAGACTAGTATTTGCCATTCTCTGCTAATACAACACAGAATGTTGTCACTTCTTCCCTGAAAGATGTTTCCATGAAGAAGTTACCTCTGGGACATACTCTAGCCATCACTAGGTCTGTATCATATATATGCTTTTTGAAATGCAACACAGAAAAATGGGTAATCACGTGAACAGTCTTCATCTTTCATTGCTGAGTTCATTAAAACAATTTTTTTTTCCTCCAAAGTGTTAAAATTCATGTTTCAAAAGCTGATTAATAAAGCACCTAAGTGCTTCTCTTGTCAAAACATCATCACCGGTTTCCATTGCTAGTCCCATGAAAACTGGAAGTGCCTTTTTTCTGGTGCTCCATCAGTTGCATTTCTGTTGAGTCTTAGTGCAGTCAAATTAGTATGTATTTTTAAAGGTATTAAAAATTATTGAAATACCTCATTGCTGTCTCCCTATCTTGATGATGTCTTTGTCTTCATCCTTCTAAAATAATATGCAGTAATCATGTTTAACACATCTAAAACATGCTGTCACCATGGAGACATCCTTGCTTGTGGTCTCTGGGGAGTTCCTCTGCTTTGGTGCTCTCCAGTCTCTCAGGCAATGTCCAGTGCAAAGAGAGGTTGGTGGAACATGCCCATTTGCAGCTATCTTCATAATGAAAAGAAACAAGCTGGAATGAGTGGTTGTTTATATGGCATATTTTGGCTATGTGGAAGTTAGGCCTGTGTCATATGGATGTGGAGCAGGACATAGATAGCAAGATGTCTAATGGAAATCAGATCAATGGCCCTAATAGTGAAAACCGAAGTGAACTTTATGAACACATAAGCAATCATAGTGAAAACACTTTATTCATCCAGAGTGTGTGGTCTTGTGACTTCCCCACAGCTGTTTGCTTTCTGAGCCACTGGTAAAGCAATGCAAAGTGGGACCATTCCAGAGACATTTGTCCTCTGGTTTTATGTGAAACAGTTGCGGTCTGATTGTTTGTTGACAGCAGGTATTTCCATCTTTGCAATGATTCATGAAACCCTGCAGTTCCCTGCTGAGAGCCTTGAGACAAACCATTTAAACTCAAAAATGCTTTGCTGAAAGATGTCATAATCCTGTACTGAAAGGTGTAAGGCCATGCCAGGAGTTTAGGCAGCTGTGACATGCTATCCTGAACCACATGGAGGGAATATATGGATTCTATTCCAAAGAAGTAGTTCTGTTGAATACATAGGAAGTGGAAAATTAGTGGAAAGTATGAAAATGGAACAAAACACCTTGTGCAAAAATCAAGGTCATGATAGCTGATGAGCTCACAAGATATATGGGCATGCTCATATATCTCAGGGCTTGTATTACCCCACTGTTGTCTTGCATGATCGTGTTCTTGATGTTATTTTTTGGGCTCCTGGTTTCCTGTTCTTTAATAATGTCATGCTGCCATTTTCTTGCAAGTTTTCATCTGCATCACCTTTAACTTAGCACAAACATAAGCAGACACATTAAAAATTTCACTTTCATCTTGTTGAAACTTTGAATTCTGACACAGAAGGAAGCTTGTTCTCACAGGCACTGCCACCCTTGTCCTCTCTTAGCCACGCTGTATTGTGTATCAAAGGTCTTGTTTTTGCCTCATGAACTTTTCACAGAGCAAATTACCATTTATCTGAGGCTTCATAAGGTACAGTTCTTGCACACTTCATTTTATTCTGGCTGATAAACTCAGTAACAACAAATTAATTGCTTTCATTTTTGACTGCTTTGCTGGAGAGTTCTGACCCCAGAGTCATTTTGTGTGACAGCAGTAGTATTTTGAAAAGTAAAATCTCTGCTCTGTTTCTGTAACTGTGGCCCAGTGCAGTCTACCTATTTTGCACTGTGGCAGCTGTTTCAAGAGTTGAACTTTACTACGCTGCTGGCAATGTGCTGCGGTGCCGCCAGGCTTGCAGGTAGTGGAAGGCAGTGCCTGATTTCCCAGGGCAGCCTATGTCTGCCACTGCTGCTGTGATTATTTCAGAGTGGGAGCATCTGATAAAGAGTGTTCTCTAACTTCATCTTCTGTGTTCTGCTGCCAGCACCATCATCATGGCCTAACAGCCCAAAAGATGAGTGTAATGAATTACAAGAATTTTAAAAATAAATATTGGGAGTCTTATTTGCACCTAGGTCTTAACCAGATAGACTTAGTTCTTCTAACACTGTTTTCACTTCGGTATCTGTTAATCTAAGTTGTTTGATCTCAGGTTCTCCATTGTTTGCCCTCTTATCATGTACGTTACTCCTCAAAGGCAGTAAGATTAAGCTGTGTGAAGAAAGGTTGCAAGATCAAGCCATTTGTTCTTCTAAGCTTATGCTAGAGGCTAGAGCATTTAAAACAAATCAGTCTTAATAACTAACTAAATTACCTGGAAAATGGTTTTGTAGATACCTGTGCCTTTCTTATCTCTCTTATTTTCTTTTTTTCTCTTATTTTGGTTTTAGTAGCATTGCTTACTCTCTCACATACTAGGCAGGAAACAGCAACAAAGATGGAGACAGTCTGACAAGCAGAAATTTACTCCTATCTATAGCATGCTAGAAATGAAATTTGCATAATACTTTCTTTCCAAACTGGTGATGGGGAAAGTATCAAAGTACAAACAATTTTTTCCATAATTTGTTCTGTAGTCTTGAGTTGGTATGGTGTACTCTGAGATTCCCAGAAGTGACAAAGAGTGAAGGATAAAATCTTATGCTTCAAATTTAGTTTTATGAGTTAAACTTGGCTTTGCAAAATTATTTCCCCTCTGTTTGTATTCTTATCCTAGACTCCAGCTTTTGTGTACTGTTACTGTACATTTTGTTCCTGTCTAGCATTTTGTCTGGTTTATCTCTAAGGTCCTAAGAGACTGGCTGCTCATCTGAACTGGCAAGCTGCTCTCTGTCCTGGCACTGCTTGAGAGTTCAAATGTCTGGCTTGTCTTTTGGTGAAAGAACCTGTTTGTTTGGCAGGTCAAATACAGACCTGAATTTTGTTATTGGAGATGCTTTATTGTGATCTTCAGATTTCCTCTGAAGTTAAATTGCTGCATAGCTGTTAGAAGCAGGTTGGAGCGGGGAGAATGAGACAGGCAGAGAACGTGCCAGGATAGGCAAAATAAACAAGAGTTATAGCAGTTCTCACATACAGCAGTATTTTCTGGTCGAGCTTGGAGCCAAATGCCAGTAGCTCATGGGGTCCATGAAGTTCAGGCATAGTGAGAGTGCAGCAGTCACGCCGAATGTACCAATTCCTGAAACTGGGATTTCTCCCAGAATCTGGGGGGGAGGGGGAAGAAATGCTGCTGCTTATCCAGTGAAGTAAAAAGTTCCGTATGGTGTGGCCTGATATTGCTGAGAATGTGGGAAACCTCCATGTTAGTCACCATGAGAAGAGTTGAAGAATTCACTGCCACCTGGAAAATGCAAGTCTTTTGAGACTGGTGTTTCCAGCAGTTCAGTTAGTTTCAGTAGGCTGGCATCCCTAACTTAAAATTTCTTCATGCTCTTGAGCTAGTTTTAGGAGCTGTATGCATTTTAAAGATGATTTAAAAATAAGTTGTTAAAAGATACAACCAAACTAGCTGTTAAAAGCCTTCTTTATTAACTAAAGCAATGACTTTTGGAAAACAAAAATCTTTCTTTGCTACAGATTTGACTGGCTGACTTAAGTGATATGCTGAAGTTGAGTTCTTTTCTGAAGAACGAGCCGTAATTTCGGAATTACAGATATAGTATAGTCCCTAACTAAATCTCTTCATGCAGCTAAAAATCCCATTCAAATAACTTCCATATTAGTTTGATTTTAATTTTTTCCGTGTGTTCTCTTTCATTATTTCATTTCAGTCATCCTTTCCATATATAGGTGGATCATGGTAAATTCTGTTCTGTGGCAAATTATTTGGGAACATCATTAAAGCTTTAAAAACAGCAGGACTTATATTAAAAGTAGTTCAGCTGATCCTGATACTGCAGAAGTAGTAGTGCAGCTGATTGTGATGACAAAGTAATCATGAGATGAGATCAGAAAATATGTGCCTCTAAGAACTGGCTGTCCTTTTGATCTGAACTGATGCTGGTTTTTAACTCTGTGCTTCAAAGAATGTGTCCAATGGTGTGTATGGAGGTAGCTGAAATTGTGGGTCTTACAAAAAACAAACATAAGGAGCAATCAAAAAGTTGAAGGAAATTTGAAAATGGAACAGGAAATAAATGCTGATGGTGCCAGAGGGCTGGCACCCACTAAGCTGGGAAATTCTGAACTGGGAAGGATTTCGTTTTCCCTTTCAGAAGTTGACATTGATTAAATAGATAAGATGCAAAGTTACCTGGCAGATTTTCTCTCCACTCTTGTTTCAAAGTAAAGGAAAGGGGTTAAAGAAATGCTTAGAAGAGCAGAAGAAAGAAAGGTTATGCTAGATAGTATCTCCTTCTGTGTTTATGTTTTCAGGATGCTCTTGTTTTGTCATTAAGGCTTTTTGTTTATGATAGTTCCTTCTTCTGTACCTGTTCAGCTGACAACTTAAACCAGGAAACTACCAAGATCTGTAAAGAAATTGTAGTAAGACCTCTCAATGAACTACCACTTTCTATTTCAAAAGTGTTTTTAATTATATCCTTTCCACATCTAAACCATTCGGAGTGGCATTTTTTGTGCTCAATGCCAGCTTTTGGACACATTCTTTGTGATTTTTAATAAAAAGTTTCATGTGGTTTTTAAAGAAAATTGGGAAAAACTGTGTTTCTCTAGTGAAAAGATAGCCTAAAGAAATGATACCTGCTTCATTCAGATGATCCACATCTCTGCTTTGGAGCAAGTTTTAGAACTTAAGAGAGGGGAAAGTGGATTCTTTTTAGTGAAAACTGTTCAGATGTGGCAAGGTTACAATCTCTGGAAATTGTTCATTATTTTAGCATAGTAGATGTTTGTAATGAGACTGTAAAGAAGCAAAAGTTTCTAAGAATTCTTTGAGTTTGTCAGAGGCTGTTTGTTAAGGAGTTTGAAAGATGACTTCCTTGCAACTCTTTAGGTAGGCTGCTGAAGTCCTTTGGAAGGGAGACCTGAAAGCTTTCTTGTTTCTCTGACCAAAAATGAGAGTGAGCACAAACTGCCTTTAGGGACTGCTGACAGGTGAGGAGAGAAGGAGAGGAGGCAAAGCTTTCCAAGACTGGGTTTAAAGGAGAACGGAGGTCCAAGGAAACAGGCCAAGGTTTGAATTTAGTATACTGCTTTTCAAGTCATGGTCTAGGAGATTTGTAGGCTCACAGCTTCCAAACTCTTTGCAGTTTTGATAGGTGCAACTTGTGAAGTTGGCTGAAGAATTTAGGACTGATTTTTTGTTTGACTGATTTCCAGATCTATCAAACTGGGGTGTGTATATATCTCTGTGTATGTGTGTGTACATTTGTACAATTATTTGTTTTTATTAGTAGTACCTAATTAGGACAAAGAAAGAAAGAAAGAATTTTTCATTTAAAAATACAAAACAGATGAACTGACTTTCTGTTAGGTTTACCTACAGAAGGGCTTAGAACACAGACTATCTCTAATTAGTAATACTGTGTTTTCTAACTGAAATTAAAATTTATTTTTAAAAACCCAACACAAACAAAAAACTCTAAACCTGGTTTCAAATGTTCATTTTGTATTACTAGGTATAAGTGCCAAAACTGATTTAGAATTCTGTCTGATAGTTGATTTTTCTGGTCCTTAGAATCTTTCCTTCTGTCTTGTATGCATCCAAAGAAAAAGGTATAGAGTATGATGGTATTTCTACCCTGTGTGTGCCTCTTGTAGTAACTGTAAGGTCATCAAAGATGGTTGGGTGGGGTTTTTTTTCCCCCCACTATAGCATCAGTCATCAGAAAAACAGCTCTTAGACCAAGAGGTCAGTTGACACAAGGAACACACAAATGATTTGTGTATCTGTTGTGTCATGAAATCTATTCACATTTAATTGTGCATACCCAGTGAGAAGCATTGCTTAGCAAAGAATTTCTGAGCAATACACAAGCTGATTAAAAGAACAATCAGCAGTGCATTTTTCAAAGTCTTCTAAAGATACTTGATTCCCCTGAATTTACATTAAACTCATTGCTTGAAGGTATTTTTTTCAGTCAGTGTAAGAGCACTTTAGGATTTTGTGGCAGATGAGTGTTTATAACAAACTATAAATCTCTCTACACACACCCACACCCTCCAATATAAAATAAATGAAACCCTAAGGTTAGATGCAGTAACACCCATTACTTATGCAGACGTATCCATAACAACTAGTACTTACCTCAGTGCTTTCTGCTTGAGGATGATGAGCCTATATATACACTGGTTTTTCTCATCAAGGCGTACTGTATCCCCTGTGTTTTCATAAAACACTGTAATTGGAAATAGTCTGACAGAAGCCTTCCAAGTCTTCATCTTGGCAATGAATCTGGCTGCAAAGTGATTCTAGTTCTACGAAGCATTTGAAACTGTTTATCTCTTACTGCTGGTATTCATTGATATGTTTGTATTTCTTCAGTGTCTCCTCCAGGCCTATAAAATTCTCTGCAGTGCTTCAGCAGACATTTTGCCAGGAATGTGACAGTGGACTCAAACTGAGTGCTTCTTTCTTATTTTCGGGGTGGTATTGGTGGTTTTGGGTGTCATCCTCTCCACCCACCCTGATTACTCTGTTTTAGTGGCTCCAAGCACTTGTGAGTGATTGAATATTTGGATTCATGCAGTGACTAGAGTTACATACATTCTCTTGTGTTTTCTCCTCAGTGTTGTATACCTTACAGCCTGAGTCCTTAGTTTACTTGGTACACTGATGCAGCCAGAGAGCTGTGGTCAATGTCTCTATGTCCAGTTTGAGGCTGCTGATGGGTGGTGTCCCTCAGGGCTCTGTCCTGGAGCTCGTGCTCTTTAATATATCAATGACAGAGAGTGTGATCAAGCACACTCAGCAAGTTTGCAGATGACATGAAGCTGATGGCACAGCCATTCTCTCAGCCTGGAGAAGAGAAAGCTCCAGGGAGACCTCATTGCAGCTACTGGTAATAATGAAGGCAAATGGCACTTTGTTTCTGTTGCAACTATGGAGAAGAAAAAATGTGTCTATGGGAAGGTTTTGAAGTACAATTATGTTCACATCTCACTATCTGTAGATACTTGCACCAGCAAATACAATGTAGCCTAAGGAATCTTCTTTAATTTTATGCACAGCAAGCAGAAGAAGGTTTGAAGTGCAAAAAAGTAAAAATAATGTGAATTGAGCAAAGAAATGAGTGTCAGGACTGTTAAGCAGTCTGTGACTGAGCTGGAAATTGACCTTGAGGCCTTTGATCCTAGCCAGTGTAGAATATTCACTCTCTTACTTAAAACTGGGACCAAAATTAACTTTGGTACTTAATAATTTTCTTTAAGATAAGCTTTACCGTTACTGATAGTGGGCTAAAAATACTTACTATGCAATGCTTTTTCAAGTTGCTTTGTGACAGTTCTTTTTCATAGTGGCTTTAAACGTGGAGGAAAGAAGCTGGACAGAAAACAAGACCTAGGACACATTGCTTGTGCTGGAGACCAGGACTGTGTCCAGACTTACTGTAAGAAGCAGAAAAGGATAGAATCATAGAATATGTTGAGTTGGAAGGGACCCGTCAGGATCATCCAGTCTGACTCCTGGCCCTGCTTGACTTCTTTAAGCGTCCTGTCTTGCAGAAACATGGCATCGCTTGTTACTGTCTCCATGTCCACCATTCCAGATGATGTGCTAGCTGGTAGGCTCCCTTCTTTGTTCACGTTGGACCAAACTGGATTTAAAGGATGGTGCGTTTTTGCTGATGGCATCCGTTCAGATTTCATAGCCTGCTCTTCCTCTCACGTGCAGAGCCCAAGCAAGTCTCAGTGAAACCTCTGAGCGGCTACTGATCATCGTTTGCCAGAGAATCCTAAAGTTCCTTTACTGGTCATGGGAGATACTACAATGTTTCCTTCCCCTTCCCCAAACCTGCCGTCAAATAACCAGGTCTGATGAATAGCAGAGAGATAATTTGCATGGGCAACACATGAGGGGAACTATAGCTGTTGTTGAGTAATAGAAAAAATAGTCTGATTTCCTTTTTGGTAAATTAAGTGATCAGCTGGAGATGAAGAGCCATTGATTTTATATGAGAGAAAAAACTGATTAGCAAAGACCTTTTTTCATGCCTGTTTGAGGAAGAGCTAGTGTGTGGGTTCCCCAGACCTCTAGTTAGCATGCTCATGCTTTTGACAAATACCTCAAGCTCTAACCCTGCTGTTAACTTGACGTGCATTAATAGCAACAGGGAGATGAGGTCTGGAGATGTTCTTCGACTCAGATTTTTGACTTAATTCAAAAACACCATGTAGGGGTTCAAGAAACAGTTAAAACCTACTGTTAAGAGCTGAATTTTTTCCTCATGGGTCTTGGTGGCTTGATCTGTTAAATAATTAGTTCATACGGGTCCTTCCCATCTCCTATAAAAGAATCTTAATTTGAAGCAGCTATTTTACAGTTGTCTAGTGTTCCCAGGAAAGCCTCGCTACTGTCTGAAGCTGTTCAAAAGTGCATTGAAAAGAATTTATGATCTTGGTTCCTTTGCAGCTGGAGTGGCTTTTAATATTGCAAAACATACTGATTTATAATCTTAACTGGTAGCTGCAGAGAGAAGGCCATTTATTGCATGGACATGGAGAATGGACTATTGTGTTTCCAGCAGACACTACCTCAGGCTGCAACATGACTGTAGGGCAGTCTGCCTCCTGCCATCTATCTCTGTCCTGGTCCACTGATGATTTATCCTGATGGATCTTAGAGCATGTTGTACCTTCCTGTGCCTTCCTTCCACAGTCCACTGGATTTCTTTCCATTGAGGTCAGATTGCAAAGGGTAGTCAGAGTACTTGGGTCTCATCCTGTATTGGAACAATATGCCTGTACTTCCACGCTGGGAATCAGTCTTTACCCCAGGGATACAACAGTAGAAAAACTTACATTTTGACTCCTCATAGTAAATTTCTGCTTATCAAGGCAATGCAGAGAGCATTTTTGACAGCTGTCAGTCTGGTACATTTCATTGATAATCAATTTATTAAAGTTTTTTCCAAGTGTGTAAGGAAGAAAAAGGTAAATCTAGTTAGGAAACGATGTAAGCAATTACCTCATCAAACTGGTAAGCTTGGCTGCTGAGCTGATGCAGTGGACAGCCTCTGGGAAGGAGTGTCTTAAGCTTTTTACAATTCAACCAAATTGTAGGACTCCATTGCCCCTTTCAAAATAAAAACAAGAAACTTTCAACCCCAGGATTGTACATTACTACTTGGCATGGGCAAATTTCAACTAGCAGTGAAAGAAATCATCTTTATATACTTTTATTTGTTTGTTTTGATTTCAACTCTTCTCCTCCCCAGAAAGAATAAAAACGAAAGAGCAGTTATTAATGTTTCTGGCTTCAGGGGTGGTGCTGACATGGGAACCCTCGAACAATATGCAGCTTTTTCTTTGTTATGGGGCTTTTCTAAGCATCTTGTCTGCAGTTCATTGCCAGACAATCTCGGTCTCCCGCTGAGGTGGTTTGTTTAAGGTGTTTATTTTCATACTCTTTAATTCATGCCACCTTCCCCACAGTTTTCTGTCATAGAAGATGTTTGTCTTCATTTTGACTAGGCTATTAGGTAGTCTTCTGACTGCAGCGGAAAACTTTAGAGCTAGAATAAATTATGGAGGAGTTACAAGGCATTTCTCTGCTTCTCACTGCAAATCAACACCACTCTGTAGAGCAAGGGGTGAGCACACTGACACTGCATTAAGGAATGAATATTAGACCTTGCTGAAATCCAAACTGAATGGAGAGGGAGATAATTCACATAGCCGTAGTAGAGACAGGAGCAGGGAATAGAAAATACTTATTGGAGAGACAGGGAAAATGCTTTGGAGGAGGGGAGCATTATTGCTGGTGGTCTTAGTTTCTCTTGTAATCCAACCACCATACTTGCACACCATGTTAGTCCTGAATATAAAAAGAGTTCAAAGCAATTTTAGTTAAATATTGTGATTTAATAAAATATATTGTCCTGATGGTAGTATGCAGGTGTCTGTTGAACCTGGAGAAGTATTTTGTTGCCACTTGGGTTCTTTTATTAGTTTGCTTAGAAACTCTTCCTCTGAACAAATACCCTTTAACAGGCCACAACTTTTTAAACAAGCCTTCAATGGAAATGTTTTAAAGGGTTTTGTTAAACTTCTAAAACCATTTCTTGAAAAGAGTGAAACAGACTAAAAATAGGAAGCACCTGCTGTTGCAAGTAGTAACGTACTTGGAAAGGTGATGTTATTTTTCTGATGTTTTGTTCAATTTTACTTATAAGGTCATTATTGAAATATGGGGTTTTTTAAAGTTGAAAGTGTCTTTTTCTATAGACTGATAGTCTTTTGAGGCCAAATTATTTAATGTTCTTTAGAGAATTTTTAAAAATTGTGTTTAAAAATAACTCCCAACTGTGTAAGTGACAGCATAGCTGAATAAATATTGAGACAAATTAATCAGAGTTTAAATCGTCCTTAAATTCAGCATCAGAACCTTTATCTACTGTCTTCCTTGTATCATATCCCTTAATTTTGGTAAATGTATGTTGTGCTTTTTGTTTCACACTTGGGTGTTGATCAGAGGAGGAACAGTGGAGAATAAAAATCATATTAAGATTTATTGCTGTAATAATGGGTAGTGCTATCAACTCCTAATGGTTAATTAATTGCTGTTTAGTAGTAACAATAGTAGAATTTAGAAGGTATTATACCATCACTTTAGGAAGTAATTTTCTTTGTCAGCAGCTAACTGTAAAATTAGCAGCTGGATTGTTCAGAAGAATGTGCATCCTTTTTTGAGTTACCCTGAAAGGTGTGCATATATCCAGTAGATATTTTAGTATCGTGATCTGAGAAGGCCTTGCTTGAATGTCCTCCCTTCCTTTCCTCCCTACCTGTTTCTAAGTTCTTCCTGATTCTAATTACTTATAATACATAAGAATAGCAAAATAACTGGTGTTCTGGAAATTCTGAATAGTCCATTTTTCAAATGACTACAGACTTGTAAATACAATAAACTTAACACTGTTTTGCAACAGGGTTGTACCACCTTTCAAAGTTGCCCTGAACTAGGAGTGAGGCATTGCTTGTCTGCACTATTACATCAGAAATAAACAACATTTCAAACTCACATGCAAAAATGTGTGAACAGATACAGATAATTCAATGCAAGGAGAAATTTTACTGCTTGTAGGAAATTTTCTCTTTTCATATCTTTTTGCTTACCTTAATTAAAACTGATTTCTGACATACCTGTGCATTCATTAGATTGCTTGATCCCCTTAGATGTTCTTGAGCATAAAATGAGCTTTCTCTGCTGAGAAAGCCTGCCTGAGCTTGACTTGTGTGAACCTGGAGCACCACTTTCACCTGCAGAAAGTGCAGCCCTTCTGTTGCTTTCTATTACATCAAACATTAAGGAAGTACAGACACTTTAGCTTACATGAATGTCAGGCAAAAGAAGCCAAAGAATGGCATGTAATTTTTGTAAGCTTTTATAGTGAATAGTCTTCCTGTTGTCATAATTGTAAAGACTTTTTTTTTTTTTTTTTATTATGGTAAGCTAGCTTTGTATTCACTGGTGTGAGTATTTGATTAATAATTCTATAATCAAATTCTATGTGAGGGCAAAGACAGCATAAGAATTTTGAAGGAATTGGTAACTTACTGTATTTCCTATGTGTTCACATCAGGAAATTTTTTTTCATTTTGGTTTGGGGGGGGCAGTTGGGTTTTGGGGGGGTTTTTTGTTTGGTTGGTTTTTGGGGTTTTTTTTGTTGTTGTTGGGGTTTGGGAGTTTTTTGATTGCTTGTTGGGGGGGGTTGTAGGGTTTCTGTGTTTTGTTCGATGCTGCATGGTTTTGATTGGGATAATAAAGTAAAACTAGAACGTGTAAGAACATACTATGGTTTTAGAACATCTTTGATTATTAAGCTCATCTATTTCCTTAAATCTCTGCTTAATGTCAATATTTTTAGGCTTATATAAATCCATTTTTTATTTTATTTATTTTTATTTATTTTCTATTTTAAACTGACCATTCATCTTTTGGTTTGATTTTTTTCCCTTGCTTTATGTTTTGTTTCTCAGGCACTAAGGCTTAGCTTAGTCCAATCTGATTTGTGTTTTCTCTACACCAGAGCTCTAGAAATAAAAAAAATCTTTCTCAGTGCCCTTCCATAAAAGTGACTGTAAAGAAATGGCTACAGAGGAGTGATGCAGTTGGTATTTAAATGGTGGATAATGTTGTAGGTTCCAAAGGGGTGTTTTAGTGGTACTGAGTGGCAATAAAGGCTGAGGCTGCTGCATGGCCCTTCTATGAGGGTGCGCCATTGAACCTGACATGTTCAACAGGGAAGCCAAAGGTGTGTGTGTGCCCCACCTTTCATGACAAGTGTCCTGCTCTGGTTTCCTCTCAGTCGCTTGGTCTGACCCACGGCTCTGGCTTCCCCTGAGAGGAGCAGATTATTGATATTGTTGCTGTTATGGTGCCTCCCTATCACCCTTTCCATCACCTCTGGTGCAGAGCACCTGAGGGGCTATGAGCCTACCAGAAATGATGGGGGAACACCGTGGCTGCTGCCAGTGCCTTGTGAGGAGAACACAAATGGTGAGAAGTGGTGAGGGGAGGTGAAACACCGTCCATCAGGGATGTAGAGGCAGGCTGAGGCTGTGGCATCCACCCTCAGTGGTAGAAAATGCACTGAAAACTTGGAAGTTTTCTTACCAATAAACTTGCACAGCATCTCCCAGGACAGAAAATACCTTCCCTCATCCCTCTGCAAGCTTCAGTTCATGAGTGGTTGCGTGAGGGTAAAACTTTAGCTTTATCTTTGGGCTGCATGGGTTCAGACCATTCAGGTGAGAGAGCACATGACAGGATCCACTTTCAGTGGAGCTGTGAGGCTTCACCCACTCCCTGCTCTGCAAAATCCTGTCTTAAGAGCTGGACTGAGATAGCCAGATGTCATTCAGTGGAGGGCACCAAAGCCCTTGCTACACTTGGCTTCCCAGTGGCTGGAGATACTGGAACCAATTCACTAACTTCAGTGTATGAAATAATCTATTTCACCTTCTTAGTTGTCAAGACAATTTGAAATTCTCTTTCAAAAACAGATATCAAAGCTACAAAACTGCAGAGGTTCTGCTCCACCGTTAATACTTAAGGGCAAACAAAATAGTCTTGTTGCTCAAGGTTGATAGTTAACGGCACTTAAAAATTTTCTCATATGCCAGTCCCTGTTATCCCAGTAATTGAGTCTTAGGTTTCGAAAAGGTGCTGTTTGGGGATAACTATTTTATTTAAGTTTACTGGCAGTTTGTTTGCAGAGAAATAGATTTCTCATCTCAGAGTATTAAGTTCACATTTTTGCACTCTTTTCAGTGCTGGTATTTTCCTGTTAGAGAGAGGAACACCCCTGCACCACACCCTCACTCCCTTTGGGAAATATATTGATACGTGATATGTGGTTTTGTGTGTTTCTACCTGCAGGATAGGCTTGTTGCTGGATGTTTCATGTGTAGCTCTGGTGAAAAATCTGGAGTTGTTCGTAGTCTTGGATGAGGCATATTGGTGGTGAAATTATTCCCAGTGAAATAAAATAATAAAATTGTGTCAGACCCAGTATGTCCAAATGAATTTTGGAAAAAAACATTTCGGGAAATAAAGGTTATGTGAGCACCTGGTGTTCTAACACATCTGGTTCCCATCCGTGCTCCACCTGGCATGGTTGCTGTCTTCTGGAGCTTCTTTTGAGTAATGCTAGGTAATTATGCCATTTCCTTCTTCCTTAGAAGAAATAGCTTGATTTTGTGCACTTCCTTTTCCTATCTGCAGAAAGTGAAGATGAGGAATCCTGTCTCTTACAGGATTGCAAGGTAGTAGCCCAGAAGATAAGCTGCTTATAGTAATTTTAGTGACTCACAGGAAAAATAAGTTTTGTTTCCTTCTCATACAGTCCTCCCTTAAAATAAACCAAAAAAATCCCTGAACCACTGCTTGCAGAGGAGCGAAGACACAGTATGTAACTGAGAGTAAAAAGCTTTCCTTTTTCATTCCTGGTAAAGATGAAGAGGTTGAACTGGCAAAATACTAGCTGTGCTGCTTACAGCAGTTCATTTTAGCGTTTCCAACCAAAATTAAAGGTGGCCTGTTTCCAGTGACACTTGGAAATTTAGGGCTGTGTTGATAGTCTGAAATGGAGATCCTCTGACATTGCAAATGAAATATGTGCCACTGCAGTTCAGTTGTGGTTTAGCTGGTCATGCAGTTGGGATATAATCATATTATTTTAACTCCTGGAGATCATTACTACTTTGGGAAATAAAACCCTCAAGCATCAGAACTGTCAAGATATATATATTTTTAAGTTTTATTTAAAGTAATACTAGGTTTTATTTATTTTTGAATGTTTAGCTAGGTTTTCATTATTAAAACTAGATGAGAACAAGGGTTTGAGTATTTGAGTAATATTAATGTGAAGGCCAAACACAAACCTATAAATTTTCGATTTTCTTAGTAGGAAAACTAGCTGTTTTGAAATAACTGCTTCCTTTATGCTAAACTGTTTATCCTAAAATACAGTCTTAAGCATGTACTCAGCTCACATTGAAAAACCAGAGCCTTGTGGTTTATGTAAAGATTATTCTTCTATTACTAGTTACCAAGTTTTGCCCAAAAAAGGCCAAACTTCCCAATGGATTTGCCCAAACCAGGCCTGGGTTCTCATAGAAACCCACAGAATTCAACCCTCAATCAATCAATTATCAACTCTAAAAATTTATTTCCTCATAATTTTGGCGAAATACTAAGTGCAGGATGAATGCTCCTCATTCTTTTTTTTTTTTTTTTTTTTTTTTTTTTTTTTTTTTTTTTTTTTTTTTTTTTTTTGTCGCTTCCAGGTGTACTGGGTAATGATGTGTATGACTTTAGAGAGGGGAGAAATATGTGAATGCTGGAAATTGAGGTTTTTGACTGAATACCTAGAAATTCTGCATGCAAGGCTGGGTTTGCGTTGGAAAGCACCCTCCACCCCTTTTCCTCCACTCTCTCCAGCCTGACAGCTCAGGGAATGACACATGCTTTCCCCCAGTAGGCAGCCCCCTACCAGGGAGTATGTCCAGTCCCCTCCAGGGAGTCACAGCCATGCAGGCAGAGGGGTTTTGCTGGCATCAGGAGTCATCTGGGGAGGCAATACAACTCCACCAGCCAGAGAAGTCCTTTTCATGCTCTCACTGTGTCCTGGCTGGGGGGCTTTTCCTATGTATCCGTGCTGTTCCCGCTGGTGCAGAGAGCACCAAGCGTAGTTGGGGCCCACAGAAGTGATTAAAGAGACCACTGTGCTGGTGTGTGCGTTTGGGGGCAGTGCTGCAGGTCATGAAAGTGGTTTGATCATTGCTTCAGTGTAGAATAATATCCTTAAATCATGAATTAAGTTTTCTTTTAATTGATTTTGGGGACTTTCCCCAATCTGGGTGAATGCATTTCCACAGTACGTGAGTTTTTAAACCTCTCAGCTGAAAGAGACATCATAGTGTGGTGAGGAATAAAAATGCTCATTTAATTACTGAAATGGGATAATTTTAGAGATTACTAATGATAAATGTTATGTCTTGTGTCCTTGACTGTTAAGTGCAAATGGACCTTTTATTTACTCTCCACTACATATCATAAGGTTATTTGACTTGAATTAAATATTGTTAAGTTCTCTGAAAATGTCATTCTAATTTTTCTCTATGTCAAGCTTCATTAAGTATATTTGCACTTAGAAATTGCAAGCAAGATGTTAACATTTCAAATGCTTAAAAACTGAGTATTTAAAAAGTAAAATTAAATGGCAGCAGTCTTGGAGGTTTTTTCCCTTCTCCAAGGGACCTTTCCAGCGCTGCTTATTTCCTGTTGATTTGATTCATTAATATTTTGCCTATCAAATACATGCATTAATGATTGCATTTGGTTGCAGCAATAATTGTGTGTTTCAAATAAAAACTAATTAACATAATAAGTGGAAAAGCATCATGGCACATGAAGTGTGCTTGTTCATTACATCTGAAAGATCACAAAGATGTCTTTTGGCATTTGTTGCTTTTCAGCCAGTTACCAGCAATTATGTTCTGTTTGAATAGAAATTAAGTAGCTGATTTACAGCATTACTCTTTTTATGCTGAGACACGAGCTACTGAGATTGAGGGTGTCTTCAATCACAGTGCACAGTAATATTTTCTGAAAGAGTTATGGTTATACCCTCGTACACAGCTCTCTGTCTTGTAGCTGCAGCTGGAGATTTGGTTGGGTTTTTAGAGGAGAAGGTCATAGCAGGAGAGGACTTAAAAATAGGTTGATTGCGTGCCATTCCTTCTGCCAGAGGCAACTGCAGACTGTGGGTGCCAGCCTGTTGTTCAGGTGTGCCAGAGGTCTGAGAGGGCCCTCATGGGCTGGGCTGTATCTCCCGTCAGCACCACTTTAAAAGGGGCCAGGAAAGCCCACAGCTAGAATGTTTTATACTACTCAGCCTCAGTTAATGCAAATTATTTTGAGGACAGAGAAATGGAAAGTTTAATTAATTTATGGTAGGGGAAAACTCTTCTTATAGCAGTAGATTGTCTGTAATAAGGATTTCAAGAGTAGCAAAGTAAGATATGTTCAAATAAACAGATAAAGACATGCCTAAGTTGATCAAGTATTTGGTTTAAGAACTTCAGTTCTTATTTGTGTTATTTCTATGTAATATATGGTACTGGAAAGTTATGTGCACACTCATTTTTCACTTTAATTACCTATTTGAAGACAGCATGACAGATCCAAAGATTGCTTTCAGCAACTGAGGAGCACTGTGGTCACTTACTATTGTGCAATAATTAATTTAATTGCAGAAATTAGAAGATTTAAAAGATTCCGGATCTTTGACTGGACTCCACACATTCTTTCTTTTCTATTGTCCATATCTGAAATAACCATTTCTTGTATATGGTTATATTACAATTTTTTTTTCAATGAAAGATATTTTTCAGCTTTGCAAGTTCTTCTGTGTCTTTACTTGGCTATTCCATTTTTAAATTAAAAATGGAAAGTGTCAAGTGATCATCTCAGTTATGTTGCTAAAATACTTTTAGTAACTGTGTATTAAATTAGTACATGCGAAGCTGTAATCAGAACCTGTTTGGCTGGACAAGATAAGGATGGCCATTACTTTTAAAAGTTAACAGTCTGAATTAAATAGTGGCAGCTTGCAAGGATGAAACAAGATTGCTCCAGAACAGTATTATATAAAAAATTCTGTTCTGCTGTAAGATCAAAGCACATATTTGTTTCTTTGCAGGTTATCTGAAATACCATATATTATTTTATCACCCAGAAAGATACCATTTTATCATATGACAAAGCTCTGAGTTCTCGTGTCTCTCAGAGGTTGTGTTGCAAAATGGAATTTCATTTGTGTTAGTCTGAGTTAGTGAATGGATGCTGTTGGTTGTGGTGTTCTTGGAGGTTTTTGTGCTTTAGTTTTCAACTATTTTCTGCTTTTGAATTTCTCTGACCCCTCTTTTTATATGGTCCCTCTCGTAGTGATTTCCTCTGATTGCATCTTAGAGGTTCTGCATTCGTTAACACTCAGTCATGCTAAAATGCTGGAGTGCTGTCCCTGGGATCATGGTGTCTTTCCAATGAAGAGGCAGTTTTTTTACAAATTACCATTTTCCTTGGGAACTCCACAAGGACTGCCTCACTTCCTTGGGAGGTTCACCAACATGAAGAAGGCAGTGTGTGCTAATCCAGGGTGTTAAGTCAGCAGCTGCTGTTTTGCCTTACAGCTGCCTGTGTGTTCATTCCCAATTTATACTTGTTCATGTTTTTTTCACAGAGGCAGCCTCCATTTAAATAAACCTTCTGTTTGACATTTCCTTTTGCTAACCACTTGTCTACATATGTAATATGTAACTTGCAGTTATTAAGATTAATGATAACCTTTCTGTGCTTGAAGGCTTTAGGAGAAGTCCACAGTAGTTCAGCTTTTGGGCTGTGACTTCTCATGTTCTACCTTGTCTTCAGACTATGGTATTCTCCTGCTGTAATGCAGCAATTGCAATCACTCAGTTGCTGTGTGGGAAGTCCACAGGCTTGGTTTGAGCAGCAGCAGAGTGCCAGGCTGACAGAGCTGTCCCCCAGCAGGCCAAAAATGCTGCAGTTTCATGACCTCCTTGTAATACTGATATGACCAGTGTCTTTACGGGTTTGTTTTTTCATGGCTTTGTGCACTTAAGTACAATTTGATGGTGGAAATAAACTTTTTGCAGCTAACTGAGAAATTTTTGCAGCTCTGGGATAGACCAAGCAGGCAGAATTTTGTACTAAAATGTATTCTGGGGCCTCTAGCATTCACTGAAACTGTGAAAGTTGACATAAGTACAGTGTTTTCTTGTTTGTACTTGCCTGAATGTAGCTTTCTTAGTCCTCTATTTAGAGAGCTAAGTCATCTATGAGAGCTTATCGTGGAAATATGAAAGTTTGGTATCTGATCTGTTTCACACATTTTGGTTAAGTCCGTCTCTGTGGCAGTCAACACCTTGATCTTGGAAAGAACTTGTGCTTAAATACTAAAGATGTTTATGAATTCTAGATTTAAAACTCTTGCAGAAATGTATTTATCCTCCAATGTTCTGTCTTTGAAGTGAAAAGCATAATCTTCTTTTTGAAGATGGGAATTTTTTTTCTATTAACGATATAATGAAGGCACTGTGTTAATATCTGTAAAACCACAGTTGTCTGAGATGTTTTTTTTCTTTTATTTATAAGAAGACCCAAATAATGCTACATTTGGAATTGATACTGTGACATTCATAATGTTTTCCTTGTCATGGAGGTTTTAGATGGGGAGCAATTTCCAGTAACGTTGAATTTATCTATTTCTGGCGTTTTAAGCTACATCCACATAGGAACAATTGCAGACTTTTGAGGTAGCCAACAGAAATATTTGCCTTGGCATCATTAGTGAAGTGAGCTAGTTTCAAGGGAAGTGTAGGTTTTAATTAACTAGCTGAGCTGACTTATATCAGCCCGTTTCAAGGCCAAGTGAAACACAAGACAGGCACTCTGCAAACCTGCTGGTGGGCGAGCGGAACATATGTATGGATGTTCTGGCAAAGTCAGGTTTGAGTCTGGGGGACCTCTGTGTTGGCAGATTACCCCAGTGTGATCTTGCACAAAGAGGTGAGATTATCATAAACATCTCCAAGTGACTTGGGAGAGAGGTCCTATGGTCCTTACAAATATGTACTTTAATACTTTTAAAATCCTTTGCAGGGGCATTATTTTCATAGCATTAAAGGCATTTTGTTACTCTTTTAGAGATTAAACAGAAATGGAAATAACACCCTTGGGTTGGCAAGGGAAGTGGTTTTTTGCCTTTTTTGCTTTTCTTGTAACTGTTTTGTGTAAGATTGGTATGACTTACAGAAGACATGTTTTTCAAACCTAAGTCTTTTTAAGATATGGACGTCTCTAAACCCTTCCCTCCAAAAAGTATATCTGCAACATCAGTGAAATGTCTTGCACTTCTCACCTCACCAGAGGCTCACTGGAGCTCACTGAGAGACCTTGTTTGTTAGACTGACATTTATTCCCTAATAATTGCCCCCACACTCAATTAGCATAGTACCCCCTATGACAAAGAAAGATAAAAGGATAATTATCAGCCATAAAGAAGCTGCTCAGGTTGCTGGTCTGTGAAATCTGTTGGAGGATTACAGCTACCAAAAGTTTTTGACAATCCAGTCACTGCATTTGTAAGTGAGCTGGGATTCATGTGTCCTTCTTTAGGCGCCTGGACTTCCGTCAATCTTGACCTCAACCTCTGCTTGTTAGATGGTGTAGGGTGAGATAAAAACAGCACTGGCCAGTTCATATTCAAGATGTTAAAGAGCAGTATAATTTTTACCTCCTTCAGGTCATTATTTTTCTTCTGAGACTATCTTCACCACATTGCTAGTGGTAGTGACCTTTCCTGGTCCCCGTAAGAAGAAAGCTTGTGGTTGTAAAATAATGCCACTGGAATTTGTTAGCATTTTGTAAGGTGAAAAGTGATCTTTCACAGTGATTTAAAATCAGGGCTCTTATGAAAGTGAAGTTGCTTCTGATAACTTTCTTGTATCTTTTAGGGTAAAAACATATTGCTCTATTATATACAATGAAGATGTGGCATGTATTTTGTGCAGAAATATTAATGTAGAACCAAGTTATATAATTTAAGATTGTGCTTATACAGGATGTGTATGCCTTTTTTTATTACTTGCTCTCTTTAAAATACTTCGCCAGGTTAGGATTTTGCAGTGCTTTCAAGCTGCAAGTTGTGTCTTTGTAGTGAGGTGATTTAGTAATCGTAGCATGCTTCAGTAGTCAGTGATTTATTTTGTTAGAACATACTTCACAGAAAATGCCTGGTTTTGTGTGAACAGTTCAAAGATGATGCAGTGCAATTTATGGTCTCTCAGCCTTAATTATACACTCATACTACTTGTCTAGTTGTCTAGTATGGAACAGGTAGTGGATGTGAGAAAATTGGAGGGGTCTAATCCTGTAGATGACTGAGTAACTCTCTCTTATGGATGTTAGCATCCACACTTCAGTCTTTTAATAGTGAGGTGGTGGGATGCAGAACAAAATTCTGGGGTAGTTCATATAAGATAAAAATTTTATTTTAATAAAATTTCATTAAAGAAAAAGAAAAAAAAAGGAGGGTTTTCAAAATCTAGCACCATAGTAAATGAGGAGGACATAGCTAAAAAAACACTCACAGCATTACAGAAAATAATTCTTCCCACTGTGGAAGGAAATCAGTGGCACATAATGTTTATAAGAAGAGACAAGTAATGAAGGCAGCTAATGTACAGTGGGTGGCAATTTGTTCTACCAGATTTAAAGTGTAACTGCAAAACCAGTGAAATAGTGAGTCATGGGTAGCCCTTGTTAATTCAAGAAGTGAGAGTAACTAGTTAAAGTAATGTTAATCAACCAGTCCCCTCAAGTTCTGGAGTCATTTTTGTGTGTGTGCTGGATATTTTTCTTACAAGAAAGGAAACTCAGATCAGCCCTAGGTTATATTGCTTAAATATTTTCAAGAAAAATTTGTCATCTGTGAGTGTTTAATCCATTATAGGTGTGTGTTTGGAAACTATTTAGGCTACTTTTGGCTGACTTTGACTGGTCTATGTGAGTTTGAAGAAACATTGACTAAACATGTAACGTTATACAGGACCATTTTTGTGAGATTGACAACAGATTTTTGTCTCCCCTCCTCCTTGTTCCTGAGTCAGATTAAGTGAGAGCGTTGGCTGATGCATAACATCCTGGTCAGTGGGGCAGCATGTGCGGTATTAGAAAACATCCCTAGTTGTCTGTATGAATGTGCTTAGGCCTGAGAAAAGCAGAGTGCTGGAAGTCCAGACTAGAAGATTCAGCATCAGAGAATACTGCTACTTGATCTCACTGTAGCCGTACTTGCTATTCCTTAAAAAAGGAAGAAAAAAATGCTTTTTACTGTTTTTTTTTTTTTTTTTTTTATCAAGTCTGAGAGGGTTGTGTAGTAGTTAATGTATATTCACTCTGTGCTCAAAAGTGTGCTAAGTAAAATCAGGAATGTAAGCAGAGTCTGCCTAAATTGGAAGTAAAATACAATAAAGGGGGCAGGCAGGGGCCGAAGGGAAGAAGGGAAGAGGGCAGTCCAGGGAATGAATTGCATCTATGTTTAAATGGTACAAGAGTGATACAAGACTGAACAAGTGGCTATAGACATCTCCATGTAAGTTTTAACTTGTTCTTATGTTGGGACATTTTGAGAGGGGAGCATAACAGTGAGAGCAGGAGAGAGCAATGGAGTGCAGGATGTATAGGAAAAATTGGAGTTAGGAAGGGGCAGGAGAGAGGAAATGCCCTGGCTGAGGCTGGGCAGAGGAAGAGGGAAAGGAGGCAGAAAGGAATGTACTGGTGGCATTTTTAGAGCGAGAAAAAAGCTGGCAGTGGTGGGCCAAATGTGCATGTGTCTGGATAGCACAGCCATGCATGTTTTAGGTGGATGCAGAGGGGCTGCCAGTGTGGCCCTTCATGCCCCTCCCCCCAGTTGGAGAAGGACTGTGCCAGGGCCCCATGTCTGCTGCCACCTGTGGCACAGCTGGTCTGGTTTCTCTTCTTTTCTGCTCTTCTCTGAGGGCCTTGCTGTGGCCCCAGAACAAGTTTCTGTGGGTTTTTTTATATTATAGCTGAGGAAGAGAAATAATACCCAGCAGTGTTCTGTGTAGTTCCTGCTGCAATGCAGAAGTGAATGCAGCATTCTCATGACTGGCAACCCAGCAGCTGGTTGCAAGAGGAATAAAAATGTGTCAAGCATTTTGAGTGCTAAATTCTTACAAGATTTTTTACTATAGCTTGGATTATTTTGTGAAATTGGTATATACAGCATAATTGACTTGAAAAACACATGAAGTCTGATATGTGGAGGGGGAAGGGATAGATAGATAGATAGAATAGAATCTGCATTGTGTTCCTTGTGTGTCAGGCAGCACCTACTGAGAGACAGGAGTCTGCTTTTTCCAGGTGCCAGCAGGCAAATTGCTCTGTGCTTTGATAACACACTTCTGCAAAAGTTACGAGGCTTTTGGTATTTGTCTTTGTATTTTCATCCTCAGCTGGTGTTATGGTGAGCCACTGGCGAGCTGCAAAAGGGTGGTGGACTCTCCATTAGAGCTTTTCCTTGTCTTCTCCCACAGATAATGTGCAGCACTCTGATGTAAACCAGCCCTGATTTTGTCTCCTTCAGTCACAGAAACTGTTGTTTATAGGTGGAGGTTAATCCCATTTAGAACTGGATTAGCAAAGACATAGTCATTTAACCACAGATGCTTGAACTTGGGTTGAGGCAGTTCTCAGATAGTACTGGCTGGGATTAATACCCTGGAGACATTCTGGATCAAGACAGTTTCATGGTAGGCCACGCACCACTGAGGTGTAAATCTAAGAGAGCTCACTGTGACAGTAGTTGTATGCTTGGCCTGCTAAGTGATGGTGGGTTTATAGAAACAAAGGCAAGTAAAAGATCTTTGTGTGTTGTGTGAACCTAACTTCCTCAGAAGTGAATTAGACAGCATGGAGGGTAGCTGATGCTTTGCTGTCTTTGGTTAGCTTCATATGGAGCGTGATGTGCTGGCAATTACAGCAGAATTTCCCCAGGCACCAGCAAGATCTGTTCCTCTTAAGAATAGCAGGCTTGGGGTTGCTGGTTGGATTGGCGCTTGTACTTTTATCCATCTTCTCCGAACTTTCTTGGAATTACTTATCTCTTTAGGGACACATTGATAAAGGCATGTTAGCAAATCCTGCAGCCTAAGCTGTGCAGGAGCAAATGTAAGGAGAAAGATTAGGATCAGTCTAAGCTTTGAGAGGCAGACAGGGGATTCCCATCTCCCTGAATAAAGACATTATCTGCTTCAGCAGCGGCGTGACTGTGGCCTTGAGCACAGTCCCTATTCAGTTGAGTTCAGAATCTTCCTTAAGGCACGGCCGTAGAGACAGATTTCAAAATAGTTGTATCGTGTTTTAAACCCCACAAAAACCACCAAAAGTTTGACTGATCAAGTCAAACTAATGTGCTTATCAAGATAATGAGTTTTAAAACGTTAACAGTGCTTAAAGCTGTAGGAGGAAGCAATAACAATCCAAAATATGGGGTTTGATTGGAGTGCCCCACGCCCTCCCGTCTTCGCCAAACACAAAGTAGATGGTTCTCAGAAATAAAAGATGGATAGCATCAGTGCTATGGGGAACCATTTGGTAAAGGCAGTTTTTATTCTTGATAGTTAAAATGCAGAAGTTACACCCAGAATTGCTTTTAAAGTAATGCATAAAACATGTTGTTAATGACTACGTAGTAATCTGCACAGGCAGGATGCACGGTTTCCATTGGGAACTTTTGAAGACTGTTTATGCTCAGCTCCTAAAGATGCCTCTCAACTATGCAGGGCAAAGTTGTATTTGAAACTTCAATGTAATCCTGGGGTTTGGTATAAGAAAACTGTCTAAACTATGGACATACTCCCTTGGCTTTGGTTTCAGAAATTTAAACCAAAACTCCATTGTTAGATGAAAGCACAACTTAACTGCAAAGGACAATGGAAACAATGATTGAAAACATATTTTTTCATTTGAGTGAGAAAGTTAGCACTCGAGGGAATTTGGATGTGTATGCTTCAGGGCTTTTGGTGGGCAATGCTCTACTTGGCAAGCATTTTGCTTCAAGAGCATTTTTGTATGACTTTTCTGATTCAGAGCTTCAGAAAATAAGATGTAGAGAAGGGAGAGAACAAAACTCAGAGATGCAGAAGAAAAGTCTCAAGGCCCAGAAGAGATCTAATCACTCTTGGAACATCTTAAAATGTGTCAACCATATTTAGAAATAGCTACATTAAAAAAGAAGAAAGCTTGATCCATTTAACACTATAAATCATGGAAAGCAGTGAAAACTAATATTTACGAGGGGGATTGTGAAAGCTTGTGTGACAGTTGGAAATTACATCCCTGTTGATGTTTCAAATTCTTGTGTAAAGTAATGCAATACTGTGTTTATGAATGAATGAGCAAGTGGTTGAGCTTTGCTAAGTGTACTCTGTGGATCAGCTGGGTTGAGCTATTTCATATCTCTTGTGTCCGCTTACGTTACTTTGCAGCATTCAGTCCCCTAATTTCAGTGTAAAACAGAAAGCTTAATTCTGTGCATGTATTTTTTTATTCCAGATACAGACCCACGTGTATTAGAGAAACAAGAACTTCAGCAGCCAACCTATGTTGCTCTAAGTTACATTAACAGGTAAGTGTGGTTATTTTTCAGGTACAACTGACCTTGGTTTGCACAATATATATTCTACCAAAATGGCATGCTTATGGATGCACTCTGTTTTGCTTCATTGGATATGACACTATCATAACACCTGTTTTGGAAAAACAGTTGAATTAAAATTTAGCTAAATTTTTAATCACTTCTGCATAGGGCACAAACAGCCCTTCAGCTGCACTGCTCAAATACTTAGGGAATGAGGTTTTAGCTTTTTATGTTTTAGCTAAATCTCATTCAAAACAAGATAATTTGTCTTGGCTTAGTTTTCTATTTTATTGTACTTCTCACAAGTGACTGGAGAAAGATTTCACTTTTGATTGGAAAAAAGTTCTATCTGATAATAGTTCAATATAAAAGTGGATTTTTTACAGAACTTCAAAAGCTTTTCAACCACAATATATATCTTTAAAAATCTTGTTTACCAGCCCTGTATAACCTAAAACCTGAAGGCAATTAAGAAATTAAACCATTTTTAAAGTACTTTTCTAAGTAACAGAGCCTCAGCTTTTCAGTTATTGACTGATGGCGGTACTGAAACCTCCAGGGTCCTCCACCATGGAAGAATGGAAGGGCTGCTGGTGTCTCAGGCTGTGTTGTGGTAAAGAGCAGCCTGAGAGCTGCTCGTTATTTTCCCACTCACCTAAGCACTTAGAAGAATTCAGTGGAGGTAGCTCAGATTACTTTTCCTCTGGGAGGACAGTGACCCATGGAGCAGGCTCCTCGGAAGGGAAAGGTGGCGAGGTTTTGTGCAGTTGCAGTGCCCCTTTCTCGGGATGTTTGCCAGGCTGTCTTCTCATCCTAAATGAGCACTGTGCAAGCAGTGTAATTCTTTATTTAAAACCCTTTTTCCTGTTCTAGGTTAATCAATATGCTGCTGTTCTGGGATTATTTTGCCTTCTTTTACATCATAGTGGGTTTTTTGATCAGGTATACTGAGGTTTAAAGTTCCAGTTAGTTGTGTTTTTGAAATGCACTCCTTGGAAAATACTTGTTATGGGATTATTGCTTTTTATATATGGAATACCAGTTTGCTTTTTTATTTTTGCTGTCTAGAGGATGAGATACAAACTCGCAACCCTGGAAGATTAACCCAGGATTTAGTTCAGGATAGCCTGAGTTGATTCAAACTCTCTCATGGGTCATGCAAAGTTTTTCTTTCTAATTCTACTTCATTTTAAAAATGGGAAAAAGCAAAACAAAAGCAAAAGCCAACAAACGTCTAAAAACACAGAATCCTGAGATTGACTTCCTATAATGTTTGCTGTAGCAAAAAAGTGTCAGTGGGCATGTGGGGAAAGAATACTTAGAAGTATGAAAGTAAGAAGTGGTGTTCACTTGGTGAAATGACTACATTTTCTCCACTACATGAGACTATGATGATTAAGAATAGCCAGTATTGACATGATTTCCTACTTGGCAAGTAACTCTTGTTCTTCCTGGAGACAGTCCGACTCTTTAAAGCATATTTCAAAATTAGCCATGACCCTTTTTAACACTTAGTTCTGTTGATCTCATTTAACGTGTAAAACTTTTTTTTTTCCAATATGTAGGCTTGGTATGCTGTTGTGCATGTTGGTATGTTTCCCTCTTTCCATCATATACTTGGGCGTTTTCTCTTTTTGCTTCTGTGGTTATTTTACTCAGTGTGAGAGAGGGGAAAGGTTTTGGGTTTTTTTCAATGAGGGAAAAGCTGTTTTAAGACCACATACTTGATCGTGGGAGTTGTTTTAAGACAGTGGGACTTGATCATCCAGTTTGGAATCAAACTACTTTTAAAGTAGTTTGAAAATGCTACCTCCTTTAGATTTCATTATTTTGGTACCCTTTAAACTGAGTTCTGTGTGACTGAGACAGTTTTATTTACAACATATTTTGTCCAAACTTTCTTACCCGGTCATTTCTGGAAAATAATTCTGAAGAACCGAACTGTGTTGTTTGTATGGTAAAACCGAATCTGAATTGACTTGTGCTTGAACCAGCTGCTATTTAGTTGCTCTTTTAAGTGTATTTTAATTTTTTTCCAAAGTGCTAGTATCTATCATTGAACCACCTGCTCTATGCAACTCAAGCTCTTGAGGGAGCAGCAATATCCATTACAATTACACTACAAGACATGCCTTTCTATTTCCCACTACATATGCCAGAGCTGAGTTCTGCTTTGTTGTCCCAGACTATGAACTCAGATTTTGTAGCCTAATACATGTCATAAACATGTTGCACACTGTTAGATATCAAACACCAGATACTGCTGCACTTTTTTTAAACCCATGTTTTTATGGCTTCCAAGTGGAACTGAACTTAGCTGAGTTCCTGCTGTGAATTACAGACCTTAAAACAATCTTCCTCTGCAAGTTTGTATATTCAATATGTTCTGTGTGGGCCATACGGTCTCACGGAGCCTGGGAAAATAGGGACGTCTGATTCTCAGGGACTGCCAGAATTGTATGGTAAGATGTACACTAAATATATGTTGTGGTAGAAAGATTAAATGGGTGTGCTTTATGCTCTGCCCATTGCCCTGTTGTATGCTGGCTATTATGAACTAAAACGAAGCATAAATCTGGGTTGTCTGGCTTAAAAGCTGGGAGGATAAAGTATCACTAAAACAGATAGTAGAGAGGGAAGGGTACTGTAGTCTCTGTTTACAACTTGAAACATGCTCTTGTTTCCATTTCCCTTCTATCCCTGGTTATTTTCTCAGGCATATTATTATGGCAATACTGTTTGAGCTCTGAAGTTCTGAGACAGCCCTCAGATTGTGGATGTCTAAATCTGTAAGGCTCCATCTCTTTCTCTGCTGGAGATTTACTGCCACTACAGCTTTCAGTAACTACGCACAGATGCTGCTTCCATAGTGTGTGATCCTCATGTAGACAGATAACGTTCCTTTTAAAACTCGTGGACAAAATATAAATTATGGGTCATAATGGTTTGTTACTTCTACATCAAACACTTCCATCAGACACTGACTGAATTGCCACAAATCCCTTTCTCAGACAACGTTTAGTGTAGCCTTAGTGCAGTCCCCAGTATTGATGGTTGTTCCCTGCTTTCTTCTGGTTTGGTTTCTTAGAAGTCAGAATTGGAATCAATAAAAGACACACTACAGCCAAAGCAGATGCAGTTAATCTGTTTCCGTCCTATAAATACAGGAGAGGTTTGTCTGCAAGGAGTTCAATGGTGCTACTACAAGAATGGAATACTGGCTGTGATCTGTCAGGAGTAGTTGCAAATGAGCACTTGGGCCAACATCCTCCAGTACTTTCTAGAGGTATTTCCTTTGTAGATGGGTCAAGACACCTTTATATTTTGTATTGCATTGAAATTAGATGCAGGTTTTGTAGCTTTAAGTTAATAAACATGACTATGAATTTTGCTCGATGCTTATTGGAAACTGCGTAGCACTGTTTGTGCCTCTGAGTGTGTTAGTCCAGGTCCTTAGAGGTGATGGCTCTTGAGGTTGCTGTATTACCTGGCACTGCAGCATACAGCCAAGGCTTTTAGACTGGTGCAGTCTAATGGAGAGAGACTTCTCAGTATTCTCATATTTGAAAGTTTGTTGAATGTGGATACTGCTGGTTACCTGTTACTGAGGAAGGCAGCTGTTATGGGAATGCTTGGGCTTTCTGAAAAACAGCAAAACAAACATACCAGTATTACTAGCACAAGTGAGAAGACAACAGAGGCATACAAATAATTCCTTCATGTGAAAAGGTAATATTAAAAATTGTTCATAATAAAAAAGCTTTTATTCCCAACTTAGTGAATGAAAAATTCTTTACAATTAAGTTTTAATGGGGGTACTTCAACTTTGAGATTCTAAGTACCAGAAACAGGAAAAAAGCATAAATTATTGGAGTCAATTCCTTTCACCTTGAATATGAAGGGTGGGAAGTGCCACAGTAACTTGTATTATTGGAAGCACATACCATAAAAAGGACAATTAATTCTTTATTTAACACAGTATCGATGAAATACATTTTTTTTTTATGCAGTTATTGTTTTGCTTAAAGAAATTTCATCCTGATGGGAAAAAAAGAAAACTAGTATGCACCTACAACTGAAACTAAGCAGTCATAATTATATACTGTTTCTACTGCAAATTGCATAATGCCTGTATTAGGGAATTTTTGAAAATAAAGACTGTTGTAATCTTAAAATCTATCAAAATCTACCAAAATACTTTAATTATGTTAACCCCAGGTTCTTTTTAATAGTGTTTTTCTATTCATAATTGAGGTCATAGAAGAAGGGATATATAATAAAATATGTTTTAAGCATCGATCCTGCAAGCAGTTACAGCACACTGGTGCGAACGTTTTTGGTGTTGCCTCTGGGCAGTCTGTTGAATGAGGCTGTTGAATGTCTATAAAGTTAATTCTCATGAGCAACTGGGAGCACAAATGAAACCTGTGATCAAAACTGGATGGCTTTCTTAGACCTAGAGCCCAAGATTATCCTTACACATCTCTGAACTAGTCTAACATTTTCACTCCTCCCTCCAGATTTTATTTTTAACTAGCAAGGTTTTGCCTCACTGTTATCATTATAAATTCCTATAGGCTTCAGGCATCTTTTCTCCCTCCACTTCCCTTTCAGTTCAACTGTCATTGACTTCTGCAGAAAAGATTTCTTTACTCTGCCTCCTTGTTTTAATACCGTGAGACGTAAAATCAATCATTTCTGTGAGCATATGCATTTGTGTAAGAAATTAATTGCATGTAAAGTTCTGGCCATCGCAAACTGTCCCTGTGTCTTGTCCAGCTCACTAATTCTGGTTCTACTGCTATTACCTGTTTTTTCCGGGAGTAAAACAAACAGCCAGCACCATAGGATTTAATGATCATTTGAAAGTTATTTCAAAAAGTGGCAAATTTTTAGGTAGTGATATGTTTAGTATGCACTATGTTACTAATGCAGTAATAGGAAGGATGTTTTTGGATTTGAGGCAATGCACTTTGACTACATCTGTGGGCTTCTGTTGCCTGGAATCAGAAGAAGAGCTCTTGCAAACAATATTGAAGTGGTTATATAAAAAGTAGTTCTTTAATGAAAGTTTTCAGGTGTGCAAAATATAGGAACATTCACACATTACAGAGGATTTCTGTGATTTTTGTACAGTTAATTAATTAGTATGTCTACCGGGTACATCCAATAAGGGACCAGGTTCCCTAGAAACCCACCCTTGGGTCTGCCCCTTGGAGTTGTTCCAGCGGGTTCTTTGCCCTATATCTTGTTACATCTCTCAGGTGCTGGTGTAAAACAAAATGTCCATGTTACAAATTCTCCTCTTGAGAGTAAGACTAAACAGAATTTCAAGAATGTGTTAGAAAGGGTTAGCTATTGTTCTAAAGTGTGAGAAAGGGTGAGAAAGTGCTAAAAACTATATAACTATATATTAAAAATCTACAAAGCTACAAATATATGAAAAAGCTAAAAATCTTTAGGCGTCAGTTTCTTAGCAGAGCATCCAAACCACATGATACTACAACACATTGCACTTTTCCTGTGGTTCTGCTCTGAGAGATTTTCCTGGGGTAAACTATCAGCAGTAGTTGAACAAGAAGCCAGTGAAAGGCTGTAGCCTCTCGGAGGTCATACCCCGTGACTGGATGTGCCACCAAAGTGCTCTGTCGAACATTTTCTCAGCAGCAGTGAAAATTCTCTTGCTTCCTTTTTTCTATGAGCATGAGCATTAAGTTGTTTTGAGTAATTTGTGGAAGACCAAGACTGAGTTTTCTCCCCTTTGATTCCCTAAGAGTGTTTCAATCCTTGATTAGCTTCTCTTCCTGGCATTTCTCCTCCTTGCCTTCTGATGTCTGTGAACTGTCACTGTAATGGCTGTTGGGGCACAGTTTGGAATGAGAGTTGTGAGGCAGGAGAGAAGTATGTTTGTTTCTCCTTGTTTGCCTTCATAATAAATACTTTTGCAGAAGGCATATGCAAAGTGAAACCATTCTGAAATGGTGAGCATTTTTCTCTAAAATAACTATTCCCTGCATCATTCACCGGATAAGCAGTAGATTAGACTTCAGTTCTTTCTAATTAATTCAGGCCCGATATCTCCACTTTGAAGTTGTATCATTGGCGGTACATAATAGATAATTGAGACATGCTACCAATAAATATATAAAACCCCTTAAAATTGATCATTGATGTCAAAATAGTTAATTTTACTTTCTGCATGAAAAAAGGTGAAATCTAAAAAAAGGTAACAAAGAGCCATCCTAACTTTTTTTTTTTTTTTATATCATACACTGTTTAAAATCTCATGTTATGATTCAGAAACAGAAAGGTAGAGACAAGGGAGACTTTTCAGAAGTTCTACTGTAGATCAGTTTTTCTGCACAGGAACATCTGAGCCCCTGAATCTGTTAACTATTGCTGTACCACCTGTTCAGACTTGCTGCATTTTATAGTGCCTAGTACCACAGTTCTTCCTCTTTGTCTTAAAATTTAACTTTTCCTTCCTGTAACATGATACTGTCTCATTTGAATTGAATATCACAACTTTGTAAAAGTGCAGCAATTCCCTTGGATTCTTGGTTCTTATTACATTGAAGGTGCATGCTAATGCTTCCAGTAGCTGCTGAATTGAATGCATGTGACAGGATACAGAAAGAAAGGGATCAAAGTAACACATCAATTGCCAGATAATATTTTTATGTGTAAGCCTATTTTTAAGTTAACAGTGACCAAGTAGATCATATGGTTTTATTCATATAGCCATATCTTTATGCTCTGCTATTTGACTTGTTCTGGAGATGGAACAAGAAAAACTTCAGATGGTAATTCAAACAAGATGTGCAGAAATGAATGATAGCTAGGGTAAGGGGAATGCCTTTTGGTTTGGAAGGATTTATGCAGATGGCTTTGTTTTCTCTTTCGTTCTTTACCAGTTTCAAGCTAAGCAAAGCTTCAAGATTTATATAATGTACAGCTCTTCTATTTCATGTCAGCAGTAAAGATCAAAAAGCAGATTGGTATTTTAAGGAAAAGCCTTAATGCCATGCCTTGAAATAAAAATGACGTGGTGAAGTTAAATGTAGGACACTGAAAAAAATGCATCTTAGTTGTCGGGTTGATTTTTTTGTTTGTTTTAATTAAGAGGGAATTAGGTTTCTTATGGTAATTTTTCTGTGTAAGACTCAGGGACAGAACAATTTCCATCCTGTGAATCTCAAGTGAAAGAAGCATTGCCAAGTCAGCATCATTCCTTGCAAGTGACTGTGTGCACACCTCTGTGTGTGTTTTAGTTACCAAGCACTAGAGCCGTCAGTGTAAATCCCCAAGATTTTCAGGATTCTTGTCTCTATTGGTATTTCTTCATCTTTTGTCAATGTGGCATGCCAAAATTGATGACAAAACCATTTTGTCTTCCAGGCACTGTTTTTTGTCTTGGCCGGTTCTGTTTCAATTTAATACCATAAGAATTTAATAATTTAATAATTCAATTTAATACCTATGCTTTCTGCATAGGTCTCTTGCACAAGTCACTGCATTTAGGGAAAGGGAAGGAGAAATACTTTGGTTTCCCTTGCTTTAACAAGGAGGGCATTTCACTTCTGTGATGTTTAAATTTTATCCTAAGCAGTAGTGATGTTCTCAGAAGGACTGTGTGTTGGCTGTACAAAAAACCATATGTACCATATTCAGGTATTTTGCTGTCAGCTGTGTGGGCTAATAAGGCTCTCAGTATCTATTTCTCTGTGTCATACCACAGTAAGGTCCTAATTCTTACTAGACTCTGGTAATAACATATATTCATTCTTTATATTGTTGTTACTTAACATATTTGCAGAGCTGTTTGGAAAACACATTAATGTGCCAGCTTCAGATCCTCTGCAGAAATAAGAACTTGTAGAAACTATTATGCTTTGATTTACAAGTGAAGAATGAGCAAAAATTTTACAATTGTGATCAGTTTTCTTTTCAAGTACAATCTGAGTTAAAATGGCTGAAAGGAGTGGCTGTTCTTCCTGACTTTACCATTTAGAAAAACAGCTGACATATACAGCTAGTTACCTCCTATCCCGATAAACTTATTTTCTTTAAATCACCATCAACAACAGCAACAAAACATTACATGCACAAGAGAAAATTACAGAC
This sequence comes from Corvus brachyrhynchos, assembly GCF_000691975.1. Classification (NCBI taxonomy): domain Eukaryota; kingdom Metazoa; phylum Chordata; class Aves; order Passeriformes; family Corvidae; genus Corvus; species Corvus brachyrhynchos. Next base: position 7,504,330 of record NW_008237681.1, read on the forward strand.
TGAGTAGATAACTTCTTAGGAAAGGTTCACGCTGTCCAGTGTTTTGCTAAAAGCTTGTTGTGACAATCTTAGCTACATGTGATGACTTGCAGATTGGCCAACTTGCCATCTCCGGAATCCTAAGACAGCCCAGACCAGCTGCTGGTAATTTTCATTGACTAATTTTTTTATGAAACTAGAGTTTACTTATCACTGACCTTCTGTACAAAAGTAATTGTACTTCTTTGTCTAATTTCACTGATTTTTAAAAAGTAACAATATTTCATTGTAAAGCTGCCTACTTAGATTTGTTGCAAAAAAGCACGCATAGGATTAATCTACAGAAAGACTTAAAATTATATTTTCAAATAAATGTCGTAGTTCAAAATGCAAATTCTTACTTTTTAAATTACAAAATTACAAAAATTACTTTTTTTTCCTGTATTAGCTTTTAGTTATATGAGCACATTGTGTATTCTTAGGTTCATTCCTGTAGTGACTATCCCGATAATTTATTAAAATGCAACAAACTACATCCATAATTCCCAAGGTATCTGTAGATGCTTGATGTTTCCCTCCCTTCTCCTTCATTCTCATTTTTGCATATAACACTTCCAGGTAAGGGCTCTTGCATGTCATTTGCAAAATCTTGCTAGTGTTCAGTGAGAGATGGGGCCTATAAACATAAAGGCCACGAAGCAAATGGAGTTGCAGCAGAAAGTTTGTATATTCTTGTAGACACTCAGAAGCAGGGCCACAATTTGGAGGTTGCATACCAAGGCTGTCCAAGTCATGCTTTAGGACAGCCTGTAGCCTAGACTAGAGATAAAGTGCAGATGAGAGAATATTCTTAGTGCTGGAGACCTTGGCTTGTGAGGAAAGAATGTTGATGTCATCTTCTGCTACATAAAACCTACTCCGAAGTGTTAGTCTCAGCCTTAATTTTCATTAAGTACGTTTGCGGTTGGGTTGACCTCTCAGTTTGATTCTGAGCCAGAGAGAAAATTTTATATCCTGCAAAGATGCATTCCTTATCCCACCTCTTCCTCTGTAATACTCCAGTGTCCCAAGAAATGGAGACCAGGTGGAGAGCTTGACAGAGTTGGTTTCTTCTCTTATTGAGGCTGAGGGTGCATTTAGCAGGCCAGCGAGGGAATTTTGGAGTCCACCAGAAAAATGCTTTTGGACGATGGTTCTCCTAGGTCTATGACTGGAATAGCACAGGTTATAGCAGTCTTTAAGCACCTTCAATACAGAGCTGAAAGGAACCTGTGTTGTGCACTGGAATCCTGACTAGGCTTTATGCTAGAACAGAATGAAGGTCAAAACTGAAGCCATCTGAAAGCTACTGGTGGATATGAAACAGAAGCATGAAAGAGAGCAGGGAGGATGTGTTATGGTAAGGAATTAGTGAAGTTTGACTGCTCTTTTCTTTGGCTTTTGTTTTTCCTTTGAGGCTGCTCTCATAAACTTGTAAAGTGCTGAGAGGAGGAAGCCCTGGCACATCATCTGTGATTTTGTTTTAATCTACCTTATTTTGCCAAGATAGTATGGTATCACATAATCAGAAAATAATTTTCGACAGTGTAGAGACATAGGCAAAACCATGGGGCTGACTGGATTTTTGTTACGAATGTAAAAACAGAGAAGAGAGTGCTATGATCTTGCCCTTGGATTTTTCTGAAACTTCTTGTCCACAACTCAAATAATGAAGGCAATTTACAAGGCTGTAAAAGCGAGGATTTGCATGACAAAGCAGAAGTAAAACCCTGAAACTGGTGCAAAGACATGGCGCTTTTCTGATGTGCAGCTGTTGAATGTGTTTGGGAATAGAGGTGCATATCTTTGACCTCTGAAAGTCTGAAGTCTAATTCAAAGCACTTTAACAATAGTTGTGTATGTTACATGTTACACATTGTTTAAGTAACTTATGTTGGATTATGGTGACCTGAAACACTCAAAATGCTTGCTTGGCTCGGCAAACAAACGCTATTAAAAGCAGGCTTTATTTAATTAATTTGGCTCAGTTATAGTACGGTTAGTCAGGTTGATTTAGTACTTTCTGAGTCTTGGTTTCCCCGAAGAAATACAGTTTTGCAGACACTAGATATCTTGTTCCAATTTTTCAGAGAATTGAGAGAAGTTTTCTTTCATTGTTAGTGTTGAGTGTTTGTGGAGTTTTGTTGTTTTTTTAAATCAGGCACAAGTTTTTACCCAAGTGGTATATGAGGATACAGGCAGAGATGGAAATAATTACAGAAGTAATTCCATCTACAGGTGTAGATGGGCCACAGGGGTAGAAACTGCTGATTTTTCCTTGATTTATAGAGGAATTGCTGTGGGTTTGCCTTGCATGACTGTTTAATATCTAGTAATTTCTAATTAGAGTAGCTTTTGTAATGTATGAGAAAGACACCGTAACAGAGAGGGATGTAGTTGTGGGTTGTGGGTTCTGGATGGTGGTGCAAAAAAGGTGACTTGTTCCAAAGCTGCATATAAGTAACATTTCATATCTGCCACCATTGGCATTGGGGACTGACCATGTGCCTCAAATGAACCTTTTACAAGAGCTTTTGAGCTGGGAATAGGTTGGATTTGTCCCTTGCTTTTATAGCGTGGATAGCAGGACCATTCCTCTTAACATCCAGTTCACCTATAACTCCTGTGGTGGTGGTAACAATTTGTGATAGTAAGTTCCATTGCTGCTACACACAATGTAAAGTAAATTCAACAAAACTCGAGTATTTGTTGAAAGCAGTTTCCTTCCCTGCAGTAGCTTCCAATGTGACCTGTGCTTAATAAAGTGTTAAGAAACCCAGCCCAAAACATCCCCGTTCAAGAGGAGTCGAGGCATTTATGTGTGACTTCCCTCTCTACTATTTCTTATTTCATTTGCTCACCTGCCATTTCTAAAAAGTCAGTAATTATGAGAAGTTGTGAAGCAATTTAAACCAGGTTAGTTGGGCAGTGCTGTTTGCAAGAGGTAGCTGAACAGTTCCTGTCTTCCATGTAGAGGATTACCAGGGCTGATGCTAACTTTTTAACCACAGAGCTTGGGTATAAAAGCCTGGTTTGAATATTTCCAGCACAAAAACTTTGAGCTTATGCTTTTAATGTGATCTTTGAGATCTGACCAACTACAGAAATACTGTTACCAGTGTTGAGATTGTAGAAATGTCCTGAATTTGCAATGTAGCAGTTCTTTAATAAAAAGAAAACCAAGAGTGTTACCATTTAAAATTTACCATTCCTCTTGCTAAATGTAATTCTCATAATCTGCTAAATATACTGAAAAATGACATTTTGCGGGGGTTTTCAAGAACACACAGGGGAGTACTTAGATATCCTGTTCCCATTAATTTTCCCACGTAAAGTATATTCCCTTAATTTTTTCTACTGATTTCTTTTTCCCAGTACTTTGTCATTATGCTTCTAGAGGTTGCCCTGTTTTGTTGGCTTCTGTTTTTTGCCATTTAATGCAGAAAGCTGGAAAAAAGTTTGTGGAAACCTGTAGTGCAGTTATGTAAAATTAATGTACTCTTCTTCGTGCTAGTAAAAGAAACATACAATCAATAGGTAAAGAACTTCTAATTTTTCTTACATGCTCCGTGTAGTGCAACCCCATTTATTCTTATTGGCACCTAAGGTCCTGTGCACATAATCCTTCATTTGCATCATATGTTTTAATCTTGCTGGTAGTTTTGATTCCACCCATCTGGCTCAGTTAGAACAGCATAACTCAGCCCAGCTAGGCTGGGGATTGTAGACGGCACCACTGCTTTACTGGAAAGCAACCTGCATCCCTTTCAGTCAGAGTAGGGATTTTGCTTTAGACTTGGGTTCAGTCCAGTAAGAGTCCTTGACTACTACATTGACTCGAAAGCTGTTATAGGAAACTGTCTGTCACAGTTTCTAATTGAATACTTTTACAAATCACGTGTGTATAAATGAGGAGTGGCTTGGTTGCTTGTAAGAGGTCAGAGTTTACTGTCTTCCTACCTGATGTAATACTATGAATCTTTTTTTCTTTAACAATATTTTTGTGGAGCAATTAAATACTTCCCAAAACTTAGTGTAACATGGATTTTGCTTTAATTTCAGACTAAGAAATTTTAAAAATTCTGCTTACATGAAATGCAGTATAAAATTACAATCTACATGCCTTCCTAAAGGTATAGCAAGTCGAGACTTTTTAAAAAAAATTTTAATTATTGGTTTAATATGATTGAGAAGTGAGAAAACATTGCCAGTAGTACCAGCTTTGTCGGAAAAGATGCTGTACTTTCAATGAGCTAGGCAATTAAATGCATTTTGGCTTTGTATTCATGTGATCTGTAGAAGATGTTCAGTTTCCTCATTATTATTCTTTCTTTCCCATTGCTGCCTCAGGGATGGTAAATGCAGACAGAAAATACTGCTTCAGTAAAGTTTGGACTTCATTATTTCACATCCTGAATGTCTAAAAAGCATGCTGGAGGGTTTGTGCACAGGTTGTGATGAAAAGGCTTAGTTTCTTAGTAAATTATTGTGATGGGGAAAGAGAAGAACTATCTCACAGGGGTATTCCATCCACATTTCTTCAAAATAGTTTCTTGGCAAAAATTGTAGTAAAGTAGAAGTCCATTACCATGAACAATTTTTGATTTGCAAGAGCAGTAATTGTATACATACTGCTTGTCAGTGCATGTTCTTACATATGGTATAAAACTAAAACATTGCTATCTGGTGAGTTCTTCATTTTTGCTGATGTCCTTATTTTGTTTGAGGCATGGTTTATTGGGGCAGCATGTAGGGCACAGTGAAACTTTCACGATGAAACCCGAAACTGGATGAAACAAACCTGAAGGCTGGATCAAGTTCATAGGAACATTTGCTGAGGTTTCTAAGTCTGGGTTGAATTTGCAGCCGATCTGTGCTCACTTACTGTGCATTGAAAGAACCGCAAGAAATGTATTGGTTTCATATGGTTTCAGCGTTCAGTCACTTCACATTGCTGGTGACTTCAGTAAAAGCTGGTTGTTGCTTGCTCTAACCTCAGTGAAAGGGAACTGGGGCCTATGTCAAGTGATACAAAAGGTCAAGTGTAGTAAGTGGTTTGACACTACCATCAAGGAGAAATGAGACAGAAAGCAAGAGATTTTTGTGCTCCCAAAAGCACAAAGGAGAAATGTAGATGTAGGCCAGATCTCCCATCACTCTTGATAAACTCCCCCTTGGTCATTACTGAGCTACAGTACAAGTGACAGGATTGGACTGTGCATGCATGGTGGGTCTTTTGTTGACAGCGAAGGGTGGACAAGGAGGGACCAATGAGCAAAAGTGAGGATGGCTTCACCTTGTGGGTACAAGCGTGGGAGTTCTGTGGACAATTTCTTTTAGTCAGGGAAACACAAGGGAAAACTTCTAATTGTGGCCTGGAAGTATTTGAGGGGAGTAAAAACCTGGGTCAGCTGAGTTATAGGATGACGGAAACATATAAAGAAAGGAGAATTCAAGGGACACAATACACAAACTGAGTCCGGGAAGGGTTCTTCAGTGTGATGGGTGGGGGCCAGTATCTCATTCAACAGTTAGAGAAGGGTTATTGAAGGGTTACTTCTGGATCCTGATGAGTAGAGGTGAAAGGAAAGCTTTCTACTTTGAATTGTCTCTGGTAATAAAATCATCTGGCTGCTGGGGGTCACTTAAAAGCTTTGTTTGCTAATCCTCAGAAGATACTTGCTGATACTGGTGCTCGCAGCTCTATCTTGTGAGCATTGTATCACAGGAGAAGTTTGATGGATGCATGTTTGAATAGGACTTGATATCTTTCTTCTGAGGTAGTGCCACTAACAAACAGATCCCTTTTTATTTCTCTGTCAACAATGCTGAAATAAATTAGCTAGCACTTGAAGATGCTGAACTTTGGATTTAGTTCCAGTGTGGAAATACATCTGGCAAAAGAAAATCCAGTGATAAATAAAAAGCGATCTCCCAAGACACATGCAGGAAGCCTGGTTTCTGGGATTCCACCATACTTCCTGCCAGTCAGAGTTGTGGAACATGCTGGCCATTTTTTACTAAGCTTAGCAGTAGGGTAGACGTCTTAAAAGTTAGATAAATTAATCTAATCTTCATCTAATAAGTTTTTGGCTGGACAAGAAAGACCCAAATTAATGCTCTGGGTACTGAGGGAAAGGACTCAGGTGCTAAATGCTGTTTGGCAGTGCAGCTCTGGAGCAGCCTTAGCACACAAGAGTTCAGAGGAAGCAGGTTTCCATTACTTTTGCTGGTGATAGGCAATTTGTTTTCTGTCCATATCATCTAATGGAAAACTCCCTGTGGCCTTGTGTTTGGTGCTCTAATATTTCTCACAGTACTTCCCAGAACTCCTGGTTTGTCCTTGGGGAATTCAGTAAATATCTATGAGAAATTAAATGCTTTGCTGTAATGCTGGCTTTGGATCAGTGGGAGTTGTAAAGAGCAGTGTAAGGTAGAAGTTGTTTTAGGAGGAACTTGGAACAAGAACTACCAGCCAGATATCCAAGAAACTTCCCAGATTAAATCTTCCTGTTATGTCTCTTTGGCAGCTGTCTTCCTGATGATGCTGTGTGTTGCAGGTAAGGCAGGCAAAGTCTATGGAGCTGAGATTGGGACTGAGGGTCCATGGGAGCCATGACAGAGAACAATATCTAAAGGGACGAATGTTATCATTATTGAACAGTGGGTCTTCAGGTTGGGTCTGTGTGCCGATTTCCTTTGTAGCCAAAAGTTTTCTGCTAACTTTTAACAATTAGCCGCAGTATCTGAACTATAACCTCAGTTTTCAAGCGACAGATGCTGAAGATTTGGCTAGATAATTACATTAGCATTTACTTTCCTAAAAACTGTACATAGAGAAAGACAGCATATTGGCAAGGCTTTTACAAGAGCAACAGTTCACAGAAGGTATCATTTCATTGCTGTGTCTGTGATGCAGCTTTGAGAACAAAACCAGGTAATCCCTGAGGAGCAATTCAGTCAAAGCAGCTCAGAGTTGTAAGAACTGGCCATCAGTACCCTTATAGCTCCTGCTGCCTGACTGCATATTTGTGGTCTTTTTTTCTCTACCCCCACCACCACCACAACCCCCCTGATTTCCTGTGAAGATTAAATTAATGCAGCTCAGACTATGCTTCTGTGGTAGTTTTATTTTTCCCTTAGTAACTTCAGAGCATTTCTATTTCTCAGTGCATTGAAGCAATAGTGACAGAGCTAAAGACTTATATTTGATGTGGTCAGAAGCTTTGTGATTTAAGAGGTGTCATGTAGGTTAAAAGATGGTGACAGGATATCAAGGACTCATTGCTATGAAGACGAGCATAGGATCACGCCAGGTAGGAAAAAGGAATGAGAATGGAATCTACGAGAAGGCCATATTCATTCTGTACCTCTGTTCATGCACTATAACCTTGAGACTAAGTATGAACATACACTTTCAGATCTTATTATCCTGTGTGGGGATGAAACAGGAGATGTTTTCTGTGGAAATTAGAGAATGAGTATAATAAATGTTACCAGTAACATGTAAAATACTTAAATGTATTTTTCCTCAAATACTGTCCGTATTAAATGTAGTACAAGTTACAAACTGCTCTTTCCTTGCATCATTTGATTTTTGGGAAAGCCATTAGCAAAGGTATGAAGCTGTGAGCCAAAATGCACAGGTTCTGTTCCCCATTCCATCAATTACCTGCTTTGCGATCCGAGGCAAGTCATTTTTCTGTCCCTGTGTCACTTCCTAATCTGTCTGATGCTTTGGCTGACTGCTGACAGATCCCTCCATGTCTATGATAAAAAGTACTTTATATCAGACAGGTGGTGGTGTCAGCTGCATCCCTCTAGCTGGTGTCTGTTCCTAGAGCATATTGAGAATTACAGTTAATAAGCTAATCAAATAGAATTATGTTAATTTAATTTCAAAGACACAGATGTTACTTTAAATTCCATAATGTGTAACATAGAGATTAGTTTTTCAAGACTGGACAAGATGGGCAATTTAATGTGAACTAAATGCAGACATTTTCCCTAACGTAAGTGATGACTCTGCTGTAGTTTAGAAAGGTTTGGTTAGTTTTTCTGCCCTCAACCGTTATTTTCGTACACATCTTGTGATTTAAAATTCTGGTTTAACCACACAAGAAACAGGACTATCAAGGTGCTCTGTCAAGGGCTACTTTCTAGTTAAATTCTGCATGGAAACATGCAGTGCTGGCAGCCTTGTGAAAGCATAGATGCTGATAGACTTCTTTCAAATTTCAAGTTCTTTTTGCTTGGCATTTACGTAATAGGTTGGATCTGTTGGCTTCCTGGACTTGCCATTTGTCAGAAAATGGGCATTTATTAACTTAAATGCATGTATATAATACAACTAAAATTAAGCTATATAAGCTTTAAAAATTACATTCCAAGAAAATATCAAAATTAGTTTGTAGTCTATTCTTATCTTTTAACTTCTGGGCTTTTTAAAATAGTGCTTGGTAAAAAGCCCACACCTCAAATACATATGTAATATATTGTCCTTCATTGTGTGGAGTTGGTGAGCTTAAAACACTATTGACAGGAGAATATTTTAGTCCAGATGGCCTCAGCTTTGTGTAATTTACCTTTTAATGTATGGCTTGCCAGCTGGGACAACTTTGCTTTGGGTGAAATTTGCATAGCCATCAGATATTTGTTACATGCCTGGAAAGAAAAGTGGGAGCAAGTTCTGGCTTATGCTAATACTTTGCTATCACCACATGCTACCACTAAAGCAGCAAAATAAGAATTAGACTCTTCATTTGTTCTCAGCAGTTAAATTATGAGTCTCTGCCTTATAAAGATGAGATATTTTTCCGTGAGCTCTTTACTACTGATGAAGCAGGCAGTGCTTTAATTGTGAAATTGTTTCACCTTGTTAAAATACGGCCGTTCTTGTTGAACAGATTAAGTTATAAAATATTGAATACGTGCACCAGGCATTTCCAGACATCAAATAAATTTTCAGACAAAACAAACTAAAACATTATGGGAATTCACGTTTTAATGCTTGGTTTTATTCTAGTTCTATTTTTGTTACAGTAGTTTTAAAAGATTAGACATTACTAGTTCTAAAATAGTGCCACACTATTCTCATAAATGTCCCAATAACAACAATAATTAATATCCCCACATTTGCATTTTAAGCCACTCCATTTCCCTAGTCATCTATTACTTGGATGTGAAAAAATCATTTCTCATCAAAACTTGGCAAAGAATACCTGAATTCCATACTTTCTACCAGATGTAAAAATAGAAGTGAACTAATTCATCTTTTTCCCGCCAATTAAAGGGTTCAATAAAGTATGAGTTAAATTTTGTCCTTGTTTTGATAAATGGTTTTCATTTCAAAGTTCAGAATAGCTCTGATCTAAAAAAAAAAACCCAAAAAAAAAACCCAAAGGGGGAAGTAGAGAGAAGGGGGACAGGAGGATCTGCCTCATGAATGGCAATAACATGAAACTGCTGCTTTCCAGAGAATGCCTAACAGCCTCAGCTCCTTGGTGATTTCGGAGGAACACTTGCTTTTTGGAGTGCAGTACTATAAGAAAACAGCCATCATTTCCACTTGGCCACCATTGAGACAGCTTTGGTCGCAGGCTGTGGTAGCTGATCTGTCTCAAAATACCTCCTGGTGGTTAATTCAGGCCAAGAGCCTTGTACTGCTCCAGAGTAATGTGTGTCCTTGTCTTCCCTGAGAAAAATTATAAATGTTTTTCACCTCCGTCAGTTTTTTACGAAGACCCTAGTTTTGCCCAAACCCTAACTTACTACAAAAGCCTGTAGTTTCCTATTGGATCTTCTTAAGGAAACTTCTTGAGCCTAGGGATATTGAGAGAGACACCCATTGATTTAAAATTATACTTGATGAGGTGCAAGTTTTATTCTGTGATTCACCATTCTAATTTTAGTTTTCACTGGGGTAAAAAGCTGAGAAATATTGAGAACATTCAGAAAATGGCAGAAGCATCTCCTGCTTTGGGTTAGTAGCTGCACAAAGCCCACCAGTGTGCTGGCCAGAGCCCTACCCTGCAACACGAGGAGTGGGTGGGTGGTTGTTTCATACAGAACTGAGGAGTGGTTTTCCTGCCGGATTGCTAAAACTCTGTTGCAGTAGAACTGGGTTTATGCCAATGAATCATCCTTATTTATTTAGAAACACTTTTTTTTCAAGCCTGACTTCAGTTCATGCAATTATCGCATCTGTGTTTCCCACCAGGGGAATTGCATGGTTCTTGCAGATTTCTGCCCAGAAGTGTTGGCTTGCCTGAGGCATAGGTGTAAAAGTTGCACATAGCTGAAATATACTATTTTCTCTTCAATTAGTGTGCATTGCCACCACTCGAGGAGACCACAGAGGAGACAGTGGCATATAATGAGCAGACAGTGTTGAAGCCTGCCATCAATTTGTTCTTATTACAGACACAGACTTTTATAACACTTTGGCTTTGTTCCAATCTGAGTCGAAGTTTTGGGTCTATCTTTAAAAAGTGGTATTTTTGAAAGGCAGAAATATGTGGATGTATTCTCATTCATCTGCAGAAGGATGAGCAGGGAGTGAAGGGAATGGTGTCAGCCTGTGTTGTTGGACGCACATTCACTCCGTGAAGGGCAAGGTGCTGTGGCATTCAAGTCCCTGCTATTTGTCTTGGCAGAAGACAAGTTGCTTTGCCCTCAGTGTCTGGTCCATTTCATGTCTTGCGTGAAAGGGGGCACAGGTCTACTAAGGCTCTGTTACATTGACACAATTTTGGTGACTGAAAAATACTCACTAATTTAAGTGGATCAGGAGGTAGGCTGATACTGAGCCTGAAGAAGGAAGGGAAAAAAATGCAGCCCACCCTTGCTCTGAATATGTAAATATTGGCATACAGGAATAGACATTTAAAATTTATCACAGAAGTGAGATTACTTTGCAAGGCAGTGCCCGGTCAGAATGACAAAAGAAAAGGCATATTCTGTAACTTGAAACTCAGGATTCCTTCCGATTTCTGTCTCTAGTGGTTAGAGTTCTTCACTCTTGCTAGATTACAAGTCCACAGGGACTTTTAAAACTACTTATTCAGACTTTACTGTTTTGGATGTACAAGAGTTAGTTGCATTAAGCTGTAGCTTGGAAAAAAAAACTGAAACAATTTTTATAGCATTTTAAAATAACTTTATTAAAGGATAGCATAAAAGATCACAGTTTCTCTGTTTTTACAGCTCTGCTTTGAAAAGATAATAAAGCTACTACACAGGACATGTATTAGGCTGGTGATTAATGTGTCTGTGTGTTACAACTCCGAATACTCTGAAACTAGCTTTATATTGGAATGAATGAAAATGTCACATAATGAAACCGCAGAGGAGGAGTACAGTGCTAAGAAAATAATGTGCACTTGTCTCTTACTAGGTAACATTTTACATTAGCAGAGTGAGCTAAACTTTTTTTGCCTTCCATATGGGGATCTTAAGGTACTTAACATCAAAGAGGAGCTCTGTTTTGATAGAGTAATTGATAGAGCCTGGATAATCCTATTGCACAAACATTAGCAGGAAGCTGGGGCTCTTGACATGCTGAAGAATACAGTGGAAGTTTTAAAGTATTTTCTAGGACTATTCTTTAATCACTGATCTGTATTTTAGGCACTTGAGTTCCAATATCTTGGTTTTAAGATGAGATCCAGTATTGAATAAATAAATGTTGTTATTGGGAGGGAGATGCAAAGACAAGGTCTTTTTCCTCTAGGGAAGGACGCATTTCTGCCTTCTTGTAGACGCTGCATAATGTAGGTTGGAAAGGATCCCAAGAGGTTTTGTCATTCAGCCCCTGGCCCTAAATAGGGTTAACCTCAAAGTTAGATGAGATTAATTAGGGAGCTTGTCTCTTTAGGCAGCCTTTTCCAGTGCCAAGGTGCTCTTGTGAAACCTTTTTTGTTTATATAAAATTGAGATTTTTCTGTGCTAAAAAACTTTTACCCATTGGCTTTCACCCTTTTGATGTGTACACATCTCTGAGGAGAGCCTGGTTTCAACCTGGCTAGACAAAATCAGCCCGCTTGCTCAGCTTCTTCAGATCTTGCATCTCAGATCCTGAGGTGCAGCCTCAGGCATCTTAGTGCTTTGCTGCTGATCATCTATCTCTGACCCTCTTTGCTGGGGTTGCAGAAGTGGACATACTCTTCCAGATCTGTCCTCACAAGTGTTGTGTAGATGGGTTTAATGGATTCATTCAACCTGCTGCCTGCCATCATATTAAATGCAACACCAGCTGTGTGATTAACCTGTTGCTGCTCTGATGTGTTGCTTGCTCTGGGCTAACATGCTTTCTTTCCATTAACAGTTCTTTTCTAGGACGTAGCATTTCCTAAGCCCTCAGTCGTCGCAATGATCTGTAGTACCAGTGCTGTACTAAATAACAAAAGAAAGCCCAAAACAAAATGAAAAAAAGGAGCTACAGACAGGTGTAGATGCCTAGTTGTCTGTCATGTGTGTCTGACTTAAACACCAGAAGTTGGAGTAGCTGTCACCCAATACTCAGTTGCGACCAACCCAGGTTCACACGAGGAATGTTCTTAGGGTAGTGCCTCTGAGAGTTTGCTGTAACAGCAGCTCACGTAACCGGGTCAGTTTATGCCTTCGGTGAAATTCATCTCAATTACAGATGTGACCACTAAGTATTTTAATAACTATATCACTAATAGTTTAAAAAAACATGAAGGATTAAGAGCCATATGTTCTCCCAGGCATGTGAGCTTAACAAATGCAGCATTTTGCTATAAAACTTTTTTTTTTAAACTTTGCTATGTAGCCACCCCATCCCTTGGCAGAAATAGGATCCTATCCACAAGCTACAGGCGAGGGTGTGTGGTCTTACAGCAGCATGGGAGGAGTTGGGTCAAAGGCAAACTTTTATATATGTGCTGTGCTACTGAGGGGAAAGGAAGCAGTAAACCAGAAAGGACTGCCTTCCTTCAGTACTGGCTCTTTTGGCTTTCACTTCTGCAGCTGAGGAGTCCCCCTCCCTTCTCTGCTTCTCATGTAAGAGCACAGATGCTGTGTTGGAGAGCCATTGGAGCTGTGCTAATAGGGTTGAAGTCTAAATGAAGAACTCGCCCTGCAGAGCCGACACTGTAGATTTTGTTGCCTGAGATGCATTTTGTGGAATACAAACCATGTTGGATGTATACAGCATATTGTTTATGAAAAATAAATCAAGCAGCGAGGGGAACAGCATGGTATTTTCTGGACAGATCTGCACTTCTGGATGCCAAACATGGTTACAGTAATCTCATATTTGAGGGAATACAAATTGAAACCTTATTTGAGTGTGGCCTGACAGTAGAAATACTTTAATTGATGGAACTACAGTTAGCTGCACAAATTTTTCTCTTCACTGTGTGTGGATGTGAATCAAAAGCATTTTCATTATTTCTTTGAAATGTGTGTAAGCACAAGAGGAGTGGGAACAGCATAGTATGTTTAGTCAGATCTATGGTGCTAAACTTCCAGACTCATATAATTTCAATGACTAGTTATATGATTTTGATTTTTTTCTCTTACTGAATGGTTTTTTAGTATCTAATATTCTTGGGTCAGCTATACCGGAGCGAATGGAAGTTTTGTGAAATTTCCACAGTAACTAGATCAGCTTCCAAAGAACAAAGAGAAATTCCAGGTTAAAGTCAGAAGCCAAAATGGTGTGAATCTCCCAGGTGGTATTCAGCCTCTAAAGCTACAGAAAACAGCTTATAATTCAGCAAAGGAAGCCATTAGACAGCCATTAAAGAGCAATCAAGAACATTTTCTTTATAAGGAAACAAAGAGTACTCTTTAAGGGTGATTGCTAAAGGTTAAAGTGCAGCCTGAAAGAAAATCAGGCCGTGTGCAACTTGTGAAAAACCTGATTTCATTGTTTGCTGTACTAATTTGACAAGTTGTTGGCACAAAGATCAGGTTGTTACACTGAACTCACTTAAGAAAGAAGAAATAATGCCATGCTGGAATACCTTCTTTCAAAGCTTTTTGTACTTTTTTTCCAATATTTTTTGAGTTATTTCATCCCAGTTGCAGCTGGAATTTCCAATTTCTTGTTTCACTTCCGAGAGCCATCGTGTCTGAACCAAATATTCCCCTCTTCTGTGGGACTGTTTCGGAGGATATGTTATTGGAAGAATTTTATGCAACTTGATATAGACATTTGAATTTGTTCCATCTTCTTCATTTATAAACTGATACAATCTTTGCAAGTTTTTCATATATAGTAGGATGGACTTGTTTCACAGCACTTGGAATCATTTAACTGAGCAAGGAACTTAACTGTAAAATAATTTGCAAGACTGGGCGGTATTTTAGGATTGCTTCATGAGTGTCAGTGTTGGTTGTCAGTCCATTATGGTGTTCAATACTGGAGTTGCTGGTTCCATAAGTGGTTTGTGAGCTCAAAATTAAACAAGGAAAGAACAACCCAGGCAGAGAACACGGTTGCCGAGATGAGAATTACCTTGGACACAGCGACCGTTCCAAATATGACTGCAGACAAAAATGCAGTAAAGGGCTTTTCTTGTGCCAGGATCTTTTCTGAATTCCACTTCTTGAGTGAAGTATTCTGTATCCACATTTTTGGGTCTTTTTTTTTCTTGTTTCCTGCCTGCCCTGTAAGCCGTTTTTCTCACTTGCTTCTGTTTAGGGTAAGAAAGGATATCACAGTCTACCTCTTTATCACTCACTTTGAAATCAGTTCAGAGAATTCATCAGTCTTTCCCTTTCTTCAAGAAGACATTAATTTTATTCAGTTTAGATTAGGAAGTGCATCATGGGAATTGATTGAACTGCTTTTTTTTCCCCTCTTATTTTTCTCTTCTCCATGGTGCACACACCTCTTTTGCAGGAGCTGATGACACAGGAATACCAGTTGTCAGTCAGATAAGAATATCTTCCACACATGCCCCACATCATCATGGTGTAGTTCTTTCTCATACTGGTCAAACAGCCTTGGTAATAAGACTACAACAGGAGTTGTAGCTGTGCGTGCACTGTCCGAATAGCTCGCGTGCAATTGAGAAAACCCTAAGTCATTTTAGTGGCCAAGCTGTGCTTGGAGAAATAAACCCCATTGCAAAGCAAGTGTGGGTCAGTTTCATAAGTGGCAGGGTTTTGACTGATACTGTGTCCTGCAGAGCCTGATACTTTTATCAACTTGAGCCAGCCAGAAGGTGGCTGGAATGGAGTGACTACTGCCAAAATCACAGCAGCCTTTTCCCGTTTTAAATCTCTAGTGCAACATATGAGGGTGTGTTGTAAACTTTTTGAATGATACTCTGATATAGGGGTCCCTGGAAAGCTCTGAGGGAGCAGGAAGACTGAACCATGCTGAATAATTTTCAGCTTCTTTCTCTCTCTACCTTACTTGTTAGCATTATATGTGTATAAATTTTTAATGGGGACACTGTAAGATGTCATAAGTTTGCAGGAAGATTCTCAAGAGTGAACTGTGTTTATTTACAAAATACCTTCGTGTACAGGCAGAAGTGTTTTGTGGAATCCTGACTCCATTGGATAATTTTTTGTGGATGAAAAGGTTATTTGTTTTTCATCCTTTGGGAATCTACCTATGTTATTTTTGTGTGCCTCAGTAAGTTGCCAAAGATGGATGTCCTGGAGTGTGAATCCAGTCCTTACCTGTAGGGTTTAAGTTCTGATGAAGGTTTGCAGCATGGTGAGGCAATGGGAGGGAGTTCTCTCTGGTTTCAGACTGGTGCTCGTCTGTGGGGCGTATCTCAGTTTTGTAAGTTCTTGAATCGGATCATTCTTTTCTAAAACTTTTTTTTTAAATACATACATACATATGTGTCTGTGTGTGTTAAAAATACACATAAATAATTTCATGAGTCTCTTTAAAAACAAATTATAGGCATCTTACTGAAGAGGAAAAACAAAGGATGGAAACTCTCCTGTGGGTCAAAATTACATTGCCATCCTCTTCTGATGTGAAAAAAAAAAAGCCTAACCCTATCCGTTCGGGTGACCTGTAGGGTCTGTTAGCAGGGAAAGTCAATGAAATGCATCACAATTAACAATGTCTTGTTGATCTCCCACGGACTGGAACTGTAGCAGATAATTGTGCAGTAGTGGGAGTTTTGCCATGACTAGCTTTATCATTTTGTCAGTTTGCTAATAAAAGGTCACCAAGGGTACAGAGCATCTGAGATTTACATATGGCAGATACGAAGGCGTTCTGGGGAGCCTGCTTCAGAGAGGGGCTGGGGCGTTTGTTGCAATTGACACCCATGCTGTGAGTCCAGAATTGACAAGAAACGCCGTTACTAAGCGGATCTGCCAAGATAATTAGAATTCAGGGTTGCATTTTTAATCTGACTTGAGTCAGATAATCTATCACAGCAGTAGCAAGCTGTCAGGGTCACACAATAAATACTGATTATGGAAGAATAAAGATTAAGTGCGGCCATACAAAAAAAAAAAGAAAAAGAAATTACAGGCCAAGTTGTACTTAGGAAACGTTTTCTTCCAATACTTCTCATGCTAATTTCATGTGATATTGGCAAAACATCATATCTCTAAAATGAGCTTTTTTATAAAAGGAGGTAATGCTGTGTAGGAGTATCTGTACTTAGGACCTGTTTAAATTTTAAATTTCAGATTGATTGGAAGAAAATACTGATTTTGAAAAGCTGATTTAGCAGCTGTTCCATTCCTATCATTGCCATAAGAATTTGATATGTTAAAGGACAAAATACTCTGTCCTGAAGGCAGTCCTAATTTGTTAGCATTAGTAAGATACTGCATTTTTAATTTAGCGCAGTTCTTGCTTTTGATTCACACATGGACAGTTTATGGCACTTTCATTTAATTAAAGAAACCTATTTATTAAAATATGCAACTAAAAATGGTTTTTGAAAGCCATTTATAAGCTAGTATGTTAAGGATTCAGCACTTCCATATTCACCTATAGTTTTTTAAGGATACAAAATCAAATGAGAACATAGCATTTATGCACATAGTATGTTTCCTTGAAAAACAAGCTACTGTGAAGAAGAATAATTAATAAATGTATTTTGTGTTCAAAAAGAAATTTCAAGAGATGCTGAAATGCAGTAGCTACCTTTAGAGTACAGTTTCTTAGTTAGCCATCCTGTAGCTCTTTAGCAATACAAAGCACCTTTAGCAGCCATGTTTAGGTGGTGTGTTGGTTATGTTGCCTTCCTTTTCTTCTACAAGACCATAGCTTACTATTTATCCCTGTAAGAACTTTGAATAAGTAGTTAGTTATTACTGAAATATCTACAACTGAATACTGTGAAGTCTTAGCTGGAAAAATGAGAGCTTTGAGATACTAGCAGCCTTGCATTTTAGAGTTGCTTTTTGATTTGCTTTCTGCTATTGAATATTTCATGTTGAGTGGGATTTCATGTAGAGATGTTTCCACTTTTCTCTTGGCAGCATCTGTGGTTAACTCATTATTTTGGTTCTGGAAATAGAGTTTGTGGTCCTTCTTTATAATGATAGGACTCTAGTACATCTGCCTAAGGAGAGCAATTACTGTGAAATTTGTTCAATTGAAATTGAGAGAATGAAGCATGGATGAAAGATACTATAAAAAGTAATATGTTACATAATCTTAGGAATATATATATATTCTAATTGTAACTGTAAAAAAAATAGTAAAATATTTTTAAGTATTATTTCATTTCCAGAAAGTAAGTAGATAATTTTCAATAACTAAAATTCTTTAGGTTCTTTAGTAACCTTTGAGTATAGATTTTTTTCTAAACAGATATGCATGACTGTGATTTTCAAGAGATTTTCTGCCTGTTTCATAGGCTCAGAAATTGCAAAATTCCTCAATATTGACTCTAAGGCAGAGTTAGAAAATGTTTCCTGTTGAAGTCACAAAAACGATTAATTTTGGTAGATGAACCCAATAATGAAGCATCTTGTTTTTGGGGAACAAAAAAATCTCTCTTTTATCCAGCAGGTCTCTCATAGCAGGCACTGGAAATGAAACTTCCACGACACTGTTTTTTATGGTATACCTAATGAAAGCTTTAGTCTTTAATCTTTTGAAATATCTGATTGTAACCAATGAAAAATTGAACCCTTTTGTGTTGATTGTATGAATTTCAATATTATTATTATTATTATTATTATTATTATTACTGCTACTACTACTACTATTATTATCACCATCATTAATTTTCTCAGTAATAAATTGTCCTGCTAGCTCACTTAAGTAACAGGGGACAGAAGTGTGTATTACTATAGCATTCAGCCTTGCTGGGGAGGAACAACACACTGTGTGAGAGACTGTAATGCTGGGGCCACAGGATATTAAGGCTCAAATTGAAGGCCAGCCAGGAGAGCAGAGCAGTGGGTTGACTGCAGTATGTAAATAGTTCCTTACTCTTGTCCAAGTGCAATGAGTGCTGAGGACTACTAAGTTAAGATACAGCTTTTATGGACCCAGCAGACTACCCTGCCCAAGTCTGGGGTAGAGTTGTCCAATTAACGTTGTTAATGTATTAATAATTTTGTGTTAATAACATAAACAAATCCTGGGGAGGTGTGAGCTTAAATTCTGCACAGTGAAGGAGCTGTGTTTGCAGGCAGGTTGGGAATCGCATCTGCTCAGAGGGCATTATTTAGGAATTTACTTTCAAACAGCTCCTTTCACAGTCTAACTACAAGGGACAGTAGCTGGAGTTGTGCCTGGAATAAAATAGGAAAAAGAAGGGAGGCCACTCCCTGGAAGCCTGGCAGCTCTGAACCCTGCAAAACCTCTGGGCTGCTGTTTCCTAGGTCTGGATCTGTCAGGTAAGGATAAAGGAGAGCAGGCAGAAAGGGTTGCTGAGTGCCTGAGCAATGAAGAAAGCTAATAGATCAAACTTGCTTGATCTAAACACCTGTGTCCTGGGCATCTTTTTAAGGCACCCTTTCTCCCCCTCCCAACAGCTCCTAGAACTGTGGTCTCTGACCAGGGGCCTGTAACTCCTGTGGCGGTGAGTTACATGCGCCTACCTCAGCAGAGGTGTGGAGAGATGTCCTCAGTGACTTTGCTTTCTGCATACAGCCAGCTCCTCAGTAAGTGCTGTTTCTGACCACATCAGGTTCCACAGCTGACAAGCTGAGTGACACACGTAATCTCTTCTGTACAAATATTGGCAGAAAATGCAGTGTCATCCTCCCTTTTCACTGTGATTGTCTACTAATTATACAGCTCTTATGTTAGCAGAACTCTCTGAAAATAGGTACATCAATTACATGCATGTTTTTAAGAAAGGTCACTTAGTTTGGTAATGTGTTAATTTAGACACAAGGGAAGAAACAGGTCAGAGGAAGAGATAACATTTGTCTGTCTTCTGTAGTGGTCTCGCTGATTAACTGACAAAGTCTTAAACTTATGTAGTACCATAGGTTATGATTAATTAATTCCTTATAAAATAATAAGAGAAAAATAAAAAGCAACTTGAGCATACTTGTATTCCTCACTAGAAGCAGACTTTAATCATATTACTGAACACTGTTCAGTCATCCTATACTATAGCAACTGATGTAAATGGGCAAGTCATAAAAGGCCAAATGGGATTGTGTTGGAAGAGCTACTTCCAGGAGAGGTGAGACCAGTGCTGGTGCAGTGAGCATTGTGACTTGTTTGGGATGGGGTGTAGGGCAGAAAAGGGTGCATAGCAAAGGGAATAAAGTCGTGTCAGAGAAGGTTAGCTCTCCTTTAGAGGGTAGCCAAGGCTAGGAGAGAACAGCTTAGCTTTCATAAATGTTGTATGAAGAGTAAACAAGGAGAGAAGGGAACTATCCAAAGTAAAGAATCACATAGCTAGCAGAACAAATGTTTATAAATTTGTTCATGGATCTTCTGAGGCTGGAAACTGGAAGAAAGTTCTTCACTTGAAGTTGTAGTTACCTTGATGCCTCAGTTACTGTAGAAAATAAAAATTCTGCACCAGGGGGCAGTTGCGTGCTCCAAAACTTTGCCAGTGGCAACTAGGCTAGATGATTCGTCACAATAGTTTAAAATGGTTTAAGAATTTTCTTTCCCATTATGTGTTTGAAATACAATATCACTTAATTTCAGAGTGGAAAAATGAGGGGTATAAATGTATTTAACAGTTGAACCTTTGATTCACACAGTACTGTGAACTGTATTGAAGTCCAAATGTGAATAAATAGCTATAAGAAATTGGCTAGCCAACACTCGAGGCATGAAGAAATACCATGCTACAATTTTATAATGCACGTTACAGCTGTATAAATATGAATAAGGGATCTGTAACACCTCCGTGACTTTTTGCGCTGTCTTAGATGGGCCTTAGGTGGTGCTGTTGCATTTTTTCTTTTGGCAGTGGCTGTTTTTAGTGCTTCAATCGTTTTTATTCTGCTTTGCTTTCTAGATCATACCAGAAAACTGAGAATAGTTGGCTACACCAATATTTATAAAATTTACCAAGGTGGAACACTAAAACATAACCACTTGTAGGGTGCACTTCATTTCCTAATTTGAAACACTTTAACACTTTTATATAACAACTAAGTAATGCTGAACTATGCTCATAAGGCGTGTCTTGCTCTACGTGTGTTATTTTGTCTAACGGTGTATAAATGTGAGTATAAAAATAAATTAAAGACACAAGATCGAGTAAAACCTCTCCAAAATTAAGTTCAACATGTGGGATTGATGCTGTAAGTTCACAAGTCTTTCAACTTTCCATATGGCTAATTAAAAAGAAAAAAGTGGCTGAATTTTAGAAAAGAAATGTGTATGTCACATTGGCAACTTGCAGAGTGCCTCCTCTGTTAGAGGACCTATGCACTAGTTTTACATCCAATTTCCTGCCCTTATCTTCCTTATGCCAGCTCACAGTGTGGTTCATTGGGAAACAGTTTGCTTTTTTTTCCTATTTCTTTTTTCACAACATAAAAAAAAAAATTCCCATGAAGGTTTTTTCCACTACAACTGCCTACCCTTTATGCTCTGCAGTCTGCCAAGCTTGCCAAAACTCAGCAGGTAGCCCACATGGTATGCATGTCTGTGTGAGAACGCTCCCCTGATGTGGACAAGATGTTGGTTGTAAAATGAAGCCAACATCTTGTCCACAAGTGTGCAAAAAAATATCCTCAATCTGGACAGACATGTTTTTGTAGGCTGAATGCATTGGCTGTGCTAATTCAAAGTCTAAACCTTTTAAAACCAGGAAAAAATAATTATATAGTTACAGTACCAATAATGCTATTAGTAGTAGTAAAGCTGCAGACGTATTTGTTAATCTGAGACTGTTTGGTTAAACTTTTACTGCCCTGGTATTTATAGTAATTCTTTTGGCATCTGTAACTGCAGGGGTTTTATCACTCCTATTTTAGTCTGCACAACCTGGGCAAATAATGTAACCCCAAGATTGTGGGCTAGCAAAGAACAGTACAAGAATTAAGAGGAGAGATGCTGTGGGTTCAGCCTGCAGTTTGCCCAGAACTTCCTTTGAGATGGATATTTTTGTTTTGTACTTATGCCCTGTGGGTTGCACGTGAGG
>NW_008237681.1:7525907-7527326 GCF_000691975.1 Corvus brachyrhynchos
TTGGATGTAAATGAATGAGGCAAAGTTGGTTGCATAGTGTAAACAAAACAAAATGCCCTACAAGGTCATTCCCTGGAACTGTGTATGCTTCATATTTTCCAAACTAAAATTGTCAAAATGTTCTGATTAGTTTAAAACTTGGAAGTATTAAAGTTCGGTTTTCTCATGGGAGCAAACCAAAAAATTGGCAGAAAACTTAAGGCTATACTTTGGTGGTTTTGCTTATTTCAGGCTGAAATATGCGAAGGACAAAAGTTGGTTTAGTTTTCACTTTGGTCTTTTCAGTTTAGGTTTGTGGTTTAGGCTTTTTTAAGCTGTCACTATTTGAGTACTTATTTAAGTTAAAGGTATTCTGAATTGCCTAGGTCTGCCTAAAACTGTGGGTTTTTTTCCAATCCATGTTACAGATTTTTTTTTTACTCAGAAATTTAAAACACCACACTATTACATTACACCTAAAGGTGCATACAGTGATTGAGTACATCCACACTTCAGCTCAAGCAAAACTCCTGCTGATCTGCACAGGTCACCTGTGGATGACCCGCACTGGCAGGGGGGAACCAGGATTCACCCTTTGTTTTAAAGGATGCCTTTCTCCGTGTATATATCTGCTAGTATATGCTTAGCACAGCTGATTCTGTTTCTCTCCTCTGCCCTTGCAGTGTGTTAGGGCTGGGGACACCCAGACTCCAGAGCATTTCCCTCACTAGCAGGAGTGCTCTGCAGAGGAACCTCAGAGCTGCAATTGCTTCCTCTGGATTCTCACTTGAAGTTAGTGGAATATGGGGATACTTAGCATACCTAGACATTTCCGGTAACATAGACTCATGGCACTTACTTCAGGCATGTCATTTGGTTTTTTGTTTCTATGGCTTTTAAAAAAAGTTTTTAATGAAAGCTCTTTGTTTATTACCTGGCAAAGTACATAGGGCCTATTCTCCATTTACTTGCATTATGTAAAAGCCCTTGAAGGTTTAGGATTTCTAAATGCATTTGCCTAGCATATGCACACCTTTTTTTTGTAAACACAATGGACAACAGCTTTGAAGAATGTTTGGCTAGTTTAGACTTGCAAATTATACCTAGTAAAAGTTTGGGCATGTTCTTCCACACAATGCTTTTCCTGTCTAGATCATCAAGGTGCATGGTTGGCAAGTGTCTGGTTTAAATAGGTTCTGGTTTTGCCTTGATTCATTCTGGTTTGAAATTTCATATTATACAATATCTAAAAATTAAACTTCAGTATAGCTTTCTAATGAAAAGACAAGGCTAGGTTGATTTTTAAATTTTTTTTTTCAGAAGATGATGAAATCTCTTATGTGCATGGGCATTTTCTTTTGAATAGTTCATGCTCTGTTTCAGGGAGGTAATTTTTTTCATTCCTTTAGAAGATCTTTCTTGATGTACTAATATGCTTCA
>NW_008237681.1:7527381-7563205 GCF_000691975.1 Corvus brachyrhynchos
TTCCTCCTTGATCGTGCATGACATTGGCCAGTTTATAAGACCTTGCAGCTAAAGAGTAATCTATTCTTAAGCATGTAATTATTTTTGGCAGACAGGTATTTCAAAATACATAACTTAAACTTTTTTCTGTTCCGAGTCTGTTTCAGACTGTGTGATATGCCCATTCTCATGGTGGAAAGGACTTTGTCATTTTTCTTCATAAATGTCATTTTTGAAGTTTCATTTCAGTTTATTACAGGTGAACATAGCTCATAATTTGTGTGTTACACTGACAGACTACAAATAATAACATCTCTTGGAGAACAGCAAGTCAGAAAATCACCTAGCATATTAATTACAATTGTCAAGCAATGACTAATCATAAATTTAACATCAAAGACCCAGACTTCCTAAGAAAGCATCTTAAATGCTCCATTAAAAAATTTGCCCTTGAAATTGCATGTTAGATAATAAGTACTAAAGTGTAGCAGTAGTGTATTGATTTTTTTTTTTTTGAACTACGGAAATGTCTTTTTAAATAACAATTTGGTAGAAAAGTTGGGGGAGGGATTTATTAATTTGTTATCTCTCAGTGTAAGAATTCTACACCTACATATGAATAACAATATACCACTAAACTTACTTACCGGATTTGGTTATCTAGTACCACTTTAGAAGTACCTGAAAGGCAGAGATAAGGACAGTGTTCTCCAAGGTGATGTGTAGATGTGTGTAGTATGGTGTGGCTAAGCCACAGTCTTCTCTGTGTCCCCTGGTGCCTCCAAGTTCCACCACCTGTAAACTGTGTGGTTCTGAGGAGTGACACGTGTGACCTGCTAAGGGACAGTGCATGCTCGCTCATCTTAAGTGTCTGCTTGGCTCCAGGGTCAGCTTCCTCAAAGAAAAAATCCAGTTGGACTTTTCTGTCCTGCCCAAACTTTTGATTTTTTCCATCACAGAGGTGGGAAACATGGTGGGGGATTCAGGCATGGTATGCCTCAACCATTTCTCCTAGGTAGGGTCACACTCCAGTTCTGCAGCTGAAAGTTGCACAGGTTTAAACTTTTCCCTACGTGCTGCCAAGGTCTGGCTTGAGTGCAAACCCCAGCCTATCCTCAGAAGGTTTCCCAGGGGTACTGTCTGAGGTTGGTGGGTTCAATACCAGGAGTCAGGAGTTCGTATAAGGATTCCTAAGTGATTAGAGGGTTGAAGGACCCAACTGCATATATGCCTTTGCATGGGCCTCATTTTCAGAGAACTTTGTAGCTATTGAAAGTCAGTGGGTTACAGTGAATATGTAGACATTTGTCTGAGGTTACAGTTGTGGTTGAAACAACTATAAACACTATGAAAGAAGATCTGGGTCTAAATGTGGAGGGGAGTGGGTCACAGGAAAATGAAGACGAGAGGAGGGAATTACAGAAGACACAGGAGGAGCTGGTGTTTATTGCAGTAGGAAGTTGAAGGAAGTGGTTTGTATGTCCTTAGGAAATCCAGCTTCATTACTTCTGTTCTTTACAGAACTTTTTAATTTAAGCTAGATGGGTAGTGGACTCACAATTGGGAAATGACGTGGTGACAAATAGCATTTCGGTTTTTGCACAGTTGAAGTCCTTTCCTTTTCTCAAATGTATCTCAGAAGTTGCTCCCATGGTGTACGTCCAGCCCAGTGTCTGAATTAGAAAATGGGAACAGGCAATGGAAAGACTTGTCATGCAAAAAAATTAATTTGAGGAATATGTGGAAAGTGTCTGTGATGAGGCAAGTCAGTCTAAACTTGTCAACACTTTCATTTGGCATAACTCGGTGCTGCTGGAGAAAGGGATGATTGCCTCTCCCTGTTCAGGCTGCCTGTTTCCTTTGTGTGCTGACTTTGTGGTTCTGACGTGGTTTTGGTTGGGTTAGCTTTCACTTGGACCAGGTCCATGTTCCAGCTTGCCCACAAGCACACAAACACTTCTGCTGCGAAGAGACAGTGGTGAGAACAGGCAGGCTGGTGTGGAATGAAAGGTGGAACCATTTGCCTTGTGAGGAGTTGGGCCAGGCGAGGGGATTGCAAAACCATCACCTCCGCAGGGATGGCAGGAGAGTCCGAGGCTGCATCCAGGGAGAGCTGCTGAAGAGGGATAATCAGCAATAATGTTTTTAAGGATTTCTCAGAACCATTAAAATAACATGTTGTGACACTGAAAGTATTTATATGTCAATAATTATTTTTCAGTAATTATTCAGTAATAGTGTCATTGACTTCTGACACTTAATATTGATAACATAATGCTGGGTATTTTATTTTCCTCTCTCTCTCTCTCTTTATTTTTTTTTCTTTTACTGGATCCCTTTACTGCACTCTTTTAAGATATAGAACCATTGCACTTTATTAAAAAGACATTTCCCTGCCTGGGCAGCTGAGCGCCTTGCATAAACCACAGTGCCAAGGGGTGTGTGGGGGCTGGATAAGAGACCCTTGGATTATCCATTTAAGCCTACCAGCAGAGGCTTCTATTAGTTTTTACTGAGGTGGAAGTTAATTTAGGTAGGCTTGGATTATCCATTTAAGCCTAACTAATAGAAGCCTACCTAATAGAGGCTTCTATTAGTTTTTACTGAGGTGGAAGTAGTTCGAAAAAGGTGATGTCCAGGAAAAGTATTATCTTCAAGTATTATCTCTTAGCTGGATCCAAAGCATACTCGACAATGAGCCTGATTTTCTGGAAACCATAAACATACTAAAATTCAGCATTAGCTTTGAAATGCAGGCAAGCAGACTTAGCTTCATCATATTTGGAATCCCAAACACATCATGGAGAAGTTTTCTGTGTTTTTTAATGTCACCAACCTAAATATAACTACTGAATTGCAGCAAAGCTATGCTAGCAGATACACATAATTTGGTTAGTGTTACTTATTCTGTATTTCCACATCCATGTGAGGTGCCTGGACATGGTATAGACATCTGTCTTCCACTCCTCATAACACACAAGTTACTGGTGGGGCAACCACTGGTTTCTGGATTCTGTCCACACCTGGGGGAAGCTTCTTGTAGCCTGATGCTTTTCAGAAGAATAGCTCCATGGTACTGACACTGCATCTGCAGGGACTGAGTTTGGGACCTGACATTTAAAATGTCATTCATTTTGGCTGCTTCATTATGAAGAAATAGCAGGTCCATGCAATGGGAGGCATTAGTAAAATTTTAAATTTCCACAGTTCAACCTTACGCAAAGACAGCATTACAGTGCAAGAACAGCTTATAGGAGCATGTAATTTTGGAGTTTTCTTTTGGACTGGCAAAGTGAAACAATGTAAGAATGGCTACAGAACCCTATACCTTGTTTCCAGCTCTTTAGTGGCTTTTTGCAAGCGTTCACCTTGTCTGTCTCATTTGCAAAGCAGAGTGCCAGTTATCACAAGGCTGTGGCCGATAATAAAGATGCCGAAGGATAAAAAAACCAGTAAAACTAATACAGTGCATAAAAATAGCTTGATTTTGTTATGTTTTTTTCAGATTTTCACCTGAAATTGCACAGAGGCTGTTTAGAATTATTTGAGAGTTGAGGTGTCGTTACATGGTTTTAGGATGCTCTTGAGAGATGAAAATGGGGAGGACAGAGACAGCCGGAGACTGTGTTCTTACCTTTCCTGTGTTGTTTTCCTATGTGCACTGGCTGAGAGAGTTTACAAGACAAGTTATACATTCCCCATGTAAAGCTGTTTCTTATTTTTCTTAAAAGCACTTGGGGAATCCTTAAGAATGAATGGGTTTGGGTTTTTTTAAAATGGATTTTGGTTTAGCCAGCCCAATTATTCAGGCAATGGCGAGAGCCCTGCAATGTTTTTGGCTAAGTGGAGGACCACGTGGACAAGTGGAGAAGGAACTTAGGATCTGAAAACGGATATACTGTTGCCTAGCTCCAGATGCAATTTATAACGTATGAGAATAATCATGTCCTGAAAGTGTAAACGCTTAAAACTTGAGAGCCAAATAAAATATGATGTAGTGGATTAGGCTAAAATGTACTTAGAGCAGCCTGCGTTAGAATTGTTTTATTTCTCATCAGAGCATAAATTGCAAAGGATTGTCAGCAATAAATTTGGACTTAGTTTGATAGAAGACATCTTCTGCAACTTGTGAAATCTAATAAAATTCATTAATGTGCCATGATTCAAGATTTCTGTAAATGTTAAGAAAAATATTACTATACCTAAAGAAAATAATATTAATCATGTATTTATTCTAGTCTTAAGGCATGTTAGCAATTACATTTTCACATCATTGTTCAGCAGTTGCAAATGTACCAAAAAATATTGGCAGAAGACTGTTTTCTAAGTGAAAACAGAGAGCCTTAAACTTATGAAAAACCTGAGGAAAGTCTATTTAACCGTTAAATATATAGATAATCCCATTAACAATGGAAAGAGAATTCCCTACTTGAGTTCAACAAGAAGAGAAGAGAGATTTAGACACATTCTTGTATTGCAGTCTCACCTGCAAGTAAATAAAATAGAAACTAGTTTTGTTTGAGATATCAGCAGAGGTTTCCTCCAGTGAACATGAAATTAGTTGCTTCTTTCTCTGCACCAGCATCTCTCACACTGTAAGAGGTGTACCCCTGTTTCACTTGTGTATGTGAGAAGAAACTCATAATTTTCCCGATTCAGCTTGACCTTTATACCAAATTTCAAGTTAGTTCTCCCCCCTGCACTCGTGAGAGCTCTGCATGTCCTAGTTTTAATTTTTTTTTTTTTTTTTAAAAGAATACAGTGAGATCGTATCTTGTAGACCCAAAAGTGATGATTATCCCAACAAAGAAACCAATTGTGGGCTGTTTCATCAGTTCCTGGACGATGATGACAGAGGAGTGGGAAAAGTACATTCTGATTCAGCTGTTTATTCCCACATGTAGTTACTAGTTTCTTAGTGATGTTCATTTCCTTGACTAAGAATTGCAAAACTCAGAACAACATGGTGAAATAGGCAGAATACTTGAAAGCATTTTATTCCAGAGTGGAAATAAATAGGACATATAGAGAGCTCAAACTTTATGGTATTTTTGAGCTTTTATCTTGATTATCCCCAGGTTTTCAATTGAAAGAAAAAGAAAAGTGGAACAAAACCACCACAGAAGCAACTATTCTTCATATTTCATAAAAGGCTGGGGTTTGCACCTAAAAACTTTTCCACTGCTTAATTTTTAAATTTAGTTCTTACAATGACAGCAGAGTCTTTTGATGACAACGTAGAACCACTATATGAAGACAACTGTAGTATTGATATGATACATCTTCTGTGGTCTTCTATTTAGCAAATTGGAACAAAAATTCTTACTGTATGTCTACTGTGCTAAGGGAAGCTCTCTGAAATTTGCCTGAAGCACAGACATGTGGCCTTATCTTGTACAGTTACATAAGTACTTTTCCCTAAGTATCTAGTAGTAGGAAGGTAGTTTTTACTTTTGGTCTCATGGGATAAGCTGTGTTCCAGCAACACATACCTGAGAGGCCAACTCTGTGGATTCCTAAGAGTGGTGACACATGCTGCTTGTCCTCTGTATACTTTAGCTGAAAAATTATTTGTGAAATTCAGGTTTCCCTTTCCTACCTTACCTCTGCTATGTAATTTTCCTGGCAGATTGACTTAAAATTTTGTAGTAAAAATTGGAGGGGATGTGGAGGGGCCTGCTAATGTAAAGAATAAAATGAACCATGATGTGAAAGATCGCTAGTCTGGTCAGTGGTATCTTGTTGATAAGTATCTGGTAGTTGATACTGAGAAGGTGTTCACAGAAAATAGGGATTAGACTGCCCAGGGAAGGCTGAACTGCCTCCCTCTTTAATCGGTGAAGGAGAGAGGTGCTTCTCAAGGAGATAGTTCAGACTAGTCAAATTAATCCCTTCTCTCTACATCAAGGGCAATATCAGTGGAGTAAACCAGCAGGATTAGGTGAGTGAAGTACAGTGGGCTGGAGAGGTAGATGAGAATGTTTATGTGTGTTGCATGGAGATGATTTGGTGGGGACTTGGAGAGATTAACTTGCTCTCAGTAGCTAATGGAAGGCAGTTCTTCCCAAACATGCAGTAGTTCTTTCCTGCTCACCTCATGGAGTATCAGCTCTCTCAAATGGCTGATGAGAGATATGCACAGTTAAAAGCTGTGAACAGGCCCCTGATCAGTTATATCTGTATCAAGCTTTACAAAGTTTTTGATAGTACAGAATGGATCCTTATGGTTACCTAGACATAACACAGGCAAGGAAGTGCCCTCACCACATCTGCAAAGGAATTGTACTCTTTTGCAGCAGGAGTGAGTGTAGCCTGAACTCTGTAACATGTAATTTGATGTAATGAGTATATTCTAGAAAAACACCCAGTATTGGTCTGAAGCCAAATGAAAGACTTAATTTCACTTGGTAAATCTTCCTTATTGTTAACTAGGTGTTGGGTTTTTTAATTTGAAGCCAGAATGTTTCCAATTCCCATCCATTAGATAATGTTGCCCCTCTGTTTATTTAAATTCAAGGGCCTTTATGTATGTTTATAATCCACAGAGATCAATAATTTACTCTTTGAAAAGTTTAAGAGTTTTTGTGGTTGTTGTGGTGTTTGTGTGCTCTGGAGAAGACTCCTTTTTTTAATGGGCAAAAATTATGAAGAGTTACTTTCCAGTTTCTAATTTGCTGTGATAGCCAAAGGCTTAAGAAGAGAAGTCAACCACTGCATTAACTCTCAGAAAGAAAATGAACAGAACATGTCTATCTGGTTTAGCACTAGATTTTGGCAGAGAGGCGGCATTCACGGTAGTAAACCAGTTATTTTGGATAATAATATTTTAGCTTGCATAGATCGGTTTTTTAGAGTGTTTCCAGCTAATGATAGTTGTTAATCCATTGGTAGACTGAGTCTTGAGCTTTCTGTTCTGATCTTTATTTTTGATTTGTTTACTTGAATGGATTTTTAATGTGATAACAGCCAGATTGTTTTTGACAGCCTGATGTCATGGCTGATTGAAGTGTTCTGTTTCTTCCATTAGCTCTTGCCTGCTCATCACTGCCAATATTACTGTGAGTAGCTTCCCTCCTCCACTCTTACATCAGTTCTGTGGGTTGGGGGACAGGAGGGCTGGTGTTCAGGGGGTTTGGTTCTTTTCTCTCAGAGTTTGCTTTAAATTTTATTCTTTTTCATGTTCATGTTTCTGCCATTAAATCATGAGACTGTGGTGTGGCTTTCCTTGCTGGGCTGAAAATACTCAAATGTTATTTTCTCTTAATCCTTATCACCTGTCCTCTCCCATGTTCTAAATGAGGAAAGCATTGATGTTGAAATTACACTCTGGAGCATAAGAATTTGCAGCAATAAGCCTGTGAATCTGGGGGAGCAGTCTGTAGCCTGCAGCCCCACATGCTGAGCCAGCTCTTGGGCAGCTGCCATTCCCTTGGCAGTCCGGTACACTGAGGCACACAGTGTACCAAAATGTTCCTTCAGTTGTGCAGTAGCAGATCAGAGATGCTCCCCTCCAGCTGGAAAGGTACTGGGAGAACCAAGTGATCATGGTCCAGAGAGTTTTCTCACTGAGTTCGTGGGTGCTCACAGACATGCTGTAGATTTTAACTAGAGATTTGGGCAATGCCTTACTAATCCTGATAATTGAGGGACAGGTAGAAAGGGACAGCTCATTGGAATCAGAATGTCATTTTATCTATTTATTTCTTATCACTGAGCTTCCCCTGCAGTAGCTGAGTTTTAACTAGCCCTCCTTGTCTGTTACCATGGGACTTTGTCCTTAAGGACCTTAACTCCTCCTAACTTCTCTATCCTGCCCAGTCTGCACATTCTGATCCATCTTTGCAGCTTCTTGTCCTGTCAGGTTGCCATACACTGTTTTGAGTTGCTGCTGACAATAATGTGAACACCCTCAGTATCAAGTCCTTTTGTGTCAGCACTCCCATCTTACTCCACTTACCTTGGCTCCCACTCAAGTGCCGGGGTGACCCTGATGGTTTCATTTCACTGCATTGCTGGATACAAGCAGTGCTGAAGCTCGCTGACGTTGGTATTTGATTTTGTAAGTTGCTGAGCACCTCGTGCAAGTGTTTTCAATTTCTCCAGTGTCCGTGGGAGAGGAGGATAAAAATGGTGCTGAGCAGCTCCAGCAAGTGGCTGATATGTCACCCCTGCTAGCAGATCAGCTGTTACCACTGTGAAGTTTATTACCCAAGGGAGAAGGAGTTAACTTGGGGGTGAGGGAGGGATAACTTCTGGTGCTAAATGTCACATGTTTTTTACTGTAAGTACACATTTCTCAGTGGTGGTTTGGTTTTTTCTTTTTTTTTTTTTTTACTTTTCGGGGCTTTACATAAATTTGCAGCAAAAGCAAATAAAAATATGGTATCTATTTAGTCTTTTGATGCTGCTATGATAAAGAATGCTTCAGCTCAGGAGTATGTTCAGCAATATCCATCCTAATTTCTGATAAATCTGAAAATCTTATTTAGGGTTACCTGAGTCGAGTGTTTGACAGCTTTGAAGTAATTACTCAACAGCTTTTGAAAAGTGACTGGATCTGTTTGTTTTTAAGGGACAAATAGAGCTTTCAGACAAATACCAAAATCACTGTAATTTTTTTTTAATTTAATTACTTTGATTACTCTCATTTTCATATTTGTCATTAAAATTAATAAGTTTTATTAAATTCAAATTTTGCCTTTTAAAATTCAGGCCTTTATGAGCCTCCCATTTTAAAATAGGTATGGACCCTGCATATAGGGTTTTCTCGCTTTTTCCTCTCAATTAATGCACCATGACAGACATGAGTTACTCAGGGGGTGGAGAGGAGTTTTAAGTATTTCAGTTGATTATATGTGAGAGTTTGCATGCAACTCATATAGGAAAATGCTATTCAAGGGCAATTTCAGAGTTCTTTGCTTCAGCGAAAGCAGTCTGCATCAAGGGGCAAGGCTACCTGAGCATCCAAAAAATCCCAGCAGCCTTAAAAGTTCTTGAGTAAAATTTGTTGCAAAGTACCATTCCTATATTGTTTAGTCCTGCTGAGAGTTTATTATAAAGAATTGACAGTTCAAGTAAAAGTTGGCTTCCTTGAATGAAAAGATATTTTATAAAATTAGTTTGGATAGGAAAAGGACACTAGCATTGAAGGAAAAAGATAATGATTGAGGGGAGGTGGATCATCACACAGCTTTTGCATTTGCAGGTGTTAAACAAAAAATTCTTCTTCCTTTGAAAAGTTTCTTTGTCCCCCCTCCACTGTGAAAGACTGAGTAGAGCTATCTTTCAGCATTTCTAGGAAGTCAGCTCCAGGAAAATTTGTGTGATATTTATTATCATTGTACTTCATAATATTTATATAAAATGGGTTTTGGAAATCCATTCTGAACCATGATCTGAGCTCTACCTTGATCCTGTTCATGAAACAGCCTTTAGAATTTGTTTGATTGATAAATACAGAAATGAAGGAAAAAATCGATTTTAAGGAGCTGGCCTTAGAAATAGCTAAAACATTTTTGAGGATTGAATTATTCAAAGATTAAAAAATCTTGTTTAAAGATTTGTAAGAAACAGTATTTTGTGTCAGTGCATTATACTGAAAGTGTTTAAGCTTTTTACCGCAGATGTTGACTGATGGATGAAAAGCATTAAGGGTAGCTATTACTGATTTATATTAACAGCAGTCCATAGGTGTTTCCCAGCTCTATTGATTTTAAAATGTCTCCTCTGGTGCTTGACATAGGTTTTGGGGAAATAGAAAAGGACATGTATCTCTTTAGTCTCTTGGTATTTGGTGGTTAGTTTATGTGGTAGGAATATGCCAAAACAGACTTGGAAAGTGGACAGAGCAGAAAGGAGAGTGGGAAGGTTTAATAGATTTTTAGCCCCTGTGAGCAAAATTAAATCTGGAAATCAATATGCCAAAGATTTTTTTTAAGTCCTCATCTCCAAAGAGAGTACTGTGTTAATATGTAAAGGAAAGTTGGTGAAGTTTTTGTGACAAGCAAGCAACAAGAAGTTATTTAATTGTCTGCCTTTTAGCTCTCTCTTTCTACATGGTGTTGCTGATGTGAGAGAACTGCCGCTTGCCAAGGGGGGGCCACCTGGCCCAGGTCAGCATTTTAGGTGAGACGAACAGCTGAGAAATGCCCTCATACAGGTTCATGTCTGATGCTCAGGCCAGAAGTGGGAACAAACCTTGGCCATGTGCCTTTCAGCCCAGACAGTGGTTCTCTAGCATGGCAGTTTTGCAGACCAGAGTCAACACTCAGTGTTTTCTTAGGCCATAACACACCAAATTTTACCCTCTGGCTTCTAATGAACTGCTGTTTAATATAATTTTTTAGACCATCGAGGAACCACTAAGTATGCACTTGTGGGAACCACTGTGCTGAGAGGGCCAGAGGTTTGAAGTCCCTGTAGCTGGTCAGGCCAGCTATTAAACGTGGCTAATATTTGCACTGAGGTTGTTGGTGTTGTTTAGGATCTACATAGGATGAGCAGAAATTTGCATTTAAAGAATTTCTTAGACTAGCTTTTTGCAGGTTGTTGAAATAAGTCTGAAATTTGAGTATGTGTTGCAAGATACTGTAGCATAGAGGCTTAGGCACTGGCTGAAGAATGGAGACAGTGGTAGTGGTGTTTTGAGGCTGTTGCTAAAATTTCTCTGCCGCATTCCCTCTGTTTGGCAACTGTGTCAGAACTAGAAAGGGATGCTGGTCAATGTTTTTCATCCATGGCATTGTGCTTCAGTATTGACAACTTCAGAAATTCAAAAATCGTGTCAGACACTACCACACTTCATTATGGTTATTTTGAATCTTGATTAATAGTTACATTTCTCTATTCTTACTTTCTGGGTTTTGCGCTTTTAAGATATTCTCCAGGTGTATTTGCAAACTTGTCAAGCGTTTAAACAATGTTTCAAAAATTGAAAATTACAGGACAGGTTAGAACATTTTCTGTCTTTATATAAGTGCTGTGGTCCTCTTCTCAAAACAGATTCTTTCATCAGGGCTTACCTTAGAGAACCATCAGGAATCACACAAATTGCTAATTCTGTTGTGTGTGCTGAATCCTGTTAGGTATGTGCTGCCTGAGTAACAGCTCTCCAAAAGTCATATTATCTTGACCACGCATTTTTTAAACTTCATTATTT
Source organism: Corvus brachyrhynchos (assembly GCF_000691975.1). Taxonomy (NCBI): domain Eukaryota; kingdom Metazoa; phylum Chordata; class Aves; order Passeriformes; family Corvidae; genus Corvus; species Corvus brachyrhynchos. The sequence continues at coordinate 7,538,519 of NW_008237681.1, forward strand.
AATTATTTTGGCCTTCAAAAGAACTGCTTTCACTTGGCTGTTAAAATGAAAAAGAATACACATATGTATTTAATATACAAATGTAAATTTAATTAATATGTATGCATGTAATAGACACGTGTATACGTGTATCCATGAATCTCTGTGTGTGTAGATATAGATGAACACATGTGCAAGAAGCAATACAGTGCTACTTAAATTCAGGATATGGATTCTTAATCAGGACAGAAGACCTAAATTGGAGGAAAAGCTGCTGGAGAACAAGGCAGAAATTCTAGTATGGATAATATATGTAAACATGATTGAAGTGTAAAGAATGAAAGTGTAAAAGGTAGAGGTCAGATCTTTTCCAGAGTGGTAAGTGTAGATGGTGATGGTAAATTACTAAAAAAGCTGTGGAAAGTCATTAGAGAAAGTGCTCCATTTAATTATTTTCCCTTCATCTATTCATACAGCATCAAAAACTGCAGAAAGATCAAGGAGATAGATAAATTATATGTTTTGGCACACAAACCAACTTAAAACTAGTGCAGATTACAGCAGTCCCTGGATACCAGCTGCAGTTCGAGCTGAGATAGGTATTGCTTTAGGCAGCACCATGTGCACGTGCCATGTGTTTCTGTACTTTATACACTGACATTGTAGGAAGATGCATTTTGTGTTGTTGAAAATAAAGTGAATGACAGTGCTTTTGGATTCCTCTGGAGGGTGTGAGAGGTCAGATGGTTTTCATTTTCCTGTTCTTTGTGTCAGGTGCTGCAGGTGGTGTTTCTCTGAAGGTGGAGGGTTTAGGACAAGGGGCAATGGGCAGAAACTGATGTACAGGAAATACCACCTGAATACGAGGAAGAACTTTACTGTGAGTGACTGAGCGCTGGAACAGATTGGCCAAGGAGGTTGCCAGGTGGCGGAGTCTCCCTTACTGGAGATGCCCAAGAAATGTCTGGACACCATTCTGTGCTGTGTGCTGTAGGATGACCCTGCTTAAGCAGGGAGATTGGACCAGATGATCCCTTCCAACTTCATCCATTCTGTGAAGCAGGGGAAGACTGAGGTTTTGTTCCTCATTACTGTCACTGACAGAGAGTTTCACATTTATGGAGTTTAATGCGGCCAAATTGTCTAAAGCATCCTTCATGTGGCCAAATCTGTGGTAGTTTTGTGGCATGCAAGCTGAGGAAACCTATCTAGTCCACTGAGTTCCCTTCCCTTGTGTCACCTGGCATCATAAATCCACACATTTTCAAAGTGAGATCTTCAGGGCACCCTAAATTCGCAGATGCTGTTGGTGTGGGTTTTCCACCATCCTGTGATCCCACCTTGCCTTGGCCTACAGGCCTTTCTGGGCCCTTCTGGAAGAGGCCATGCTTAATACAGGGGCGAGTATGTAGGCAACTTGTTCTGGGGCGGTAGGGCAGGACGGGTAGCTGTGATGGGGATAGGTGGTGATGCAGGGCAGCAGGATGGGACGAGGGATGGGCAGTCGTGCAGGGCAGCGGGCAGGGATGAAGGATGTGAGGTGATGGGCGGTGATGTGGGGCAGCGGGCAGGGATGAGGGATGTGAGGTGATGGGGATGAGCGGTGATGCGGGGCAGCGGGATGGGAGGAAGGATGAGCGGTGATGCGGGCAGGGATGAGGGATGTGAGGGGATGGGGATGAGCGGTGATGCGGGGCAGCGGGACGGGACAAGGGATGTGAGGTGGTGCGGGCGGTGGCCGCTGCCTGCAGAGGGCTCTGTGACACCGCGTTTCCCCCGGCCATGGGCGGGCGGGCGGCGGGGGGGGAAGGGAGCGCTGGGGTAACGCTTCCAACAGTCTGGTCTTAGTCTGGTAAACAGACTAGGAATTGTGGGCTAAGTCCTTTTCCTCAGGCTTTGCACCAAGGCTGAGATCAGATGACTCAGTCCGGACTCATTATTTTAATAGCCTACAGCTAGTTCACATAGCAGCGGGAGTCCACAAAAAAGGCATTTAATTGTTGAAACTCAAACTGGTACATTGTAACTGCAGATTATAGTATTCAGATTTAAGTGATTCAAGTAATTTATAAAGCTTTTGCACAAGCAAACTGAAAGTTAAAATACTGATATTGTAATAAAAAGTAAATAAAACATACTTTTGTACATTAAGACCCAATTAAAGAGCATGATTTCATTTAACAAACTTAAAACAGGCAGGTGATATTTGCCAACATTACTACAGCTGTGTTTTACATTAGGAAATTAATTAAAATAGTAATTTATACTTTTTTCCACTTGCAACTCTTGGGCCTTTCTGTATTACACCATCTATTTTCTCTTCATTCATTGTGTTAGGGTGCATTTTTAACCTCACTTAGGCTGCATCACAACTTTGGAGTTGGTTTTTTTTTTTCTTACCTAATGAAAAACCGGCTTTCTGCAATAATGCCAGCAAAGCAGATCAAACAGGGCTGAAGGAACTTCCCTGCTGTCTGCCTGAGAGGCAGTGCATTGTTAGTTATTCAGATGTCAGTCCTTTTCTTCCGCATCCTAGCAGGGTTTCGCTGGCTTCATCAGATCACTCGAGCTGGAGGTGGGAGGGTGGCTGCCAGTGAGGGATGCGAGGGAATGGTTTCCTGTTAGACTGAGCAAAACTGGGGGATTTGCTGCATTCCCATACGTGCCTGGGTCTGGTGCAGTAGCACACCGTGAGACTAAGAGGGACAAAACTTCAAAATGCAAATCAGTGTTCTGCTTTTATACCTCACAGCTAAATAATGGGACCTCAGGAGTTATTCTTAGTTCTTAGGTACTTCCCCTTCCCCAAGCTGCTAAAACAGTGATTACATAACGAACTGTTAACTTTGTCAGTCAAATCAGCTTAAAGTGTAGAAAAGTACATTTTTTTTTAAATAGCACATAATTACAGAAATGAGAGTTCATTGTTCTGTTTGTATGAAAGAGCAAACACACATGTGATGGTTATCTTCTTCCTTCTCCACTTTTCCTTGTCTGTCTTCACCAGGATAGAACTTTGTTCATCAGGAAGGAACTTTGTTACCTTCAAGAAGGAATCTTTCATGTCAGCTGTTTTATAGACTTGTGACTCATTGCAGCAGAGTCTGAAGAATGGGGAATGTTCAGTTTGCCATTTTAGCAGGGCTCAATTGTTTGTAAGTTGCTATCGTCCTTTCAAACAACTCACGATGCCTGAAAACTTGGTTTATTAAGACCAGACATTTCACATTCCTAATGTTAAGATTGCTGCAATTTTCCATTATAAGCTTTACCCCACCCAGTCCTCTGAATACAGATTCATAAATCAGTTTCAAAAAATGCTTCTCCATCTAAATCTTCACTTACATTTTAAGCTTGGGAGAACATCTTTGAGCTGAATGCTCTTTCTCAACTGAAGAATCATGTTCTGTATCAGTGTTTTCACAAATGGATTTAGTTCCTTTAAAAATAAAATCAAACAGTGAATGCATTGTGAGTGACTTTGTGGTGTCTGTTTCTGAAAGAAAAACAGCATCTGTAGGTTTTAGGAATTCATTATTATGCAGCTTACTACCAGTTTCTTTTTGCCATCTTTTTGTTGAATGGATATTCCGGATTGCTTACAGCCTGGAGGAGCCAGGGCAGACATTGTATATGCGATACATTTCTGAAAGACTGAAAAATGTGTTGGTTAATGTGTTTGACTAATACTGTGTAAAACACTGAAGATTGGTTTATTTATGCAGATTGATATTAGACATCCTTGGAGTGTTTATAAGCAACGCTTTGTGATAATATCTGTTTTCTAAATTCTTGCATAATGAATCTGTCTTTGGGTGTTGACTTGAATTCTCAGGAGAACTCAGTACAGAATGACACAAGAATAGCCGGACATGAATGGAACATTACAAGAATAAAATGTCCAACATTGCAGCTCCCTGCTTCTTGAAGTCCTTGAGGCATCAATAAAACGAAACCGAGTCCGACAGTAAAAAGTGTGTGTCATGTGTACACAGATCTACTTCTCTGTAGGGCTGACTGAAAGAAATTGTTTTTACATAAATAGTTACAATAAGCTCTTCAGGAAGGAAGGAGGGTGGACCAGTAATGGAAAAAAATATTATATTTTACGTTAAGCACATCTGAATGTAAAACATGCTACCAGAGCTAGGCAGTTTGACAATACTGGAGCCTGTGCAGAGAGCCAGAGCAGGGCTGATACGCTACCTAGTCCCACATAAGAACTATTTTGAGATTAGAGTCAAATTTAGGACATACAGACTCTTTATTTTTTATTCTATGAGCAGCTTAATTCCATTTTCTCCAAAGACATTAGTAATTTATTAAAGTTTATAATTTCTACAAATAAGAAGGCAAACACAATTTATTACCCCTGTACTTTCACTAAAGTAAAAGTTAAATTTTTACTCTGCTTTCAAGAATTTTGTGTTTCATTCATGTGAAAGCTTAGTCTAGCAAGTCATAAAATGTGAAATAACAATATGTAAAATATTTAAATTTAATGACTGATAGGTTACGTTAAAATATTACTGAAAAGATGCTATCACTATTCTTTCATCTGAGATTGTCTTCAGTCATACTAAGAAAATTAATTCGGGGGTTTTGTTGCTATGATAGAAATTTAAAAACTGTCAGGGTGCATTTTTTAAATTATGTGGTTTAAAAAATACTTTAAATGAAGAAGTTGTTTTTCATGTCACAGTATTTATGCCTGCTAAGATTCTCATTACGGTCTCTGTAACATTTTATGGCTATGTGACATTACGTTATTCCTGTATACTAAAAAGGGTATGAACTGGAATGTGAGGATTCATGATGTTATATTCAACGATTAATTAGGCAATAATGCATAAAGTATCTGTTGTTAGCAGCAGGCAAGGGCTGGTTTGTTCGTTAGTGGCTGCAAGCAAAGCCAAGGCTGATGTATGTCCCAATAAGCCACGTCGTGAGTGCAGGGAGGAAGATTTCTGAAATGAGAACTGCTACATCATGCTAAAGGCAGGGGTTTGCTGCAGCATCTTAAAAATCTGTCCCAACTGCAAGAAAGTCAGCAAGTGGTTTACACCATCCAAATGGTCCTTTTCACCAATGGCAAAACTCTGGAATGAGTTTGATAAGAAATAAGTTTATGTCAAGGCAGAACACAGCATACTGAGCATTTTCATCAGATGTGAGAGTTAGCGTGACTTTTTAAACTCTTCTGCATTTGTAGGAGAGGTGAAAATATCACGCCAAACAATATCAAGTGATTGGTGCCTTCCTGCAAATTGCCTCCTTCAAGTATCTCTTTTGTTCAACTATTGTCTCTCACTCCATGGAGATTACAGAATTTTGAAGATGCACCTAAGTTATAGCTCCTTTCTGAAATTCACTCATTTACTTCAAGATAGGATGGAAAAAACTGGGGAGGGGGTGGGAAGGGAAAGGAAGAAAACTAGCAGTATGTTTCTAATGTTTTGGAAATTACTGTTGCTCTCTTGAATTTTGGTGAGCTCTGATTTTGTTCCTTTTAAACATTGAAATGTCATTTGTTTATTTTAACAATGTCAGAAAGACAGCATGGGCTTCTCCTTGAGTTCCTGTCATCAGGTGAGGGAATAAGTAATGAATTTTTATTATGAATGGAATATCTAAAATAAGACTGTATCTGCCCTGATTATGTTACTGTTCTAATGTTATCTATCCAGTGTGTATTTTTTTTGACAATTTAAAAAGAATATAAAATAAAATGCAGTCCTCAATTAAAATATAAAATAAAATAAAAAAGTCCTCAATTTTTCATTTGCTGTATTACCTAAATTCAAGAAAGAAAGGGCAAAAGTACCATGTCATTTAAAAAATAAACAAAAACCAAAAATATAATCCCTACATTTGAATTTTAGGTAAACAGCTATTTTTGTGATGGGCTGAACATACAAAACTGATTTGTGTTTGCTTGGTTTTAATTTTAAATTAAATCTTATTTTGGTCCTTCTTGAAAAGTAGGTATAGGAAAACAAGTGTAAGCAGAAAAAAACAGAAGAAAAAGAAAACAGAATAAAGAAAGCCAAAAAGAAGATGAAAAAGAGCCCCTTTCCAAAAAGAAAATATTAAAATTCATGTATTTAATACCATAGGCTTTTATTATATTACATATAATATAGTAAATAATTATAAAATGGAAAGCTAGGGCTTATGTTCAGTATTTGGTATTTCTGTTAACCGAAGTATGAAGTGTAATGCACACTGATGTTTTTGTGTATTCCCAAAATCAAGAGAGATACTAGACTTCTTTCCATTGCTTTTAACACTGCCTTGTATTGATTAACAATGAGTTGAGGTGTAAACACACGCTTTCCTGTAGGCAATTAGATGGTTTGGAATGGTTTCTTTTTATTCTATTTGAGTGGTAATAGATTATTTGGCATATCACTGTCTATTAGCTCCACTTACACATTTCGATATGAAATTACTCAATCTTCTGAATCAATTTTCCGTGCTAGAAGCGCAAAATATCTCCTTGGTGAATGTTTTATTGTGTCTTATTGTAGCTTTTAAGAATGTGTGAAGAGCAGACAACTAAAGTAAACCCACTGAACGCTTGCTCATATTTAGCAGATTTCCTAAGGTTGCAGCCTTAAGTCTACTGACAGCAGTGAGTGTGACTGCATGTTGTGTTCGAGTCTTTCAGTGATGAGGCAGAAATGGAATTTAAATTTTTTAAGATACATGTGCAGCCTAATAATCTCTACTACATTGGCTTAAGATGCAAATATTCAGAAAAATATGTATTACTCTATAGCTGATTTCATAGCAGTAAGTTTTACATCTTGAGAGAACTGGTTGAATAATGGAAATGAAACACTTGTACCGGCAATGAATTATCCCTAAGGCTAATAATAAAAAGAAATCTGAATCTGTCCTAAGATACTCATCAGTTTTTCATAAATATTCCTTATTTAGAACATAGGAAAAGCTTTCAATAGATGAGTCTGAATACAACTGGCACTGAGAATGAACACTGAATTCCCTTTTAAGACCTCATCTCAGTGAATGAGCATGCTGAAGTCCAGCACAGATGTGTGGTGTTTCTGCCATGAATACTGGGCTGGAAGAGTTCTTTCCAAAAACTTAGAAATGCCCTTTAATGATCTGTTTGATCTGGTTAGTGCCTGTTGTGAAATCCGATACAGGTTTGAGAGACTAATTGGGAGGGGATTATTATTTTGGGCTGTTTCTTCCCCACTTGTTATGGTTTTTGTGAAATTAGAAAAAAAGCAAGACAATCCAAAGGGGATTTTGTATGAATCATATGCTTCAGTACTATGCAGATACTCTGTAATCTAAATAGTGTGGAGGCATGTGGGGGATTATGCATGGTTTTAATGGGGCTTTTTCACACTAATGTTTCTTTTTAGGGTTTTTTTAAAACTATAATGAAAGATCTCTAAAGAAAAAAAATTGTTGCTAGTTTCTGTGAAGCAGAAGGTCTGTAAAGAGCTGCAGAATACTTCTGTTTTCCCCACACTACAAAGAATGGTATGTCCAAGTGCTCAAGGGTGTTCATCAAATTATTTGAGCTAATGGATGGTCTAAAACTTGCTCATATATTTCTTTCCTCATTATCACATAAATAGTGTGGCAAGACATTACTGGGTATATTGACTGTCTTTCTTTTGGCCCAGTGTTGTCCAAGTTCAACTGAGAAAAGCTTTTCGTCCTTTCCAGGAGACGAGACAGCCCAAGTCTGTGAACTTGTCTGTGAAAAAGTACTACTGAACTCCCACAATTTAGATTTCACCAGACTTCTCCTTAACCCAATAGCAGTTCACCTTAACAGTTGTCTCTTCCTTCTGGCATTGGTTAAGTCAAACCACTTTGCTGCTTTTACAAGAAAAGACAAAGCAAAAGGTATGGAGGACAGCTCCTGACTTGAGGAGTCCACTGATTCCCATCCTACTGAAATGGGGTCATCCCTTGAGAAGTGGATTCTCCTAATCCCTCTTCAAAGTAGAGATCTCCCGAAGTTTTAAAATACCATACAACTGGAAGTACTTTCCATCCTAGCCTTTTTTTTTTCCTAAACATTGCTACTGTGATGAGGAAGACTGAAAGCTCAAATTACCATCCCCACCTCATTATTTTTCTTGCTACAGCACTGGCAAAGAATAGCATAAACATCTTGAAGCAAAAATGGGAAAAGACTGAGGGGAAAAACAGGTACCCTAAGGACCTTAGTCTAATGGGTGTAAAGAGTAGCAAGAGAATTAATGCGTGGCTTTTCGTGTATGTATGTAATTTAGTAGGTAGCAAGCTAGTGTGTGCCCTATCTGTCAAGTAAGCCTGACCACTTTTTATTTAAATACAATACTACCAGAAGGCAGGACAAATCTGTAATAGAGCACCATGGATTTTTTTTCTTCTCTTTCCAACCTTGAAGTTGAGCAAGTGTCAGGCTAAGGAGCAATCTGTTGAAAAATAAGCGATGGAAGCTCAGCACGTTCTCGTGTTCTCGTAAAGGTGACAGGCTTTCCCAGGGCAGGTTAGCCAAATTAGGCAAACGTGAATATGACCTGAATGCTACTATCAATGTTTTTCCATAATTATCTGGTAATGAAAAAGGTCAGAACTAATTCTGTTCTGCTATCTTTTCCTGTTGTGGGCTAGTACTAGTTGTCAGTGGTAAGGCACAGGACAGGGTATATTTGTTACTGTCAGGTAGTGCTGTACATTTTTTTAAGCTTGTGTGCAGCTGGACAATGTTGTGGAGCAATCCTGGGGTTGAGTCTTGGTGTGGTGTAATCTGCTTGTTATGCAAACTCAGAATAATCCCCCTCCTTTCTCCTAACAGTGCACGCGGTAACTGGAGAACAGTAGGCTTGTGATTGTGACGTGTCCTCTGTTGGTGTATGTTTTAGAGACTAGATCATGAAGAAACGAAATGTAGCAAATTAATACTCAAATCCAACCAGGTAGCTGTGATGCACCTTTTTTACTGTCAGTGTGAATGTCTGTGGACACGGCAACAGAGCTGGCCCAAGCAGGGCTGACTTCCTGCATCAGCAAGATCTAGCAGTGAGGAAGAGGAGGAAAGGGTACTTCATGCCCTGATAAGAACTATTAAGAATATACGTTCTGGAGTGCAACCCAGGTTCTTTTTTTCCCTTTCAGTTTATCTGCAGCTCATTTTTATAGCCCTTACCCTCAGTCTAGGTGTATGAGTCCGGAGCTCTTAAACTGTCTTAGCATTGTGCGTAGCACAGGTTTTATGATAAACCAACTCTGACATCATCATGTGAGTTACACTGGGGCATGATCATGAAGCAGTGCATGCTAATAGCACCAGGAAATTTCTAAGAGTGTGTTCTGTTCATTCTGGACTCCAATGCTTATGGGGGTGACAAGTCTTAGAAATACTGGAAAAGGTTTGATTCTAAAATGGTTTTTTTAACTTGAGCATAGCCTCTGCTTTTTTGTGACTTTCTGTGTTGGTAACAAGAGCTAACGCTGTTTGTATTATATTACCACCTATATGAAAGGTTGTGCAACACTTTCCATTATAAGACTGTTTCAGTTGCTTACGTTGCCAGCATTCATCTGTTTGGGCTGAAATTTTCCATGCTGGGTGTCTCCTTCAGGCTGAATTTCTTGGGAAAGTTTCAATAAAAATACTTGAACCATTCCATGGAATGAGAAGGGGGGAAAAACTATATTTTGCTCATGTTTATTAAAGTTGCTGCAAGCACTGGATTCAGAAATCACTGCACCCACGTGTTTTGGAGCAGGGAGTTGAATAATTAGGAAGGTTGAAAGGGTAAGGAAAGAAAAAATGCGTGCAGAAGAGATTTCTTTAGAAAGAGTTCATTCCTGCCTGATGTTATGAACCGTTGGCAAGAAAGCACTCAAACCTTATGCTTTTCAGAACAGGGTTAATGAGTGGCTGGGAGCTGAATGATCCTCCTTGTTTCACTGCACCTATGTGATGTATTGGTTTGAGGGAGAGAGGCTTATGAGGTGTACACAAAATCATATGCAATAGGGAAGGTGACTGAAATCTGCACAGTGGTGGAACTAGAGGGGCAGGGTTATGTAGATAATTATTTGAAAAAAGCAGAGGTAGCTTTGCTCAGCAAAGAGATGTGTTTGAAGATGGTGAGACAGACTATCAAGAAGATGGGACTTAACCTAAGTGGTCTTGGAGCAGCCTTTTTTAGTTACAGCTCATTTCCTGTTTCCCAGATATCTTGTGCATTTAAATGAGGCAGGGAAAATTTTATTCAGCCATGTAATTTAGAGACCAGTATCCAACCCTAATTCCAGCATGTTTCATTCGTGAACACTTGATGTTGCAACCGTAATGTACTTCCAACATGAAAATTAAAGACTTAGTTGGAAATGTCATTCTATATCCATCATTAAAGTGCTTATATTTTAAGCTTTGAAGAACACTGCCATAGTCAGACACATGTATGATACTGCATTTCCGTTAAAATACTGAAGAATGTTTTCTTTTAATCCATTTAAACAAGTTTCGTTTTCAAAACCACAGCACTGCCAGTGCTTCAGCAAACATGTATGGGACTATTTGGATCTGAAAAGGTTAATTCCATATGTGAGATATTGGAAACTAAACTTCTCAACAGACTCTGCCTTCCATTTCTCTCAGGTTCTCAGTGTAGACAACAAATGACATTTTGGAATATGCTTTACATGCTTAGCCCAAATGGGAATGAGTTAAGAGGACCGGGAGAAGTTTCAGTTATAAGTTCACATTTTCCTGAGTTTTATGGACTTCAACCAGAGTGGTTATAACTCAATATTATTTTAACATTGTTATTTGTGGCTGAGTTTACTAAAGAGCAACTTTCGTGCTGCTGCTTTTAATATCTCACAGTTGAAGTTATCCTCCAAATTTTCAAGGATTTATAATGTTACCATAATATTTTCTTAAGGAATAAGGCTTCCCATCCAGAAGCAAGCATACATCATAGTACAAATTGCAAAAATAGTGAATTAGACATTTCCTAGTTAGAGGAAAGCAAATAGGTACTGAATGCCAACTTTATTAAGATCCTTTTATTTTCTTGAATGAAATGTAGGCTTCCATTTGAGGACTGTTTTGTCAACATCATCTGCACCCTTGTTTGAAGAAGAGAAATTTAACACTCAACTGTTACTGTGGATATCTGCATTTAAAATATTAACTTCATAAAAATGCCATATCTGGGCTTGACATGATGTATTGTTCTCTCAGTTCAAAGAAGATAAGATGTCATGTCACATACCTGTTTATTAATGTCTGTGTGTTGATGTTACTTATCATGGCAGAGATCCACTTATTAATGCCTTCATGGTATGGACAGACAGGATACATCTTTATTGCTCTAATGGTACCTAAAATTTTATGCTATAGTTTTTTGAGACTATGGTCAGACAAATGCTTGTCTTGTGTAACTTAACTTTTTATTCTGTATCGTGTGCTAGTGCATATTGTTTTTATTCACTGGTTGGTGTAGTTTGTACTTCAGCCTCAAGGACAGAGGGCTGTACGGACAAGGCGAGTTACTTTAGCCTGTGTTAGGAATCCTTCCAGATATCCATAATTATTAATGTATATCCATATGCAGTGAAGGGGAAAGACAAACGATTAAAATGTCTCTCCAATGCTAAGTCATTAAGTCTGACTTGCAGAGATCCTGTTGGGGGGGACCCCCAGCCTTTTCAAGTGGGAGTTAATACAGGTGCCAGCAGCAATGCTTTGAATGTCAGCACAAAGCAGCTTCAGGTCTTCTGAACTCTTTGTATGTACTTGGAGTAAAAGTGGTCTTTTTCAGTTCAATTCTACCTTTTTGAAAGGAATCAAAATAAAAGTGAAAAAAGCTCTTTTTATTCCAGATGAGATACCACATGCAAAAAGTTGCACTGCTGGAATTACAGCGCTACTGGTGCACACCTTGCATCATGCTGCTGGGGTTACCTCTCAGCACCCCACAGAGATGAACCTCGAATTGCATGCGGCCTTCAGCAGCCTGTACAGAGCTCTACAGAGAGAACTCATTTGGTTTTCAGGAGCTGGGAACTCCAGTTTGAGGAATTGCAATTAGACATCTTTTATGCCAGGCAATGTTGTCTAAAACCTTTAGTAAAAGGATGTGATTATCCTATTGAAAATTACATATCTACACAAAGTAATTAATTCTATTCCTTTGACCTTCAGATTGAAGGTTGTTTGCTGCTAACATTTTTCCCAGCTACTTTTTCACAGAATGATTGAATGTAGTTACTCTAAAGGACTGAGTACAGTCATTATATTACTGTTTGTAATGCTGAGGTCTGGTTGGAATTTAAAAAACACTTGTGTGTTAGCACATGATGCAAGTATCTAATGTAAGTTTTATTGAAATCAGAAGGAAATGGCCCAGATCTTGAACACATAAAGTTATCGACGGAGAAGTTTGTATTCTTTAAATTTGTGTGCTGCAGAGGAACTTGTTATGACTGAGTTTGAAACTCCGTTGGGTCACTGAGGGCAAAAAACCCTTTGCCTTTACCTAAAGATTGCTGGTGGAAAGTGGTTCAAAGCTCTCATCCTCATGATTGTCCTTGTTCTAGATTTATGACTGATGCAGCTCGACGTGAGCAGGAGTCTTTGAAGAAAAAGATTCAGCCGAAACTCTCTTTGACTTTATCAAGTACGGTATCCCGTGGGAATGTATCTACTCCACCTCGTCACAGCAGTGGAAGCCTTACTCCTCCAGTCACCCCTCCAATCACTCCCTCCTCTTCATTTCGCAGCAGTACTCCTACAGGTAAGCACCTACTCTTTGATTCATCCCAAATAAAGGGAGCAGTTTTGTTACATGGCATTTAGAGAACAGGAGACATATTGAGGCATGAGGAAGAAGTGCCCCAAAAAATAAAACAGAAAAGCTTTGGGCTATTTTACAATTGGTTTGCATTCCCTAAAATCTGTTAGGGCATCTTTTTCCAAATTCTTTGCTAAAGCAGAGAAGGGCACTAACTTTAAATGTTGCAGCTGAAATTATTACATGAAGAAACTAACCTTACCAGAAACACCCAATGTGTAAAAGACCCCTTATGTATCAATAGGAGGGCTCTGCCTATGGTACAGTATCAGCTAAAGATTGGAAAAAAAATGGTCTCAGTATCTTCCCCTCCTCCCCCAGTTCTTTTTTGGTGGAGGGCAAAGTGGAATTCTTAGATAAGTAAGTGGTCAGGGAGGAATGTTCTGCTGCTGTCATCATGTAGAAATTACTTTCATTAGGAAGCTATGTTCACGAAAAGAAATAAATTTAAAAAGGGATCTATATTTTCTTCAAAAGCTAATATTCCAGTGGTTTTCCAAGGTATAAAAGTCCGGAGAATCTTTTTGCACTAATTAGAGTAACTGAAAATTACTGGCTTTGCTGAACCACACTCTTGGCCTAAGTCAGTGTGATTTACTTTAGATAGAGATCTTGTCAGACAATTCTGATACACTTCAGACTAAATACCAGTATTTTCATCTAAAAAGGTAAATGCATATAATAGGGCTATTCTATTCTGTAATAAATAGGTTCAATATATTCTCCGTAGCAGGAAATCACATGAGCATCACTGCCTTGAAAAACTGTTACACCACGTGGTTTTTTTATAGGCTATTTCATTCATTAGTATTAATGATTAAATGGAAAAGTTGTAGCAGTCCTTGTGATGTTCTGTCTGCAAGTTGTAAAATGAAGTGGTTGTTCAGTATGTCCCTGGTTATGAAAAAGGGAAGCACGCTGAGAAAAGCTAAATTATAAAGTCCTAATGTAATTCAGAAAATTTTACATTTCCTTAATTATCTCCTATTTGAAACAAACTGATTCGTTTCCTTGACATCCTACAGATGGCAAGGTGTTTCTTCTTTCTTTTGTTTACTTTTTGTACAGCTCCTCCTGAGAAGGCTAATTCATGATGTGGTCAGGTAGTATAAGTTTGCACATCTGTCAGGAATACTGGCTAGTTACATACTCTTTGAAACAAGTTCCATCAAATACTAAAGAAAAAAAGCCAGCATCTGTCTACCAAAATACTTTTATTATTTATATATTTTCCAAACTTTTAAAGTTAGTCAGAATGTTGTTTTACCTGCAGTTAAGAGAATCAGCTTTTTATGGCTGCATTTCTCCAAGTCCTGCCTGCCAGGTTATAAATAACACCTGCTTCCACTTTCTGCACCCTCTGTTCCAAGTTCCCTTTTGGACCCTGTTCCAAAGCTAGGGTTTGTAACATCCTAGTAGCAAAAAACATACATTCTTTCTTTAAGACTTTTTTTTGAATTTACTATTAACTGCATTGCATTTCAGCAGCCTCAGCCCGGAATTTCCATTTTTCTCATCTTGAAAGTTTTTCTGGACCTAAAGTAAGCATTGAGATTTTTCTGATAACTGCAGGTTTTTTCCCAGTGTTTACTTGGTGTAGGATTTTTTCCTAACTTAGATAGATGAGGTACTCAGAGTCATGCCATGGCATGAGTTTCTCTTTCTGTGGGTGCAGTGCCTGGAGAGGCAGCACAGTAGGGGTTGCAGACTCGTTTTAGATATGCAGCTCACGTCTTTTATTGGCCAATGCAAATCTTTTTCCCTCAAGGGCAAGTATATATGACAGTTGACTAGCAAGGTGATGCAACCAAGGATAGGCAAGATCTGTTTCAGGGAAACCATTTAGAGTATGTAAATTGTCCTACATTTCAGCCTCATAGTGCCTGCACAGCTTTCAAGCCCTACAGGCATACCCTCCACTGCATCCAGTGAGAATGAAGAGTATTGCTGTATTCCTTCCATGCAGTCCTGTTTGATTTGTACTCGGAGAAAACTCTTGTTAATTCGTCTTTGAATGTAGGTAAACGTGTATGTTGTGGTAGCTTGAGAAAACAAAGAGGCTGTTTTCCCTTAGGGTACCTTATGTCCTGTATTCGTTATAATACAAATATAATCCTTGTCCTCATCCTCCTTTAGACCTATACTTTGTCAAAAATAAAATAGGATTGCTTTGACCCAGCTCATTCATGAAATTTCCAGAATGGCTGTTTCCCTTTTATTATCTCCTGTCTCAGCTGTTGGGTAGTTCCTGAGGGCTTATGCCTGGCATTACTGTCACTGCACAAGGTGGTGCCACGTCAGATGCCAGAGAGGAATCATGCCCTACAGGCTGGTGAGGTGGCATACAAATACACATGTTCCTCAGCAGAGAGTGTCTATCACATGTGGCTTTTTCCCATTCTTGTTCAATGTAGAAAGCAAAAACCACACTAGTTTTTTTGAATCCTCTTTTGCATGTACTGTCCTCCCTCTTCATATGCTGCTCATCTTGGCTTTCCCAGGTGTGTTAGTCTTGCCTTGGGTGAAACCAGGAGCTGCCTGGATCCCAGCTACCTGTGTGCATGTCCTCACAGCGATGTCTCACCACTTCCTGATGGTTTTAAGCTACTGCTATAAATTTTCAGCAAAGTGCAATTTCTTGTAATGATCTCTCATCTATGTATTGACCAGACTCAAACCCCCTTAGCTTGTGAAACCTGATAAGAAGCGGTTCAAGGTGTTTTGGCTGCAGAGAATGTTTGTTAAGTTTTACAGTAAAAATCTGTGCCAAAAGGCTACGGGGCCTCGTTCTCAGACAGAGCTGAGCAGCGTCCAGCCTGACACACATCGATGTTGTCAATGTTGCGTGTGCATGTGTAAGCACCTCCTTGTTCTTGGTAAATGAGATTATTCACAGAGAAGCAGAAATATTCAGCAAAGAAGTGTGCTCTTTAAGGCTCTTCTCAGGTAATGAGCTAGACATGTATTTATCCTCAGGCTCTGTATGTGTTAGTCCCCTAAAATGGCCCGTTAGTGGTTTTGGTGGGAAGTAGAAATGCAGTAGTTAATTTTCTATACCTCCCCTCTGTTCCCTCAGGGTGGCTGGCATATGCTCTCTGCTTACATTTGGCTTTTTGTTCCCTCTCCTATAACAAGTCTTCTCTTCTTCTTAAGACCTGCATCCTCTAATGATTGCAGAAAGTTCACTTTAAAAATTTGTTCCAGTTTCTATTTTAACAATAGTGTCTCCCGGGAGACTTTGTTTAGTAGGGCTTAAATGGTCTTGTTAGAGTTCACAGGCAGGATTTAGCAAAAGAAATGGCTTCCATCAGGAATAAAGGCTCCTTAGGGTGATAGGGAAATAGAGCAAAGTAGCACCAGCACACAGCTTATTTTGGAAAGATGTTAACAGTCTCCAAACACTGAAATATCTCTTTATTTAAGGAGCACTCAGTTAAGTCACAAAAACTTATGCTGCTTTTATTTTTAAATGTCAATTTTAAACCCACAAAACTAATGAAATCTAGTTATGGATAAAAATATGGCTGGCATTGCATCCTTAACATACGTTGTTAATTTTTTTAATGCTTTCATGCATCTATGTGGCTCACTGATGAAATTTCCACCCCTAACCTCCTGGCTTTTGGTGTAAGTCAGAGCATTGACATTCCTTTGAAAACTGTGATATCTCTTCATACTGAAAAGCTTTAAAAGAGGTTCAGTGATAGTAACTTACTGGGAATTAATTATTAAAATAACCTTTTTCCCTATTTTAGTTAGAAAAGTAATTCATAGTGATGAATCTCTGACTTAAAAAAAAAGCCACTTCTGCATTGAAGGAATGCCAAAAATCATCTGAAACCACTGTTTTGTGTTTGTTTATTATTTTCTTCTATATTTATGACTGCTTTTTTTTGATTTTTTTTTTTTAAACTATTCCAGGCCCAGAATAATAAATTTCAGCCTGGAGTGAATTTTTTTGCCTTCTTATAAACCCTAAAGCAAGAGTTTAATACCACCAACTGGCTTTTTAATAGTTCAGCCCTAAGTCTTTTGCTCCCCAACCTTCCCCTGCACAAAAAAAAAAAAAAAAAGAAAAAAAAAAAAGCTTGAGTACTTGAAAACCTCATAATTAGCATTACATTTTGCTCGGAAGAAGCTGGCTCTCAGATATCCTTTCCTGTTTATTTTTTATTTTAATAGATTACAAGTTATAACATTTATGCTGTTTTAATGGGTTTATGGACCTATTTACTGCCTGGCCATAAGTCTTTTGCCCCCCAACCCTCCCCCGCAAAAAAAAAAAAAAAAAAAGGAAAAAAGAAAAGCTTGAGTACTTGAAAACCTCATAATTAGCATTACATTTTGCTCGGAAGAAGCTGGCTCTCAGATATCCTTTCCTGTTTATTTTTTATTTTAATAGATTACAAGTTATAACATTTATGCTGTTTTAATGGGTTTATGGACCTATTTACTGCCTGATCATTTGGAGCAGTGGATGGCAGCCAGTCCTGGCACGAAGTGTTGAGGATGCTGTGGTTGCCTGGAACAGCTGTGGCCATTTCTCAGTCCTTCCACTTGGGAAGGAGATGAAAGTGTGCAGTTTTCATGGGTGGTCATAGGCTGACCCCATGAGAGAATTGGCAGGTTTCATTTTGATTTACAGCTGTCATTTGAGTAGGTGACTAACTATTGGTTTGTCTTATTAATTAGGATAAATGCCTTTCTGGGGAGTCATATTTGTTCAGTCATTTTTGATTGATTGCATTTGAAAGTTTTTACCTTTCATAAATATGTCAGACTTCCTTGAAATTTCCACCAGTCCAGTCTCAGTATTTATGAAAGTGACACTGTTTTCTACCCACAGAAAATACCTAACTTGTCAATTTTTTTTTCTTTCTTTCTGGTAAAACTTGAAAGTAATAAATCATTTTAATCTGGAGGAAAAAAATACTTTGTAGGATTTGCCTTAGCGTTTAAGAAAACTAAGATCTAAACAGTGATATTTATTCAAATATGCCTAAAAATTTAGCAAAGTAATGTTGTAAGATTTGAAAAAAAATATGACTGAGGTTATCAAATTTTTACTGTTGATGTAGAAATTATTACATTTACCATCTGAGGATACTATCTGAATGATGCTTTAGTAGATTTATAGTAAATGAGTAGTTTTGTAGATATATAGAGCATATTCTAAAACTGAAATCAAGATCACGTTGTAGCTTTGTCAGTAATCCTAAAGCTGCACTATTTCAGTCAGTTAGAACACACTGTGTGAAACGGGCCAATTTTTGTCTAATAAATCATACTAGTGGTGAAACATGACTTAATAGAATATGTCATTCTGTAACAGAAAGTGAAATTCAATTAATTTTCAATCAAAAGGAAGAAAATCAGTCTTCCCCTAGTGTCTTTTTTTCAGAGCCTGGTGTAATTAAGAGTACTTTTTATAGCTGGAGTGATTGCATTATTAAATATTTGCAATAATTTTAAATATATTTGTGTTTGATTCAGGTTTAGGTAACTAAATTAAAGAGAATCATGTCCCATTTATATCATTAGGGAATATCTTCTAAAAGGTACATATAAATTTTTACTCAATAAAATTAATAGATCCTAACAACTCAGACTATTAATCTCTTCTCTGATCAGGATGGATTTTGTTCAGGATTCAAATGCTACTACTGGCAAAACAGTGACCAAAACATTACAGCTTCCTTCTGTGTTAATGAGAGTTCTTGCTTGCTGATGATGAAATAATTTAGAGCATCATTGTTCCCTCTATGGGTGACTAATTTACAGGGGAGGAAAGTCTGCATATTACAACAAAGGGGCTCCTTTCTCTACCTACCAAAGGCAGTTGGGACTCAGAAATTGATTTGTAAGGATTCAGCTTTCTTCTGGTCCATTAAGGACTTGTCTGTTGTGGAAGCTTTGATTTTGAGAAGTGAAATACTGTGTGGCAGTTAGTGACTTTTCCCAATAAACCTTGTTATCTCATGTACTGTTATCTCAATGACATGAGATATCATTCCTGTAATTCTGCTGTCTAGCATTCGCCTTCATGTATAACTCATGAAGGAATCCCACAGGCCTCCTCTTGAATCTGTTCCCTTTTCTTTTCCAAGAATGCAAAAGCTGAAAGAAAACCACACCATTGTTTGCTGGTAATAGCAACCAAAACCACAATAGTAACCAGCCTTTGGAAGTGGGCATTGAAATAGAGTAACAGGCATGCTGGAAACTAATATGGTTTAGATTCTAAATGTGTGTTTAATTTTTTTACTTTTAGTTGTTTAAAAAATGCGTTGTTGTAATGTAAAAGCTCATTCCTCTTCATAGGTATCAAAGCAGCTAACATTTCAGTAGAGTTTCCATATGTCAGGCTTTCAACAATGAAGTAATCAAATTGCACAGACAGCTGTTGCACAGAGTGCTGTAACAGCACATTAAACAGAATCCAGCAAGAAAAAGAGATCTGCTCAACTGAACTACTTTGTGAGTTTAGAGTGAACAGCAGAAATGTAAAACAACAGGGGTGTTCCCCCCACGAATTAATTGGAGACTTGGAGGAGGAGGAGTTAGGCGCTCAGAACTTCTGTGTTGATGGATATGCTAATAATATGTAGCCAAATTAAGCTGAATTTGTTGCAGAACTGCTATTTATAGCAGAATCTGTTTGGCTGCTGTCAGCAGGCGGCATTTCTGAACTCCATGTTAGGTTGAATCAGAGTAGGCCATGAGCCATTAAATCTGCTATTCGGTTGATAATCTGCAACGCCTTTCTCTTTGGGCAATGAAGATTTACTCAGTATTGCTACAGCTAGAGAGATACTGCTCTTTCGTGGTGGGCTTGTTTTTTTAAGGGAAGTGCACTGCAAAATATTCCTTGATTAAGATCTTAAGGGATCTTGAAATCAGACCTGGAAGGACAAGCAAGTGGAAACAAGTACACCTTGATGGCATTTTGAAAATAATGCTACAAGTAATTCAGGTCACATGCGCTTTAAGCACGTGATTAATGTTAAGCACCTAATACCAAGGAGGGAAATGCTGCCTGACTTTGAGCACATAACAAGTGCTTTGTCAGACTGGAATGAAGTATTCAGCACTTGCAGAGTTGCAAGCTCAAGAATTTATGTAGTCCCAGCTTTAGCCATTAACTTCAAAAATTCTTCACCTCTTAGCATACTGTAAATGGTTAAATTTAATTATTACACTTTATGTTAAAGTAGTGTAGTATCATACAGATGTAATTGAAAAAATAATGAAAAGTAGAAATATGAAATCCAATCCCAGGGCTCTTGTATTAAATTGTTGCTGAGAAGTGGGCTGAGAGTGTTACATTTTTGTGTGTTTGACTTACGGGGTGTCCGGCATAGTAAAGCATGAATCAACCAAGCTCTATTGCAGCTCAAAAAAACGCTCTCAGATGTCTGAGGAACCATCTCATTACTTTTCAAAATTTTCTACTTGTTTAATTGCCTGCTCAGAAACTGAAGAACTTTTATGCTATGTTTTTATTAAAAATTAGATATATGGACTCACTCTTGGATAAACACTATGGGCAAATAAGTAAGCCATACTTCACAAAATGAAGACCAAATTCAGTTTTCCAGCATAATGAATGTTTGAATACATTTGATATTTCAGGCCTGCAAGGTATGATAAAATCTATGTTAAAGTATCTTGTGGAAACTGAATTGTGGTCTCTGACAAAATCTCCTTCTGAGGTCCTTCAATGGTGCTAGGATTTCACATTTCTGTGTAGATGGTGGAAGAGAACTTTCTTTATTGGAGCCAAAATGGTTCCATGTAATTGCGGGTTTGGGGCCCTATATTAATGCTGCACACTAACTAATATGTACATATAATTGCCCAGCATTTAGCAGCCTGAGGCACCTATTCTAACAGAGCTTTATGGGTGTTCTGCTAAAAAATAATTTAAAAAACAATGAATGACACTGTGCGAAACAGTTGATCAATGTGTGACTTAACTGTAGTATATGTGTGTGCTTAGACATGGTATGAGATTTTAACACAGGCTTTTGGCTGAGGTCGTGACTAAGCGTGAGTAATAAGAGAAATCTGTGGTAGTTTCTAGTTTCTGCCTTAAGGAATAAAGCTATAATAGAAGGTTTCTAGTAACAATGAAAAATAGTAAGTAGAAGTGCAATTATTTCCTATAGGGGTTTTCTTAGAACAGGTGGGATTTGTTCCCACAGCTAGAAGATGTTTTTTCAGAGCTAGATGTCACATCCCATTTTAGGGAGCCAGACTTTAAACTTGTACATATTCAGCTCCTTCTTCAGTAATCCAAAGTGAAAAATGTTCAAGTGCTCATCACTGTGCTTGGCTAAGTGCCTCAGAAATCAATTTTTTTTTTTCCTAGCAGTCATCAACTGTCAGGTGACTGTCTTGCTTCCTTAGAGAGACAAGACTATGTAGTAAAACTGGTTACTCAGTGGCTAAACCAAACCAAAAGAATTACATTCCCAGAACATACTGAGACTTAGGCTTGAAGTATCTACGGAGCAGAGATAACTCCATATTGCAGGCACAGCAACAGTGTTATCATGACTTGGACTAACTTGTAGCACCAAATCAAACAGCTGGAAATTATCTTGAAGACCAAGAACATTAACTTGGTCAAACCTGCACATTTTTTGACCTCTAGCTGTGGGATTACCTGGGTACCTGCTCTGCAGTTTGGCTGGACCCTAAAAGAAGGAAGGATGGGAGCTGGCCCACTTTGATGGCTGTATCTCTTACAAGGGAGGCCCTGGTGTCTTTTTTTATCTCCTAGGCAAAACCAGAGTCCTAAGGACTCGCAAACCCCAGCCCTGTTTGCATTACCAGGTGAATGAGGAGTGTTGGTTAAGGCTGCGAGGAGTACAGGGCTGCAAGTCCATGACTACAGTTCTTTCATAGTCCTGTGGCTTTGGGTACAGATCCCAAAGTATTTCTGCAGGGCTGTGCAAGACAAGCTGACATGACCCTTGAGTGTCGTAATTTTTCAGAGGTTTGGCATTCCCCTGATCCTGTAAACTTGTGAAGATGGAACAAAATTATGGAGATTCTCCTGGAACTAATCTTTTCTATGTTTGCATAAAGAGACATGCTATGATAACCTCCCCTGCTTAGTGCTTTGTTTAACTCCATCCTAAACTAACTTACAACCTAAGTCTTACAACCTAAGTACAGAAAGGCCTGTACTGCATTCGCAAAATGATATTTGAAAGTGGTGCTTCTAACCATTTAAATTGCTTTTAAGGTTACCAAGGGCATTTTTAAGTGTATATAGAGGAAAGTAAGACTAATATGAACATAACTGATGGGGAAAAATGGGGCTGTGCTGTGAGGGGAAATACATGTTGACCTTTTTTAATCATTATTCCTCTCAGCTTTTCGCTTCATTTTCTGTTTTTCTTCGTTTTCCTGCTTTATGTGGGTGCATTTCCATTATAATTCTGTTAAATTTCTCATTTGCTCTTTAACTTGGCAGTAAAAATGTGTTGAGACCTGTTTGCTATAACAGTATGTTCTGGGAAGATTAACTCAGTTGTCAGATTTTGTGCTTTCTAGTAGAATTCTGAATCTTACCAGAGAAAAAGGCACACAAAAATTTAACACTACCTTTTATTTCATCTCATTCACTACAGGTAGCTTTACATGTAATCTCCTGCTTGTTGTACTTCATCTTCTCAGCCCCTTCAGAGCATTCTTGTTTGATACAGACATAAATTGCACCGGCAATTGTAAAGCTACTGTGCTGTAGAATTGTATTTTAATTGCACATACCTGTAATTAATTGTATGGGAATTTTCACAGTACTCTCCCCAAGGAACAATTTAATTGAAAAGTAACCAAGTTGTCTAGACTATAGCAACTCATAAAATCATCACTAGTTTTGGGGTTTGAGCTACAAAGCAGCAATAGAAACATGGCTTGTAGATTAAAGTACTTCCAAGCACAGGAACTGTTTTATAATCCCCATCGTAGTAGTCTACCCTGGCAAACCATTTTTAACAGTGTCAAGAACAAAAAATGTACAATAAGCTTAAAAGTAATGATTATCTCTGTGTTAATTTGTGATAGGATAGGGATTTTTGTGTACAAGCACACCCGTTACACATAGACCCATTTCTTCCTCCAAATGTGTAAAAAATACTTATTTTGTAGAAAGCACATTATGCCTGCCTTTCACAGCTTGTGGCATAACTGGTTTAACATAGGAATAGTGTGACACTCAAAAAGTTACTTCAGGGGTTCTGGGTAACAATGATGGCATTCATGTTTGTGTGTTTATACTGCAAGGGCCAATTGGTGAAAGGATTTTTATTTATTTATTTGCTATTTAGCTTTGTAAGTAATCTGCTAATTGTCTTGAAAATTCCTAACTGAAAACACAAATGTTTTTCTCCAAGTTAGAAACAGTAGCGGCCACATGGAGGTTTTAGGTGTTTATTTAAATTGTGTGTGTGTGTATATATATATATATATGCACATATATACTTACACATATACATATATATATATATTACACTGTGAGATTGAATGGGATTTATCTGTACCACTGTAGTACCTTGAGGACTGAAAAAATTGCTCTATGTCTGCACACTGACAGCAGTGTTATGGTTTAGCAGAAAAAAGCCAGGCTTGTTTAGGCAGCACTTCAGTGTGCTGAATATGATGAAACTTAGGCAAATGTTTGAGTTTTCCTTGCATTATAGCCAAAGCAAATCAAAAGTAATAAAAAGCAAGGACTAACATGCCATTTCACACTCGATGACTTATAACCCAGAGAGGTTTATTTCACAGGGGAAATGGTGTATCATGAGTCAATGTTTGCCAGTACAAGATCCTCAAAATTATGTAACATTTTAGGAAAAACAGGGTTCTTTGTAGCTTTTGTGTATTTCAAGTGAGCTAAAAACCATGAAACATTTGCTGACCCCTAAAACCACGAGATCCTCTTGTCTTTTTAGCCTGGCAGGTGGAAGACACCACCCTAATTCTTGCTGAAGGGTAGTGGGTAGTGCTTTGTCTTGCTAGCATAGGCTCCCTCTTGTAAGGTTTTTCCATATATAGTCAGACAGTGCCATTCACAACAATTTCTGAGCACTTCTGCCTCTAATGTCAAAGGATACAAGAAGCCAAGGAGCAATGGAAAATAACAATTTGAAAAGGACTTTGATTTCAGCCCAGTGGTATGTCACCTGAAAAAATTCACACGTGGTAACATATGTTTGAAACAGTGGTAGCCTCAAAGAAAGGTTTGTGACAGCATAACAGGCACAGTGCACACTTTATTTTATCAGAATATTTGTCTTTAAAAATGAGAGAGGAGACATGACTCCCCACTGAATTCTTATGTGTTCTTATGCCTGGGTGCATTACTTTCTGAGAAATACAAAGTAGGATTAATAAAAAACAGATCTTTCCTGTAGATTTTTTCTGTAGTTAGAATGACAAAAGCCTTGATTCTTGCTCAGTAGTCGATAGCCATTTTAGCCCTTACTGGTAATTCTGAGTCTTAGGGCTAGCTCTCAAATCATGCTAATGGTGTTTCTTAAATCTAGATGGTCAGAGCTTCAAAAGCAGACAGAGAGAAGTGGTCAGTGTATTTTCATACAGATTAAATCCTCCTGCCCTTCAGTGCATTGAAGTGGAGAATCTGCCATTGCCTCCTTTGTTGCTGGCCAGGGGTTTGCAACCCTCTTGGGCCTCATAAACATGAAATTTCCTCAGCCCAAAGCTGCTGAAAAGGCAATGAGTTGTCTTGCACCTCGACAGCTCCTCCTCACCCTGGTCCTCCATGCGCTGAGCTGGGGTTAACATGCATGAATGCAGCCCATTCACACAGGGGGGCCTAAGGAGGCCC
>NW_008237681.1:7563228-7568228 GCF_000691975.1 Corvus brachyrhynchos
CAGCACTCCTTGTGTAGTGCAGGCTACCTGACAGTGATAGCAAAGCCTTGGGTGGGAGCCTGGTCGTAGCTCGGTGCGTCCGTGCCGGATTTGCGCGCTGGTGAAGGCAGAGCACACGGCAGTCGGGGTGGGTAGGGACTGTGTGCATTAGAAGTTTTATGACCTGTATTGTAAGTGGCTGGATAGCTTTTGTGCAGCTGTAAAGCATGTATAAAATGTGTCTCAAATGTATTTTCATGGCTTCATAAAGTGTAGTTCATTTATGTAGGTACTTTTTATTGTAATCCTTTATCTTCAACATGGAACTGTTTCCTGGTACCGTTTCTACTTTTTCTTCTCTTTTTTTATAAAAAGGGGTAAAGAAGAGAAAAGAAAAACTGCTTTTTTGTTACATGCATCAGGAGAGTCCTTAAGTACAGTAATAGTGCCCTGAACTTGTATTTTTGTATTTCTAACCTTGGAATGCAGGCCTAGCAACTAAAAAGCCAAAATGACATTAATTATGGCTGTTCTTCACTGTGGTTTTTGGAGTATAAGTCTGGAACAGATGTTTGAGGGGAGAGAAGGGGGGGAGGAAGGATGGATTGTTTCTTTTTCTCAGCCCCAACTGGTTTTAATTCTTTCTTGAACATTTTGAGAATATCTTTAAACATTTGCCAGAGTTCAATTAACATCCTGTGACTAAAGGTGGAAAATGTCCTACTTTGTTTTTCTTCAAACATATACCTGCTCTTGCTTCTCATGCCAAAGCCAGAAAAAGAAAGGATTCCAGCTGGCATAGGTTTTATTACTGTTACATTAATTTGCAGGTTAAGCCTCAAGTTGGGAGGGGTCTGCTGGATTGATTTATTTATTTACTTTTTTATTTTCATGATTTTTAAAAAGTGCCATGTAAAACACTGCCATTTAATTACAGGAAGGTTATGCTCTTTTTTGGTGAGTGTTTAACAGCTTATTCTTGTTTACATGAAGTTGTAGAAATCTACTTTTAAAATATGTTTAAAGTAGAGATTGTGTTCTTGGGTTTATCATGTTTTTCCTGTACTGTGTATAAACACAAGATTGTACATTATTGAAAGCCCTTTTTTGTGGAAAGCAGGATTGAGGGAGAAAGTTTATATAAGAATGCAAAATAACTTCCCGAGACTATTGGCGCAGTGTGACCATAAAACCTCAACAGCACATTGTGCAGTGACATTATAACAATTTGCTTTAGCACCTCTGCAGCGTTCTCAGAAAGTCCTGCTCTACAAAACACATGCCGTGGTATCAGTTGACTGTTTTTTCCAGAATCAGTTCTTTACATGCATGTTTTTGTGATTAGTTGCTGTTCCACAAGTAATTGGAAGTGGGGGGTGGTTTTTTTCTTTTATTTATCTTATTACATGTATGTTTTATTTGCATTTATACTTTCAATAAGTTGTAACATATCTGCTTATATAGGTGTGCAAGTGGATTTATAAACTTTGGATTGGGATTTACAGTGGTTTAGTTTTAAGGACTGTTCTTTGCTATACCAGTATCAAGATACAGAAATACCACGAAAGAAAATGGCACAGAGTTGCTCCTAAGGCCAGAGTCCAGCTGCTCCACCAACCCCAGTGTTGGCTCTGGAGGACTATTTCTTCTTTTTAACCTGAGTGTGTTAGTTCTGTTTCTCTAGTAACCCAAAATGGAGAGCAGATCTCATGTGTAAATAGTTCTCCATTTTGCAGACAGTGAATAAGAATATGTAGCACTAATGTCATACTTGTAGCACTTTAAATAAAAAACTTTATGTTTATTTTGTACCTTTATCATTTTAGCTTAGCCTCCAACATTTTAGGTTGATTTCCCATATAGGTTAGCTCAGCCAAAATCATTCTATACCAAAATACAATGTGTTCAGGTTTGTGTTCTACCTGTAGGAGTGTCTGCATGCTTTCCAAAGTGAATTCAAACCTTGTAATGGGATACATTTTCAGTCACTTAAAATTCAGCATGAGCTTACACTGAGAGCATTGATATGAAAACTGCAGTTGGTGTGAGATGTTGGAATTGACCTATCTACCATTTCATTTAAAACACTAGTGTGCTCCATGGACTGGGTGTGTAACTATGTGTGGGTTCATCCTGTTTGAAGTACCGCCCTCCAAAACAGCTGCGGGAGGGATCTTTTCAGACCATCTCTGTGACGGTGCAAGTTACAGTTGCCGTTTGACTGTGAGAGAGGGGAGAAGATGTCCAGAAACACCTACCCATAACCTTAGTTGCTTAAATATTCCCTCTTTTGGTATAGCAGTGGAGGTCTGAAAGTGTGGTCTGACAGCTAGTCTTTAAATGATGCGAACAAACATGAAAAAGATTTTGGTTTTCGGGTTTTTTTTGTCTAACTTATTTTCTCTAGTGCTTTTAAGTGCCTTGTGCCTAAAAATAATGATAAAAACCGTATTGTTCTTTGTATTTGAATCCAAGTTCACATGATTACATGAGAAGGTACATTTTTGAAATTCTCTTGGTGCTCATTCATTAGCTGAGCCTTGCTTCAGCCAGAGACAATAGAAGATTAGTTCTTCTGGGCAGTAATACGTCCTAACAGCTCGTTATTTAGCGCTTGACACTTGATCTGAGCTAGGCGAGGACTGGAAAAGAGAAGAGGAAGGCTGGTTTCTCCAGAAGACATTGTTCTGGCCAAAGCCTGCTCTGACTAGTGTCGTGGGAAAGAGGATGCTGCTGGCAGTGGTGACAGCTGAAGGCAGGATGAGGGAGTGCTCCTGGCGTGAGCAGGCCAGCAGCGGTGGCCACAGCCCACAGAGCCTGCGGGACACGCTGTGCAGGGCTGGCAGCGGCCAGCGGGACAACCCTGTGCCCCCAAGGCAGTAATAAGTCATAATTACTATTTTGGTGGCTCTGTTGTGATTGTGAAGAGGGATGGAGGCCTCTGCCAGCCCTGGCAAGTGCCCATTTGACAAACCATAACCATCTCAATCAGCTCCCGCCAGTGACAGCAAAGTTCCAACTATGCAGTTGGCTTTGAGAACAGAATTGCCTCTCCTCACCCAGAAGTGAGGATCAGAAATATTTGCTGGGAGAAGAACAAGAACTCAACTGCATGTGCTTGTGCCCATGTGCTGGAGAAGGCTCCAGCCTTCACTGAGGCGAACCTAGTGCTTGCTGTATTTAGGTGCTTAATCCAAACACTGGAATTGCCCTTACTGTCTAAAATGCCAGTGTCTGTAGCACTGCAAAGTGCTCTGTTAAACTTCTCTGGGTTTTCTTCAGTTGTGTCTACATCATCTTTGTGGACATGAATGGTAAAAGTGTTTTTGAAGATCTAAGAAATTAATCTGAGCAGGCTTTTCACAAAGGCTGAAAACTGCTTTCTGTCCTCTGAGTCCCCTCTCCCCCCACCCACTAAAACAAGCAAGCTAGCAAAGACCCTGGCTTAGTCTGGCTGGATGATCTAGTGTCTGACATTTGTTGCTGGAGTTCACAGAGCCAGTGCACTCTGCTACCCATACCAGCTCTCAGCTGAGAGAGTCCTGCTACAGCTTCTAGACTAAAGACTTGCATAGCAGCTGTTATTTAACTGTTTTGTATTTCATTGCCCCTAGCATTTATTTCCTGTTCTTTATATAAAGGAAGAATATTTCATTTTGAATGACTTGATATGTCTTTAGATCAGCAATGAGTATCAGCTGTAGGGACACTGCCCCTGCTTTCAAGTATGGAGGAGGCTGTGTGCATCCATGGGCACAGAGGGAAGAAGTCTAACAAATCCATAAATGTGCTTTAGTGTTAACCCAAAATTCACATAGTATTAACAATTCACTTTTTTTATCAAGAAAACTGTCGCAGTATATGGGAATGCAAAGTTCTTAACATAAGAAGTGCTCTCATAAAACTGTTTCTATGAAATACAAACTGCAAGTCCCGCACGGGACAAAGTGTGAAGCTGAATTTTTATGAGAAATCCTTGGAATTACCATGAACTTTCAATGACACTAGTAATGTTGGTTCCCACTGCAGTAAGCTATTTGCTCATAGTTATTCATTGTTACTTAAATGTATCCTTTCTGGTCACAAAAATAATTGGCAAGGATGTTTTGGGTTTGTTTTTCTTCATGGGAGGAGAAAGGAAGAACTCATAATGTTTTTGATCAGAGGTCAAGATAGATCCTACTCATTAAAATGGCACACACAGCTTGTGCTGGTTTTAATCAGCTTTGTCTTTTTTATATTTAAAGGCACAGCAGAGAAGTCTTTGGATTTGAAAAGCAATGTAACAACAAATGCTGTGCACCTGCTAGAACAAAGATTCATTTAAAGTTCAGGGGAAAACCCTCTAAATCTCACGATAGAATGAATTCACTCAAGCAAAAGGCAGAATTTATCGTGGCTGCAGTGGTGTGAATACAGAATAAACCCCAGAAACATAAAAGATAAAGCCTCAGATTTTCAGCAGTGTAGCTGGGATGTTGTCTATTCCAGAATGTCAAATGAATTAGCTCTCTGCAAAGCATTTCTGAGCTCTTTAAATTACTGACTTCATCTACTGGAAAACAAAAAAGTAGTAGATGGGCATCGAAGAGGTGAGATCTTTGCTGTAGGATTAAGTGACATTCTCACTGATTTTGATAGCAAAACTGACTGGCAGCAGAGGTGTAGACCAAGTCTTTATGGTCGGCTTTGCTTTTTGTCAAACAACAAAGGCTTCTTACCTTACAGGCAGTAATCATAATCCCTTTTCGTGCGTGTCTTTACTTTTGGCTGTGACATAGACAGCCTCTTCATTTGTGATGGGTTCTTTAAATGCAGTGTGAAAATTACAAGAGAAAGAACTTGCTGGAACTCTTTGTGACCCAGTATGTTTTGTGGCTTCTCATAACAGGTAATTTTATGTGATACCTGGCTCCAATATGACATCCTGTGTGAGTTGTGCCTAGTGGAGTCCACCTCCCCTTTGAGGAGTAGTGGCATTGTCTCAGCATGGAAAATTGCAGGGAAGAAAAAAAAACTAA
>NW_008237681.1:7568256-7636790 GCF_000691975.1 Corvus brachyrhynchos
CAGCACAGATGAAGTGAGTCTTTTGGCAAGGCCACTGGAGCGAGGAGTGGGGAAATGGCTTTGTGGGCCAGGACTGAGGGAATATTGCATGCGAGGGTGCGTGCAGTATTAAGAAGATGTTACTGAGTTATTTGGATAAGAAAGCAGTGGTTTAGGTTAGGCCAAGGTAGAACTGTGTAGGGTCTCTGGATGAAAGCCAGATGATAAAATTGGTTATTATGTTAAAGAGTAATGAGTTAGCAAGGAGCCTCAGAAAAAGTATTGCCAGAGGAAAGAGATAGAGAGCAGGTTTTTTGCTATGATAGAACTAGTATTTAGTTATGGTAATAACATTGTATGTTTGTACAGTGCCTTGCTGAAAGCATGTGCTTCTCTATCAGCCAGATATTTAGATGCTTTGTCTTTGAGCACTGTGTCGTTGAGTTTTGGGGGAGGTTTTTTTTGCTATTTAGACTTCTGAAGCATAATTCTGATATTTTTCCTTTGAATACCTGGGGGGGGAACATTCAGTCCACTTCCCAAGCGTGAGGAGAAAGGGTGAAGCCATTGGCACCTGTGCTACAGGAAGGGCTCAGCTCAATGCCCGAAGTCACGCAGTTGTTACACCCTGGAACAGGCCATAGGTTGGATGCAAAGGTGCTTAATTTTTTTTTTTTTTCCTTTAAAAAAGTAAATATTTACAGATATAATTTTGAAACACCAACCAAGTTTTTAGGAGGAGAAAAAAAAAAAAAGGCAAGCAATTAACTAAGTCTGTCTCGATCAAAGTGCGCTGCCGTGCACTTCCCCTCAGCGCGCTGCTGGTCCCCGGGAGCGCTGCCCGAGGAGCCGGGCTCAGGTTGCAGTTTGTACACCTGATGTGGAACCCAGGGCCAGCGCCTCCTGCTCCGGCTGGGAACGGCCTCGCAGAGAAACCGTGCTCAGCCCTGCACCACTTAATTAAAATACCTCATCCAGGGGCTGTTTATAATGGCAGCGCCAACCTGCGCGTTGTGCTTTTTGTTTTCCCTCTTGTTTTATTTCCCCCCTCTCTGATGTGTTGCACGCAGTCAGTGAGGCACCACATGGGTTGCTGCTCTTAGACACTGACAACTGAGGAAATTAAATTCTGAGGCAGAATCAGTTAAAAGCATGACTAAATCGGTGTTGTTTTTCTATAACAACTGAAACAACATAATTATTTTAAGGTTGAATTTTTATTGCTAATGATTTTTTTTCAAGGCAGTAAATTTTTTTGCATTTTCCTTACATTAAGATCCTTTTAAATACATTTTGGGATTTCTAATGGCTTTTGGATTTTATTTTTTTAAGAGAGTAGAAGCAGTTGAGTTCAGTAGACACTTTTAGATAAAAGCAGTGATAGACTGCAGTTCCAGCTTCATATGAAGTCATACGGCACCTTTAGTATTACTGTTATGAGCAAGAAGAAACACCTATTTATATGGTCATTCATATGAAAAAGCTTATTGTATTTGTAAAATCTGCAGTGACATCTGAATTTAAAAATTTAAGACAATGGAGCATTTGCTTATACTGGTTAAAGAACTGTTTTGAGTGTACTAGACCAAATCTTGCATTTTTTTTCAGGTAAGCCAATGAAAAGAAAACCGTAAGAATGGTCTGATCTCAGAGATGCTTACACACACAGTTTGGTCTCGTCTGTCTCTCTCCTTCACTGAGACTGCCTTTGAGTGAAGTACAGACAAACATTTTTACAGAATTGGATCTTACTGTACAAAGTTACTAGAAAAATTCAAAGAGCACCCCTTAATCTCTTTAGGAAAACCTAAGGAAATGCATAATAGTACTGACTGCAGCTTCTCCCCACTGTTCTGTGTATCTCTTCTTTTATACATTGTATTGTATATTAAGTTTTAAAGAGCACTGATTGTTGCTTTATGAAAGCATACTCCTTATCATCACTAGAAGGAGTGGTGTCCCTACGAGATGCCATACAGTCTCAAATGACGTTTTCTTCAGGAGTACAAAATCCTATTTGGGCGGAAATCACACGCTCTTAAGGGGGCTCACAAGGGGGGTGATTATAAAGGCAGAAATTGTTGGTATCACTGTTTAGAAATAGTGTATTTTGTCATCCTAGGAGTGCCTATGTGTATTTACAATAGGGTTTTCTGTTTCATTTGCTTTAAAAAAACCCCACTGAGCTAAAAGGTTTGAAAGGAACAGCTTGAGGAATTTTTTCCATCAAGATACAATCACGGGCAGGAAATCGTAGAAGCAGAGTTGTGGTTCTGCCTCCATTTTTTTATTAGTTAATTAAACTATAACAACTCTTAACTTCATTTTAGGTTAACTGTTCCTAGAGTTCAGAAATATTTTAAGAGGTCAATAATGCTTTCTTTGGCTCTCACTCATTCAGAGTGGGATGAGGAGCCGCAGTCAGCAGGGCAGAGTTTTCCAGATGTGCTGCAGGGCCTGTGCATGCGCTCATGTCGACAGTTGTCGCTGGTGGGAAACCATCCCTCTGTCCTCATCTGCACACCACCCTGTGCAGATGGGAGCCACGGGAAAGAAACATGGACAGCCTGACATCTGTCCTGACCAAAGCTCAGGAGTCCTGGGTGCTGGCAGCTACCAGCTGCCACGTGTTGTTACTCAGTGCTGAGTCTGACTGGGAATGCTGGGGAAGGGGGGAGTCCAAAGAGACAGTAAGTGGGGAGTTTCACCAGAAGCAGAAACACCGCTAAGAACCCACTGTACTTTGCAGGATGGATTTTCCCTGTGAATTCAGGTCACTTCATGAGGCATCTGTCTGCATTTTCCCCTCAGCGGGTAGAGCTGCTCAGAGCCGTGCACTGAAAGGGCACATGAGGGAAGAGCCATGCAAGTGTCACATAACTGTCTTTAATAGCGGGAGCTATTCCAGCACTTGGAGCCAAATTGTCTTTCAGCAGAAAGGATAAAATTTAGCAGAGCTGGGAAAGGGAAAGAAGAAAGGGGAGGAGAAGCACAGCACCACCTCCTGCTGACACCACAGAAGTTTCCCTCAGCTTTCCCTCTCTCCCTCTGTGCATATATTTTCTTTTTAATCAGCTGTGGCTCTTCCCTCCCCTGCTTTTCTTTTTTCAACTGTATTTTTACAGTTGGAATTCTGCTTTTCTAATTTCTCTTGTTTCACATTTAACTTCTTCAGAGGATTTCATTAATAGTTATTGCAATTAAAAATAATAAATAAACTCAGCACCAGCTGCTCAGATGGCTGTCGTAGCATATCTGGAACATAATGTGGTCTGTTCAGGGCAGCCACACAATGCAATTTATACCCACACCTGAGGGAATGAATTTCACAACTATAATTGCTACAATATAATTCTTATTAATGTTGTGCTATAATTCCTATTAATTCCAAAGGGCTAGTAAATGCATTAGGACTTGTCAACATATTATTTTACACTGTTTATGATCTGTAGAATTACACTCTTCAGTATTGTATTGCATAAAGAAATGCCTTAAAATTAGCTTTAATTGGAGGAGGGGAGGGAGCACATTTTCTGTTTGGGCACTGGGAAAGACGGAAGAATCCTGGTGTTTGAGAAGCAATGAAACTGCATTTTAAAATCAGTCCTTTGAACTTTCTGTGCCATGCAGTTAACAGTTTATGAAGATATATTAATAATGCCTGTCCTGGTTATTAGAAAAAGAACCACTGGTGTCTTTATGAAGGAATAAATAACTACAAGAAAGATAGGGTTATAAAATTTAAAATAACTGTCTTCCAGAAAAGACAAAAGTGGGGAAATTACAAGTCATTGTAGCTGATGTAATAAATGCAGAATGAGTTATCTTGCTGTGCTCTTATTTATTCTTGTTTTATCTGACTATTCTGCTTTTCTAGGTAGTGAATATGATGAGGAGGAAGTAGACTATGAAGAATCAGACAGTGATGAGTCCTGGACTACAGAAAGTGCTATCAGCTCTGAAGCTATCCTTAGTTCAATGTGCATGAACGGAGGGGATGAGAAACCTTTTGCCTGTCCTGTTCCTGGATGTAAAAAAAGATATAAGGTAAGTAGTAGTGCAGACCTACCTCATTTCCTGCTGGTGTAGGTGGTGGGGGAAGCCTCTAAAATCAGTTTGCAGTATTCTCATTTAATAGACTTTTCACAATTATTTTTGTGACATTTTAGCAGAATATTTTTTTCACTGGTTTCCTCTCAAGCACAGCCAAGTTTATCAGTTTTACAAGGGATGTCTGTCTGTCAAGAGAGATTACATACAGCAACTCTTTTGCTTTACACATTTTAACGAGCTTTGTGTTATTTAGACAAATTAACTGCAGAATGCAGGAGCAAAATAATCTCTTACTACAAGCAAAATAAGCTCTTGTGTCCCTTTCAGAAACGTGAAATAAAAAGCTTCTGTCTATCTGTGCCAGAAAGAATTCCTTCAGCTTAACTGCTAGAGATATCACCTCCTCTTTAGTGAGATGGTGCCCAGGGTGCATTTTCTGATAAAGATGATGTGTGGAATGTAGTGGTTAACATCGTGCAGGCCAGAATTCACCTCGGGAAGACTGAGTCTTGGAGAAATTCTGGCATCATTCTGTCCTAGGTCCAAGTTCCCGTGACCTGCCTGCACAGTTGTCAGTGACCACATGTGCAGGGCTTGCATCCCTCTGCATGACACCTGGGAAACAATTCCCTGGCCCCCCTACCCCACCCCACTCTTTACGTGCTCTCCATCATGAGAAATTTTTGTCTCTTTATGTGAGTGGAGGATTTCTAAACTGGAACCTTGAGCTGGCCGATGTAGAACATGCCAGGATGTTACCAGGAGTGTTGCTTCACGTGCATCAGTGCAGAGACATGAAATTGTGTTGAACATCTTGCACTTCAGTATGGTGTTCTTTAACCATTCACATTTGGGAATGGAAGTAGCGTGTTGGCACACTTCCTCTAAGTCATTTTCTAGAGTTTTTGCATGAACTACTGGAAAATCCAACTGCTGACCCTACACCCTAGAAAAACCATGGTGCCTGGCTTGGTTTTTCACTAATTGTATTTTATGGCTTGTCCTTTAAATAACTGATAAGTAGGGACTTAAAAGGGAACAGAAATATGAAATAGAAATATAGGAAGGCCAAATAGCATTTGAGATAAAACAGTTGTGGCAAGAATGGAGAAACTGTGCATGAAACCATGTAGTGGATGAAAATCTGTTTCAGTGATGCTGCAGCAGCTCCCACAGCAGCAAATCACAAGACTCAGGTTCCTGTACAGACCACTTAACCCTGACAACACTATTTCATAAGACATGGACAAGGAAGCAGTGTGCTGTTTTCTTAGTGACATACAACTCTTTTTGCTGAGATTATCCTGAACTATGTAGTGTTTATTCTCCAGTTACTGGAAAAACTGAACACCATTTCCAGGGCCAGGGCACAGGGAAAGATGGTTTTGGACTACTTGCAAGTATTACTTTGCAGATAAACTCACATTATTGATGATCAGTACTTTCCTTGTGTGTGGTAGGAGCTGTGCCAGACAGAGGGTATGGTATAAAAAGCTAAATCCCTAGCTCAGGAAGCAAACAAGCCATGGTGATTTTTAGAAGTCATGTGCCCAGAGGGCATCTATGCATTGCAGAAAACATTCACTTAATGGCAAAGGCTGGAAGGAGAACCCTGTAATTTGCTATATCCTGTCTGTTCTCTGTTTGACTGCCAGCCCTCTGTCTTTTTATTGCCCAAATGAGCAAGCTGTTTGTGCCTGCTTCTGCTATCTCACTACCTTCATCTCAAATGCAGGAGGACTGTCTATAAGGGGTATCTTGTACACCATTAGTGGTAGAGCAGCCGGGGGAAGAAGTTAATGACCCTTAGAGGGGCTGACAGGGAGCAGCAGCAAATAAAAAGTACCGTATTCTCCTAAGAGACTCACCTCTGTTTAGTCCTCGTAGGAAAACACATTTCCTTAAATTCTGCCTCACCTCATTCTCTTTTCTCTGGGCTCTGTTTCCTCCCTTTTTTATTTTCAGCCTATTTTTTTTCTTTTTGCATTTTTATCTTTGTTTCCTTCCTTTTAGCTTTGTGTCAGCTGTGTTTCTTGTTTCCTCTTTATCTTCCTTCTGCTTAACCCACTCGTCCGACGAATTATTTGCAGAGTCTGGGTAGGGAGTCCTGTGATCAAAGCCCTGGGATTTTCTGGTGGGTACTGGATAATCACAGTCAGGACTGTAAAACAATTATAGTGCTCCAAACAGGAACACAGACATGCACATACAGTAACTGCCAGGCTCACTTTACGGCTGAGAAAGGATGCATTCCTTTAGGGAGCGAGGAGGAAAGGAGGATATACAGTTTTCTTTTGTCTGGCCTTAGGTGACGTAAGTTTGAGAAGCAGAATGGTATTTTTAGAGATTTTATTTGTATTACAGTACTGCTTAAAGGACCCAGTAGGGATGGGGCACCTTTTTGCAAACAATGTTCAAGGATAAGAGACGGCCTCTGCACTGAAAAGTCATTATGGAAAGGTAAATAAGACAAGAATGAGTACAACAAATACTCCCAAGGAATGGGCTGGGGCAGACAATGGAAACTGTAAGGAGAACATGTTTATACACAAGCCCAGATGTGTATCAGAAGCCCCTGCTGGCCTCCTGCCCAGCTGCTGTCTCCTGGCGCTTTCCCATAGGCAGTGCAAATACTCATAAGCATTTCGTTGTTCCTCAGGAACTTTTATTTTTAAAAATTGTTTGCTTGTAATAGGTATTGGTACTCTGTATAATATGACATAGATTTTCTTGAGAAGCCACAGATCCTGGGGGAAATATTTTTCTTTAAATTACATGTAAATTTCTTTGTGGGATAGTCAGAAACATCTAAATCAATGTGAAACACACTGACTTCTAGATGCTTTAAACACAAGTCTTTGAAGTTCTGAAGCTTGCTTTCTTCTCTAATTTTGCTTACTGAGCTAGAAATGAAGTTACAATTACTTTATAGTTTTCTGTTTATGGATATTTTTTTCTTCCTGTGATTCATCTTTGGTGCCTGAAATTTGATTTTTAGAAAATCATCTGTGTTATTCAAAGGAACCCAAAGGTATTATCCTTTTTTCTGTGGGGTTCACCCTCACCAGACTTCGGATTTACATCCAAATTCAGATGCCCTGTCAAGAAGTGTATGGATATCAAGTAGTTAATGTGCTTTGCAAAATGCCACCTGTAGGAGCTAAAATGGGATTTATGAAGGTGTTGATTAGTTTTCCTTTTATTTAATACCCCTTGGTGGTCTCCAGGTCTGGAGAAGGACATTGGAAATGCATATAAGATGTAGATAAACTTACTCAGGCAACATCCAAAGAGCAAATGATGTTTGAGACATAGCAGATACAACAGACCCCAAAAATAATGCATATATGCTAGCATAGAGAAAACCCTAGAGTATTTGTCTTGAATTTTCTAGTTTGTGCAAATTTAGTAATAAAAAGAATAGATTTCAGTGCATACAGAATGTAGCTTATATCTGTGACTTTTCTTTGGCCTTGGGCAAGAGGAAAAGTGAAACCTCCCAAGGCTGCCGAGGCATTGGGCTCGTCTGTCTGGCAGGTGTAAGGATGAGGGTCCTGTCAGGTGGCACAAACCCCCAGGAAGGCTGACCTATGAGTGGTGAGACCCAGCAGAGCTTAGGGAAGGAGAATATTGAAGTGAGAGGGAAACAAGGGAATTTACTTGAAAGAAAGGAGCAAGCCAGAGCTTGCAAGTCAAACAGAGGAACCAGACCCACAAAGAAAACTTGAGGATGAAGAGCCAAGATTACAAAAGCATGTATAAATGTCCAAGGCTGAAACAAGAAATCACTCAAACCATCCTTTTGAGGTGTCTTTTCCTACTTGAAGTGGGGCTGCCAAGTTCTCTGCAGTGTAGTGCCTTTGTGAGTCCTGCCGTGCAAAAGGGGCCCTGCCCAACAAGGGCCTTTGTGTCCGTGCAAACCAGGTAGTGCCAGTCTAAACTTCTCTATCGCCTCCTGATCTGGTCCCAGGTTAATAATTGTTTCCTCCTGTTCCAGATTTTTAGAGTGCCCTTCTACTGCCATCTTCTTCCTCAATCATCTGTGAGAGTAAATAGTGAGCAACCTAAGTAACCAGAGCAATAAAAGTGATGTACGAGTTTGGCCGTGGCTTTTGCTGTACCTCAGCAAACTGAGCCCAGACGTACAACAAAGTGTTTACATTGCAGCAGTGGAAAAAGTGCCGAAGAGTCGCTGTAATTCTAACACCAGTTTCCTTTTAGACAGAAGTACAGGTCAAATTTCACGTTACACAAGCTCCTCATGCTATGCGTGGTTACTGTTTTTCAAACCTTCCATGGCCTAATTCATCCCACGTAGGTTTCTGCTTTAGAATCTCCTTAAATTTTTCTGCCTGAAAATACTTCCCCCCCCCCCTTCACCAAAGCCTGGGGTGTACTGGGGCTGATGGATCATTAAAAAATCTGGATGAGATCATGGCATAGTGAGGGTATTTGTGATTGCAGATTTACGGCATCTGTAGCAATTCACAGCAGCTCAAAAGCATCCAGAAGTGGTTTCTTAGAAAAATTAAAAGTTTAAACAGGAACAGGGTTTTTTAAAGAAAATATTGTTATTATAGATAACAGGGCATGTTTTTAAAATTTCACTGCGGTAGCAAAAGTTTAGCAGGTCACACCCAGATTTTCTCCTCTTTTGAAGGCATAGGTCCTTAAAGGTACACAGATGATGGCAGATGCCTTATGAAGTCCTCATGCCATCCAGTGGCAGTCCCAGCCCCCGCACCCCAACAGTTCTGTGGGTGCTGGAGGTTGAAACTAGGTGCAAGATGATCCAAAAGCTACCCCAGGATCTCAGATTACTTGCAGAGAATTCACTTGACTGCTCTTGAGGCTGATGTGTAGCTTTGATTGGCTTTTGGAGTTGTGGTGGTACAGCTTTCTGCCTCTTCTGAGTGCTCTGCACCCAGACAAACTCTGCCCTGATGGCTCGTGTTCCTGTGTCTGGTTGGTGTCGGAGATGGGGTATTCTCAGCTCCCACATCTCAGGAGACAACTATGCACGGGTTGTCCAGCATTTTTAAGGGTGTAAAGGACAATTCAGAGGCTGGATTTGCAACCTCAGGTGAGGATTCAGTGCCTGGATGCTCTGGAGGAGAGGAGCATGAATCTGTGGGCAGAGCAGTTGCTTGCAGTCTTGCACCCCTTTTCCAGGGTGGATATTTGAGACTCTTTTTTTCTGTGAGTTCCAAGCTGGAGCTTCCACTTACTGTAAGCTGCACATTGATAAAACTTGTTGTTTAAAGAGCCAAGGGGACTTTCTGTTACGTGTAACACCAGGCAGTGGTTCAGCAAAGACAAAATCCCTAAGACCTAATGGAGGGGGTTGTTTAATATCCAGGCTGTTGATTTTAGCTTTTTTTTTTTTTAATCTTAAAAAAAATACTGAGATACATATCTGGAAACTTTAGAGAGAACACAGGAGAGCCTTGAGCTGTTTTTTTTGGTCACAAATGCTGTCTTCTTTGGTATCATCCTAGGAGAAGCTCAAATGAAAGACAGTATGCCTTTGTTTACTCATCCAAAAATCCAAGCTCTTTTAGTGGAACAGATGAGAGACTTCGGTATACTACATAGAACAATATCACAACAGCTTCTGAGATCACAACAGCTTCTTCCATCTTTGCCAGAAATACGTGTAAAGGAAGACAGGGACATTACTTTGATTTATGTTTAGTAAGGTTTTTGGTTGATGTGGCAGAAGTGTAGCCTGTTTCCTGCCCTTGCCAGTGTAACAGGGTGTGTGTGGTGTTGTTGTGTTTTGCACTAGTGGGGATCAGCTCTCCAGTTTTAGCTGTGGAGTATTCCCAAACAATAGTTATTTTGAAGAGAGCTTCTCTGAATTATTTTC
Source organism: Corvus brachyrhynchos (assembly GCF_000691975.1). Classification (NCBI taxonomy): domain Eukaryota; kingdom Metazoa; phylum Chordata; class Aves; order Passeriformes; family Corvidae; genus Corvus; species Corvus brachyrhynchos. The sequence goes on from NW_008237681.1 coordinate 7,578,158, forward strand.
TAAGTGTCCTGTGTAAGTCTTTGAGTTAAGCATTCCCTGCAGTTAATTCTTTGGAGGCAATGTGTAAACGATCAGAATTTGCTGGAGCTTAAAGACGTATCTAGAAACAATGACACAAAACAGAACAGACCCACCATAGGGGGAGTCTCAGCTCTTTAAAGAGGTGTGACCCGAGTCTTCATGCCAATTCTTTGTTTGCTTGTAAATGAACCTCTGAATAAGATTTGTCAGTGCTATATGAAAAAGATGTCAGGATGCAAAGAGCAACCATGTGTGAGCCCATTAATTGGTATTCTTTGGGAAGTGACGTATACTGGGAGATAGAAATCAGGATTACCCAGGTAGGTGAGTTTTGAGAACCCCACAGATTATTCTCCTTGTCCCACTTGGTACCTTGGAAGCACAGCCCATGTGTAACACCCAGCAGGAGCTCATGGCAATTTATAGGATCTTGCTCATGACGCTGATCCATTTTCAGTTTTTAACTGGAAGCAGAGCCCATGTCCACCTGGCCAAGCACTGACAATATCCCTTCTCCCTCACAGAATGTGAACGGTATCAAGTACCATGCCAAGAACGGCCACAGAACACAAATCCGCGTACGCAAACCATTCAAATGTCGCTGTGGAAAGAGTTACAAGACAGCTCAGGGCCTGCGGCACCACACAATCAATTTCCATCCCCCCGTGTCTGCTGAGATCATCAGGAAGATGCAGCAATAACATGCTGGTCACAAATGTGCCAAGAAATCCTCACCAGCAGTTGCTGATTTTGAGAACAGCCACCTTTTTCAGGGGAAGCACTCAGCAACCCTTTAAAAAAATTAAATGCATGCTTTAAAATTTTCTGTAATTTTGGAATGATGTATCTTTGTAGAGTTAATGATTTTGTACATTTGCACATGTTATCATCATACCCATTTTCATTACTTTGAGATAAGGTGCTATAAAAGCTATAGGTTCTTCAGAACATTTTTCTCCAAAAATACAAAAAAAGGAACTAGGGGGACATTGTGTATTTAGTTGTACTGACGTGTGGGACAGGAGCGTGAGGAGGAGAGCTTGGCACTGACATCCTTTCAAGATTGTAACATGATGAAGACTTTTGATGCATCTGTCAATGTGTGTGCAAAACCAAAACAGTACCGCCCTCGTCAAACTATAGTTAACATGCCTTACATAACGGAGTTATCAGTGGAGTAGCAAGTCTTTTAGGTAATGGAAATATAAATAAGAAAGAATGTTTAACATAATATGCTAAAAATATTTTCATACTTAAATAACATACATAAAAAGGTGTGCTTGCTGTATTTTATATTATCTTGCAAATCTTTTTTTTTTCTCCCTCTTGAAATGCTGAAAACCTTGCCATTCAAACTAGTAAACAATCACTTTAGTGTTAGCAATTACATTTTTTTCTCTGTACAAGATGTCATATTATGTTCATGCCCATCAAACTTTTGAGGACCAATATCCCAGTCCAACTAAATATTTACCCCTGAACTATCTGTTAGAAAGACACTTGGAAATACTTAAGTGCAAATTTATGTGTGTGTGAGAAACAATTATCTTCATCTCAGATGAAGTTTTGAAGCACTTTGTAGTTCTCTATTGCCAACAGATTTAATGTTTTATGTGTTGCCAATTCTTGCAACTACTGTACAAGCATGTGCTGCGGTTGCAAATAAAAATGAGAAATTCAGCGCATGGTTTAAGGAGGTCCGTTAGTTGTGCTGAGGGAGTTCTAATGCCTCTCCCTCACATTCATTGTTTTGAGATTTTCTTTGTGCATTTTTTGCTTCTCATTGTAGGTCACCACATTCCATATGGAAGTGTCTGTTTAGCTTTACAATTAATTTTGCTGAAATAATGACATTTGAGCCTTACTGAAGATTAAGTGCTTCTTGCAGCAGGTGGTCAGAGACTGACTTAAAAGCCAACATGAGAGTGCTTCGTGTCTGGACCATACCTGAACATTTGTTGCTTGCCATCCTGCCTTGAGCATTCTTCTCACAAGTGCTATTCCTGGAGTTCAGCTGGCTGGGAGCAGAGGGTGGGCACCTTCCACCAGCCCCGGCCTTGAACACTCCTTTGCCTGGCAAGGGTGAGGGAGGAACTCCCAGTGTTAACACAGTCATCGCCTTGGCTTGGTTCCTGTTCTTTTAAGTGCAAAAGAAAGCTCACATAAAGGAGGAATGAGCTTTCCCTGTTTTGTTTCCAAAGCTTTAAAGGAAAACTTTTTAAGGATGACAATTACCTATTCTCCAGCAGAGTATAAATCTCATTAAAAAAACGAAAGAATCATCCTAATGAGCGTTTAGAACAGCCGAAGTGAAGTGAAACATCCCTCTCTCAGATCCCAGAGAGGTGACCGTGACAGCCGGGTTTAGAGGATGATCCAGACATGAGAGTTACTGGTACACACAAGGCCCCGGGTGGCCACTTCCCACCTTCTGCAGCTTTGGCAACAGATCTGGCCAACAAACACATTTTGGCTCTGCTCCTAGTGCAAGAACTACAGGCTGGGGGAGTTCGTTCAACAGCTAAACAGTTGTAAAACGTCATTGTTGCATGTAAATTCCTTTCAACTATAAAAATTAAATTCCAGTTTCTATTTACCTATTCATTGTGACAGTATTATTAACAGGTAAAGATGGGACTATTTTGTTATACTGTGTATAGTGAATGTATTGTACTGTGTCTGTGAAAAGTGTGCTTTAAATTATATTTTCATATGTTTTGTTGGGGACAAAGTACTTTAAGTTTGAAAGTGACAGAGGTTTGTTTTAGAACTGAAGGCAACTTAAAGAATTCCTGTCAGGAAAGCTGCTTATAAATGTAAATCAAATCACATTTAAAATAAACTGCCTCTGACCTAAAAAGACTGCTCTATTGTCATTCCTAACCGAAGAGTCAAGTTCTTGGGCTGTGTATAGTCTTTAATTTGTTTATTTTACTTTGGTATCATCAAACTCTTGGAGCCTGTTCTGTTTTCATCTGCTGTTGAGTTGCAGTAAGAAAAGCAACTTGACAAAAGATGCGCATTCAGTACTTCCATGCTCTACCTCAGGCCCCCTCTTTAGACTGCAACTGGCACACGAGCACTGATGAGTTGCTGCTGCCCAGAACACAGCAATTCCTCCATGTCATGCAGTTTTTAGTAACTCCTGCATTAACTGGATATCATGAGAGAACTGCAGACAACAGAAGCTACTCCAAGCCTTAATCCCAGAGTCTCCCTCTCAAAGAAAGAACATAAATAGATGTGAGGAACAACCAGCCCCTTCTCTGTCATACAATGCTGAGTCATATTCACTCCTAAGTAAAATCTACGTTCTGTTTAATTTCAAAATGGGCAGCAGGAAAAATAGACCACTGACTCCATGAATAATTCTGCTTTTAATGTAACAAGACTACTGTACAACAAGTGGGAAGCAAATTTACTTAATACAGTTAAAGTAAATATAAAATGTTTAGATATACACACGTTTTTACTTATTGGAAAGAAATACATAAAGTTAAAACGCAAAAGGTTTTAAAAGCCAGAAGGAACACAATCCACTGTTGAGAAAATAGAACAATATTTTCTACTGAATAAAACGGCAACATAATGGCAGTGACTTTTTTAAACAATTACTTTTAGGCATTTAAGCACAGCAGTTTCTTTCAACTCAAAACCACTGCCTTAAAGTATAACGTACCTCATTTAACGTTACCCCTTAAGGCAAACATTCTAGTTGTGAAACTGAAGTATTTGCCATTCCTTTTGTTGCAAGCCTGGAATCTCACAGTACATGCATCTATATCTCAGAAATGTACTAGAAAACTATATTTTCATAGGGTAAGTAATGTAACTTTCCAATTTAAGTGTTACTCAGAGAAAAACTACATGGATTTGCTAGGAGAAACACCTGCTTATTACATTTTTAATTGTGCCTCAGTTGTCAATGTTAAGAGAAACCACAGGTGTTTGGTGACCTTTTTTAAGTGTAGCTGAAGAACACCATGAAGCCAGTCTCATTTTTTCTGAGGCCCAGTCATTCCTGTGTCCTTAGGCATTCCACTAAGTAGGGGAAGAAATTCCACTAAGTAGGGGAATAAATAGCTACATACACAACAAGGTGGGAGGCTGTGGGTCTCCTTAGTACAATGTCAGGCAGAGAGAGAAAAGAACCCCATAGCAGCTTAGAGCCACGGCTCCCATTAGAGTACATGAGCTTTTAATCAGAAGTTTGCACTGTTACAGAAAGCTGCACTGCTTTTGTTCCGGAGGTGGACTACTCAGAGTGGTGGGGTTTTAAGCTACACTGCAAAACAAAGTATTTAATCAAAATTTAATACGTTCTGATCAAAGTGCGTCTGGACGTGCCTCTCAAAGCCTTGCTGGTCGTAGTCAGGTGGGAACTGCTCGCTGCACATGGGACACACCTTCCAGTGGCTCTCAACGTGCTCCTCAAACTTGCTCTGGTCGTAGTTCGGGGGAAACACCACGTCGCAGAGAGGGCATTTCTTGTGCACATCAAAGCTTCACGAGGAGGCGGAGAGAGAAAAAAAAGGGAACAGTTTATTTCTACTTATTCTGTTAATGCAAACTAAAAGCAGGGTCCTGCTGCCACCAACATTAAGAACTTTACTACCAACTTAAATTTGAGTGGACTTTGTATCTAAGTATCATCCAGTTCATTTAAATGTTTTTGCCAAAGCACTCGATACAGTCAGAGCAGTTTTACACACAAATTCCAAAATAACCTGGCATTTTAAAAGCAACATAATTTTGACCTTATTCCAGCTACCACTGAACACAAATCTACTGAATGCCTTAATGGCCAAACAGTTTCATGGGAAACCACTCTCTCTGCTCATAAATGCTTGCTCTTAGCAAACATAACACTTTATAAAAGCTCTAAACTTAGGTTCACAATTAGGTTGGCAAGAGAGGAGAAAAAACAAAAGTTATTCATTCATTTACTAAAAAATTGTCCAAATTCCATCAATGTAAGGAATAGCACGAACACCCTGCCCAGTCTCACGGCATATTCTCTGCCAGTTAATTGTAAACCAAACATCCATTGAAAATGCTTGGCAGCTTTTCACCTCCAATCCCCCCCCCTTGACTAGTTCTACAGAAACCTCTCCATGCCCTCAAAGACCAATAAAAGATAACATCTACCTGGAATCAAAGCAGAAACCTGTGCCCCGCTCACGCAAGAGAAGACTTGGAGGATCAGGAGCAGAAGGTACGGTGTTGTCATCATCCTGTTGAAAAGAGAAAGTATTTTAAAGAATAACCCCTATAAACAGCTTTTTTTTCTCCTCAATACGCATTTTTGTTACCAAACAAACCCAGATGAAATTTATGTTCACTCCGTAATTTGTGCAGCACAAGTTTTACTTTTGTGCATCTTGGCTCTATTCTGCAATTCGATAATACAGCACAAAATGGAGTAACTTCAAGATGGAAATACAAGTACATTCCAAGATTTTTGGAACTCCAACTCCTACCTCATTTTCCTTTTTATCTCAAAGATGCCTTACAAGCAAGAGTAAGGAATTATTTAGCTGATCTACAAAAAAGGACGTGTGAAGGAGCACATATAACAGCACCCGTACTGTATGTTTTATACAGGTAACTCATATGCATATGGAAAAATATTTCAGTTTTATGCTCACGTACTTTATGTAACCCCTTATGAAGCATTAATGGAAACAGGGAAGGATGGGAAAATTTCCTCAGTATTCTTCTTCTGACAACACCTGTTTAGTTTCAACCATTTAACATTTCCATTAAGCAGGCAGTGGGGCCTGCTATGACAGATGCTGGAAACAAACATAATCTTGCAGTCTAACCTGTTTGCACCTGCAGTAAAAAGGGCATATGAGTTTTAAAACATCAGTTGTTCCTTTTGCCACGAGAGAGATAGGATGGATGTATTAAGAAAGAAAAACTATTTAAAGTACTCTTGAGCTACAGTGCTACAGCTTATATAATGCCAAAACCACAACAAATTCGCTGAATACCAGACTGACACACACCAGGACTTAAGCAAGAAAATTAATATGCGTCTTCCATCAATAAAACAGTTCAACTACAAACACTGGCCAAATTAACACTTAAGTTAATTTTTTCAGTATAACCCCTCTCCCTCTCCTCCCTTTTTTTTTAAAGCCATTTGTCTTACTGCTGGTCACTTGATAAGATAAAATTGTTTACATCTTTCGCCCTCTCTTTCAGCTTCTGGCAAGTGTAGTACCCACCACATACAAATAAAACATTCCTCCTTGTTCCTTTTTGAGAAACATCTGAAAAAGAGGACAATGCCTTCCTCTGCACAAGTGCACCTGCACTGTCCTACATGGCTGCCCTGCAGAACTCTCTTCCAACAGAAGGCAAGCACATGTAAAGTCTTTGGAATGTCCTACGGCTACAGCTTTCTCGTGGCCCAGTTCCCGTAATTGTGAAATTCATACTGTGTGTTCCTTACAGCAGCTTCTGACCCAGGCCCTGCACAAGAATGTCAATACTAAGTATGTACTGATATTACCCTGTTAAGATACGGAACATTTGTCTCTTCAGTGTACTTTTGCTCTTGGCCAAGTCTCAGAGATCAGTTCTTAACCTTCTGGGATGCCTAACCCACACAAGAAGAATGCAAATGTCTCTGTGTTGAGCTGTCCTCACAGAGATGTTACAGAGATTACTGTGTAACCAAGGCATGGTCAAACAGGAACCATGAGAACTTTATCTTAGTCTGAGAGGACTTCCCAGCTATTCTAATTACAAGTGACAGTAAACACTATACAGTCACCCAGAACTAAAAATTCTCACACAGTGCTCTGGGGTAACTCGGAACCTCTGGAAAACAGAGAAGGTGACATTGTATTGGACTCCAACAGCTGTCTATTTCTGTCATTACTGATGGACAAAACTCCTAAGTGTTCCATGTAAAACAGAGCACTTTATGGGGGGAGGACGGATCATCATGTTTCAGTGGTTCACTGCCACTTAGTGCCCAGTACCATCCAGCAATCCATTCTTTATTCTTATAAATGAGGTTACATGAGCTTTTCAACCTGACATTTAAACACCCATCACTCTCCCCTGGTGGAAAGAACCATCCTTGACAGCTCAAAAGACAAAATGAGGTGGTAGTTGAAGCTGCTTTACAGAGAGTTGGACAACAACTGCTGGGACACCAGCCCTCAGTGGCTCTGCCTATGCTGTATTTTAAGCAAAGGCATCAGCTTACTTCAAGACTATGTGGTTGAGTCATCCAAGTTATTTCAATGAAAGCCCACACCCATAACTTGAGAGAGTTTCATCTGCCCTTCATGTAGATCCAAGGCCACCTTTCTTGCAGTCCATACTGATGACCAGGGACATGGACATGGCTGCACATTCTTAGTCTGAGACCTCTACAGTGTCCTGCAGTGAAGTAACACAGTGGGTACACGGCCTCAGGTTCTTATGAAAAGAGACTGGTACCATGTACCCACAGGCTGGCACTGTGGTCCTCTGGCATAACAAGTGCCAGGCCTCCTAAACTCAGAAGCCTGAATAATTAGGTGAATAAATTATAGAGGATGCCTTTAACATCATGACTTAACTATCATCACTGGACTGTAACTCTGGCTCTTTAAAAAACTGCCACAATGAGTTCCTTAGATTAAGTGAATCATAAAGATAAATACAGTATTATACACTAAAGCATGGTAAAAAAAGGGGGTTTGCCACTAGAGGAAGAAGGGAAAGCCAGACATGAAGTGCAACTCGATTAGCTGTACCAAAACCAACCAATTCTGTCTCAAGTACTGCTTTCATAATTACAACTGTAAGCAGTTCCAGGATTGTCAAACAGAAATTAGAAAGCTATGTGACACAGTACAAAACCACAGACTTGAACAGTCCCATCCCCAAGTGCTACAGATCATTTTAACATGCAGCAGTAAGGAACCCATCCAAGGCCTTAAACAACACACGAACAGACACAGGGCTGACGTGCAGTGTGGGTACACTGGGAATAAGGGCACATCCATTTTATTTCTGTGATTCAGTTCTGCTGTAGGAGTGAAATCAAACTCCTTCCTCTAGGCCTCTCAACCTCTCTGCAAGCAGTCTGCTCTCCCAAGAGACACCTGGATACCAATTGCTCCTTTTATGTCCTCCCTATACAAAAGGCAGTAATTGGCTGCCAGGGTCAGATCATGCAAATAATGCATTGTGGGGGTTTTTGCTAGAAGAAAGGCCATTTTGGAGTCATCTGAAAAAATATCCTGACCCGGTGCTCAGTTGCCAAGAGTTATATTCCCCATCCCCCACATACTTACTGTGACTAAAACATTGTTTAATAGTCTCAGGATGGTTATTCTGGGCTTGCTGCCAACTGTAATCAGGACTACACTGCTAAAACTCATACTTTAGTTTTATATATATAAAATATATACATATATATACATTTTGTTTATGGATCTCTCCCTTACTGCTAGGAATTCTTTGCTGCCAACAATTCCATCTTGGTCAATTACAGCAGCACAAGAAATGGAAAGTTAGTGTTGAGTAGATGATGGCAGGAACTTGTGGCAAGTCAGCCACTCCACACAAAATCACCACTGTGCACGTGTTCAGCTGGCACTACTAACACAGATCAGCTTATCCCTCTCAGAAATCACTGTTTAATTGGCCTCCAAGTTCCTAAAGTCAAAGGTGCAAGAATCCTGTAAAGTCTTCCCAGTCATACAAAACTAATGGGTTCTTATGTCAACCAAACATGTGGAAGTGCCTGTTTCTAAGGAACCAAATTTTGGGAGAAACCAAATTGGAACACAACAGCACAAAAATTCTGAGGGATTTGAGTATCTTGTGTTGTATTAGTTTGAGAAATTAAGGGTGTTGTAGTCACTTCCACCACTTCATGGCTGTTTTGGTAGTGGTTTACCTCTGATGATGAACATGTCTCCTTTATTTATCTAAGGTAACAGATCTTTTAGCCATAAAGAGGTGGAAGTGACTACAACACCCTTTATTTCTTAAACTAATATAATGTGTAGTAAATAGGAATGAGGACAGGAGGACAGCAGAAGTCCATACAACAGTAGTATTTCAAACAAAGCAGCAAGCCCACCAATCCTCTTCTTCTGGGAGGGAATCCTCCTCCAGCAGAAGGCTCTGCATGCTGCTGATTGAAAAAATGCAGAGAACGACATCTTAAATAGCTTATTTTAAAAACAGTCCAAGAAGTGGTAATCTCTTCATATTTATCATTTTATATTTGCTGTTTCTTCTGCACAAATGACAGACTCTTCTTTATAATGAATCCCCTACGTATGTGGAAGTTTTCCCAGGTTATTTATTTACATCCTGCCTCAGAACTGTTTTGTCTTTGGCATATTACTAAGTCTCCCTAGAAAGATTCCTGCAGCTTCTCATTTCCATATAAATTTGTACACTATACATAAAGTCTATCTGGGTGAGGAGCAAGCAACTGATTCTCAACTGCAAATAAAAAATAAAGATACAAGTTATTTGATTTAAAGGCACCTTTTCTCAAGCTGAACTTTATTTAAGCCTGTTATATTCCACCTCATTACAAAAATCCAAGCTGTCTCTGCAAACGAGCACAAGACTCTAGCACTGTTTCTCTTGGGTTTGCAAGAGGGCAAAGCACATAGATCAGAGAGAACACCCTGCTAATTAAACTGCAGCAGATGACTAAAGAAGAGAAGAGCGTGTCAGATGTAAGAGCTACGTCAAGAATGATCAGATTAAATATGCAAAATGTGAAGTAAAGGTGGGGACAGCATTAAGCTCACATTTGAGATCTTGAACAGGCTGCAAAATCTCTGACAGGTTTTCTAATTATTCACAGTAATGGACATTGGGAGCAAAAGGCAGGAGGGAGAAATACATTTTTCTCCATTATAGGTGCTGAGCACCAGGGCTAAAATCATGCCTGTCTGAACACTGATCAGTTTCTGCAAAGGTTAATAGCAATTAAATGTGGCAAACTAGACTAAATGAGAAACAGGTCATGATACCATTGTACTTGCAAAGAGCACAATACTTTGCAGAAAGGTATTTCTTGTTTAATATTTTTGAAGGTGCAAGAGTACTTGGAATAAAGAAGAGTAATAGGTCTGTTCCTGTTCAAATGAAGACATACAGTCCAATTTATTACAGAAGCCATTTTTTTATACCAGAATGTGCAAGTTAACTGTACTAAAAAGAAAAGCTAACCAGAAACTTGAAACATACAAAGCCCAAAAAAAAAAAAAAAATCAGTGGAATTGTATCCCTTTCAGTTTAATCAGCTTTAGGTAACAGTCAATTAAGCTCTTCCAAATACATGTCCAACAGCAAAAAGCATTCAAAATGGAAATTAATAAATGCACATTTGCAGAAGACAGAATGAAAGATTAATATATTAGAATAATGTATCTAGTAGGATACCAATTTACAGTTAGCATTTAACTGAAAATACTGGTATCTGAATCCTTTATATTTTTATTTGTTCTGTTCCACTTAAGTTCCTACATTGCTATTATAAAATGAGTGAGATGTGGCTACATTTTGAGCTCTCATTCTACCACACAGGAGAGAAAAATCATGAGTTGAGATTACCTGGGTTTTTTTTACTTTAATACTTAAAAAGATTAAGAAGCTAGTGTCCTAATACCAAAACAAGCTGACAGTAACTCAAGAGATTAGGGGAACAAGTATATTAACATCAATAGATATGCAGGGTTTTCTCCTTCAAAGCAAGCAAAATTCACCAAAAAATGTTTCAGGGAAAAGAAAAATCAATTGCAAATTTACATAACAATAAATCAGGCCTATCAGATATGGAAAACCTATGTGAAACTCTTGGTAACTCATCAGTAAATGTATAAAAGAAAATAAATAATAAGAAAAGTAACTTGCATTGCCATCCTCAGGATCTTCTAAACCATCAGGCCGACTGAGATTGCGTGAAGGCTGGCTACACACGACATTGTCTTCTAGCTCCCAAAAGGAACTTCTAACAGGTGGTCTTTGGATCTCATCAGGATTAAAAGCACCATCTGCTCCATCTGAAGAAAAATTAATTAGGACATCTTCGTTCAGTAGTTTGTATTTTGAGATTACAAATGTGCTACCTTACCTTTAAAAATCAAGAGTTAAACACATTTTCGGTTTAGATTATATAAAACAATAGGAGAGAATCAGCTTCCTCCAGAGGTGTTTAGAACTTTATTTACCTTACTGACTCTCATCATAAAATAAAGGCCCTTTACTGATGTTCATCAGTCAGAAAAGGCTCTGTAAACCAGTCTGAAGGCTGTTGGTACTTAACCTGAATAAAATGAAGCATTGCTTTTGAAACAGCGAGAGAGAAATTATATTGGGGGAGTGTGAAATTTACTTACCTCTTCTTTCCTGAATTGCATAAGGGTTTCCATATTGCAATACTGGTAGTCTGCTTGGCACTGCAGGAACCGGTCCATTTTCCTCTGAATATGGGTTGCGAAAATGTAATGTCTGCTGTGAAGTCTGTCCTTCCATCATCCTTCCAGCTTGATCTCCTGGTGTCCTGCCAAGTTCCTAAATTATGCAGAGTTCGAAATGTAATTAACCTATGGAGCCCTAGCAAAATTTGAAATGTTTATGAAACATGTTTTTAAAAGAAAAAATTGCTAACCTTCCTACTGTCATTTCATTTTGATCTTATGCCAAGTATACCAAAACACCAAAAACAGTCAATGAAGAAAAGAAAATACAAAGAAGATCTTTTAAAGAGACACTATTTTTTCTTGGTTTGTTGTCAGTTAGTTCTAATTACATAAACAGAACTGCCATGTTTTTCAAGTATCTGCATTTTTTTTACAATGAAGATAAATTAGCTCAATCAGTAAAAATGGGTAGATTAACAATAACAACTGAAGATAATACGCAGTGAGAAAAATTTTTTTAAGTTACAATTAAAAATAAAATAATTCTTTTTTTCATATCATACCATACCATTCAAGAATGTAGCATTTTAGTATGTGGAGCACATCTTGGTACATACTTGACATAATTCCACATGAATCCCTGAGTGGCAGACTCTTAGAGAACTAGTAAATACATAGCACTGGATCCCTTCTGATATTTAACAGCAAATATTTGTATCGAAAATTCTCAGAACTCTTCAAAAAATTAATATACTTAAAATTCTAGATTCTTACATATCAACCATACTTATGATGGTAATTACAAACTATAAAGGGGTTTTATAACTTAGAAACCATTAAAACTCTAAGCCAGTATATATGTTAAAAGACACTAATTAAAGTGACTTAAGTGTGGTCAATGCACCAGCTGTAACTTATCCCAATAAAAATCTTTCTCATAATTCCACTCAACAAAGTGGGTTAAGGGATAGAGAGCAGTATGCCAAGACTATCAAAAGACATATGCCATTTAAATTCAGAACCAAGCAAAAAATTCTGAGACGTAAATATGAAAACAATAATTAAAAAATAGGGACTGTTAAGGGAGACATGCTTTCCAATAATGTTCTTTCTGATTAGTATTTTCTTCTGGGTTCTCTGGGTTCATGTTTAATATTTGCTGATATTAATAAAACCCTCAAAGACTGAAGTGTATCTTTTCCCCAAAAGACTTTAAATTGAAACGTAAAACCAAAGCTTCAATTACCAGTTCAACTCCATAAGAAATAAAAAGTCTGCTACTAAAAGGAACAATTCAATATTTTTTTCTTGCAAACAGGTGAACTTCAGATTAACCTCTTGAAGAGAAAAATGCAAAAATCAATAACTACCCTGAAAACAAAACACTACTCAAATGCAAAAAGACCTCATATAGTGGATGGCATCCCTCCTCTAGATACAATATAAAGCTATGCCAGTGTTACTTTAGATTTATAAACTGAAAGGAACATGTGATTAAAACAGGTAGGATTAAAAAACTAGGATTGCATGTTTTAGTGCGTGTGTAAAATCTAAGTAATTCATCTTTACTCAATACAAAGCAGGAACAATTAATTAGCAATGAAATCTAAGATTTTCCTTTTTAAAACTGACTTCTTCTGGAATACAGAAGCAGTTCAAAACAAGAGGCAGTAGCATTACTACTTTAATTTTCATATTACATACAATTAAAACAGAATGTAAATAAACCTGAGGGTAAAGAGGTACTGCAAAACAGCCTTAGCCAGAAGTTGGACAGCAAGGGTAGAGACTGATTAAAAAAAACACCTAGAAAAATATCAAAGGCTATCTAAGTATGTAAATAAAATAGGAAAAAAAGTGATTTTGTAGTTTTATAGTTTTGAAGAGACAGCAAATGAACATTTTTAGCAAGCTATGCTTGGTGACATTTATAAACAAGCACTGATAATGATAAACTATTAAATCGTGATTCCAGTCTAGCAAGGCACTTTGATTCTTCTGTATGTAATGTAAATATCTATAAATTTGGTAGACAAAGTTTAAAAATTTTATAAGCTTCATACATTATTATTATTATTACAGTAGTTGTTCTTATGTGTGGTGTTTAAAATTACTCCCTCCACCTAAACTAGCCTCACCAAAACTCAAATTTTAATTTGATTTCTTTTGAACTAGAAAAATTTGAGAGATCTATTAAAAATTATATCCTTGGTTTAAAAAGAAGATAAATTAAATACCAACTATTTGACAATCGAGAATTTCACCCAAAAAATTAACTAGCTTAATCTGAAAGTTTAGTTTTGTTTCGGTTTCTCAGTATTAAAATGCCTGATTTTACTAAGTATCTCTTCTGGAATTGTATCTATACTGGAATTGTAAAGTTATCAAATAAAGTTTCAAAGAAAAATCCTAACTTTGCACAGTATCATGCAGTACTATCTGAATGTAATAAAGACACTTTATTATTTCACTTTTCAGTAAAACCTAGCTTTGATTAATTGCCATATAATACATCAGAGGTACTTCTACATTAGCATTAATATTCCAAAATTTTTGACAATACCTTCTCACTGGTCAAGAGTTCCAACTGTGATGCCAGGTCCTTTATTCGTCTCTCTTTTTCTGCCAGCTGAATCTACATGAAAAGAAGATTAAGATTCTTGCATTAGTGAATGGAAACTATTTCCCTGCATGTTACATTGTGAAAACAAAGTTCCTGATTAACTTAATCTTTCAGATGAAAACAGTTTTGTCTACTACAGTTACATGCAGCACGTAGTGCTACTAAAACTCCAACCCAACAACTCTCATGAAGTTTTATCTGCTGGACAACAGCAGTACACTAGCAGCCTTTTCTTGCCAGTTTTCAGTAAACAGTTGTGGAATGGTATAAAATTCTATGTTAGAAATGAGGAGTAGTATCAGTGCCACCAATGGCAGGAGGGGCACCACTGCCCAGACACACCGGAAGGTTTGCAAGCCTCATCTCATTGTTTTTGAAGAAATCTCCTGGCATTGTTTCTGTCCCACCACAGAACTTGAGAGAACCAAAAGCTACTCCTGCCTCAAAGACATTTAATTTGTTTCACAAACATCTACCTTGTGTCTCTATTGGGTGCTCTGGGAGGAGGTGCAACTGACACATTACACAATTCTTCCTGCCTTCAAAATGATGATTTAAATAATCTCTCTCTACAAAGGACTATTTTATTTGTATTCTGGTTCCTTTAAAGACTGCCCCTTCCCCTGTTTTTCTAATATCTAAACTCAAGGCTTGGCATAACTGCTTATCTTTTTTTTTTCAGTTCCGAAATTCCTTCTCCTAGTTTAGGTCAATGGAGCAAAATCTCCTGACTGGGAAGAACAACTCACTTTTTCTCTACCACCTGCACCCTCCTGAAAGACAGTAATTTTCTAATTGCCAGCAAAATGCTTTCAATTGTTGAACCAATTATTTGTTACATCTGCTGTTGAGAAGTTAAACTTTTTTCACATTAAATTATGCATGGCAACTGATCACTGCTAATTAGTAAAATAAACTGGAAAGCGTCATGCATTTTATAAAATTGAAATTAGAGCTTCAGAAAGTGTCGGAAAAAGATGGCCTATGGAGTGCTAAAATAAACTGTAGAGTAATTCAGGATTTTATAAAGAAAAATTGCTGTAATTACCAATAAAAAGGGGGTCCTAGTAGAATCAATACAGTCACAGTTCAGTTTAATCATTTTTCATCACAATGGGCAAAAACAGGCAGAGGTTGTTGACAGAGGCAACAGAGTTGACAGAGTCAACTGCATTATCACCATTAGACTGAGAACCAGCAGAAAAGCTAGTCTCATTGGACATTTGTTGCTCTTATCTCACCCCTACTGACCTAAGAAGCTAATTCAACATAAGCATTACTATCACATAACCTCAAAGATTAAGGCCCCCTTGTAAGCTAAAGCTGCCCATTACGCTTGACTTTCTGGTGAATGTCACTCTACCAAGACTATACCTGAGGTTCTCCAAATTAAATTCTTGCATGATTTTAAAAACAATGGATCACTCCTCTCTACTGACTTCAGATAAAATGCATTAGACATTACTATACTAGTAATGCAATATGCAGTATGAAGATTTTAGACAAACACACCAATCAATCTTCCTGTTAGTATTACAGCAAACAGCAGGAAATTAGAAATCCCTTGCCCTTTTTTCCCATAATACAAGATTACATCACTTAGGGGTTTGTCTAAATCCACAGTATTAAAAGACTGATAGCCAGCTGGTAGTAGATCTTAGCAAACCTCTCTTACTTTAAAAGAAGCATTACAAGACTGTATTGTTTCTTCAAGTGCAGAATTTCTATTTACAGCAAAAATATATTTAGTGCACTTTCCCTATTAAAGCTCTTCATTACTTGAACCATCAGAAATAAGCAACCATGTTAAGAACACGTAACGAGTCATTGTCATAAACAAAACCTGTAACTTACTTTATACTGATCCTCCATTGCTGCCAGCTGTAATTTTATACCCTCGTTGATTTTCACTTGTTCTTTCCACTTCAGCTCCAGTTTAGCTAGTTCATCAGCATAAACACTGCATTTCATCTTCTCATCCTAAAGCAGTTTATACCACGGCATGAAATATTTACAATCTTATGAGATTTTCCCTCCCACCCCCAACAATGTCACTGTGTTAAACTCCATTCTTTTGAAACGAGATCATTTACAAATGGCTTCTCCAAGCCTGACTCAAGACTTTGAAGAGGTCAGGACCACAGAACACTGCATAAACGATGTTCAAGAGGCATTTCTTTCCTTGAGTTTTCAACAAGCTGATATTCCTCTTTAGTTTAACAGCTTCAAGTTTCTTTGTACCCTAATACTACTAACAATGATTATTCTTTCAAGTATCTCACTTCAATACAAAACTTTTCCTCAAGTGATTTTTATAACCTAAGTATCTTTCATACAGAAGGTCAAAGGCAAAGCTTTCTTCAAAAATCACTATGGAATAAACAGCCAGCAGAAGCCAGTGCAGGCTCTCCATGGACAGGGTTATGAGCAGAATTATAGGACAGTTATTACATCCTGGAAAAACTATTAGAACAGTATCACTGTGATAAATAAAAGAAACAAAATTAAGACAGACAAGACAACACTCAGAAAGGATTTCTTAAACTGTTGTCAGCTTTACACCAGTGCCACTGATGTAATACTCCATCATCATCCACACATCCAAACTGGTTAAATGAAAGTCAAGTTATGACTGACAGGTACTAATATTTAAAGAGCATCACTACTGTGGCTACAGCACTACCAGTGCCAACTTTGGTCGAGACAACCAAATAAACACCTTTATGTGTGACTGAGCCCAAGCTAGTTGGCAGCACCCACTCAGGTGTGAAAGCACTGCAAAAGCCATGACAGGCAGGTAGGGGAAGTTGCTACGCTTAGGACAGCGTACCAGATCAACACTGCCACACTTGTACCAAACATCAGCTGGCTTACAGCAACCTGCTGTACTTGATTTATAAAAGCAATTATACTTAATGTAAGAACAGAAAAGTATTTAAAACCTCAAGCATGTGCACATTTGTTTTACTGTATCTTGGTCTTCCTTATCTGAACCCTCTAAAACCGTACACAGTCAAGAGCTGACTGAACAAAAGAGTGTTTTCTAATGTTAAGACTTCTACCATAATCAGACTGTATCACACAAAAAATGAAGGCAACTCAGCTGGGTAGGCCTTGTGTTTTTAAGGCTTAGCACCTAAAGCTACTTTTTGTTCAGCTTTCCGAAGCAGCTGTTTACTTACAGCCAACATTTGCTTGCATTTCTTATACTTCTCTGTTTTCTCAGCAATCTCTTTATTCATTTCACGCACTTGCTCCTTTACCACGGATTCCGAAACTATGTCAGATGAAATGGGGCTAACTGTGAACATTGAAGAAAAAACAAGAACATTGATTTTTTTTGTTCCATAAATAAAGTTTGTATAAGAGATGACAGCCCAGATTTGAGAGTGCATCAAAAACAGAGCGCTCCATGTTATCCAAACCAGAAGCAATCAGCATTATGTGCTATGTAAGATCAGCAACCATAGTGGCACATCTGTGTTCAGTTCTGTCACATGCTGAAGATGAACATAAATACACACACATGTAGTACTCTCCCAAGAAAGAAAACCAAGTAAACACCAGAATATGTGTGCTATCATTCTAAATATTCTATTCTCACATAAAAACATGAAGTACCTCAGCAAACTACTTCATCACACACTATCACTGAGCTTGCTGGGATTGTATGTTTTAAGAAACACTTGTATTTACCATAGACAGGAGGAAACCGACAGAAATTACACCCGATGGTCTTTACATATAACAAGAATCTGTCAATTATAAAGTAACACAGAGAAAACTATTCAGCATTTATGGGCATTTATCAATTTAAACTGAATAAAAAAGTCACAAAATGGTTTGGGTTGGAAGGGACCTTAAAGACCCTCCAGCTCCAATCCCCCTGCCATGGGCAGGGACACCTTCCACTAGACCAGGTTGCTCAGAGCTCCATCCAACCTGGCCTTGAGCACCCCAAGGCATGGGGCATTCGTAACTCCTTTGGGAAGCCTGTTCCAATGCCTCACCAGCCTCATAGTGAAGGGTTTCTTCTTTAGTTTTAACTTATTACATATTGAAATTTGAGAATATTATTTTTGCAGTAACTTAATAGTTCACAATAATTATAAACATTTTCTAATAAACCACTACTGCCTATAATTCATGAAAATAGTCAGCTGACTTGACCTTCCAATCACATAATCAGAACTTTTCAGCAGATTTGATTTTACAGTAGAATGTTATAGTGGATGGTCATCATAACTTGACTGCAAAATTACTGTGCTATTATACTCAATTTGAAAATTTGAGTAAGGTTTTTTTAATAAACTGTTTATTAGCTTGGCAAAACCATCTCTGTTAACCATAAAGCAGAAATTCAAGAGTTCAGTTCTACTGACATTAGTAAATAGCAACTAAATTGATACATGAATTTATTTATGAATGTTACCACTTGGTAAGAGACAAAATATTTAGATCAGTCTTCACATCTCTAATTAATGCTTTAATTAAACAGAACAAGTCCACCTACTTTATACTAAAAATACTATTAGTGACTACTTCACATAGACAACACTTTCAGGCTTATAAAGACAGACAAAATTTAAATTGTTGGTACCTGGAGATGCAGACAACTTTTTGTCTGTAAGGATGGCAGTAGCTGTCTCAATGTTAGATGCATCTGTCAGTTTCTGTTGATGCCCTGCAGTTTTCTTTGTGAAAAGAAATTTTGTTTTGGTACTTGATTAAATGAAAGCCAAAGCACAAAGTAATGTATCTTGCACTATCATTTGCTCCAAAATTGGACTAGACAGAACTGCTCATTTAAACAGTAGGTAATAATAAATATGCAAAAACGTTTAATTGTACTAACACTGAAATTGCTTCAGACTATGATTTTTATCACCTTACTTGATGAAGGTCTTTTTCCCTAGAAAGAGTAATTTCTAAGCAAATTATTAGAAAAATCTCATTTTCTAGAGAATCAGTTACATTTAAATTAATTAATTCTAATACTCCATTAGAAAAATAGAGTCTGTTTTAGGAATGTCTGCTGGACTTCTGGAGTGAAAGCAATGAAATCTGGTGTTTGCTGTAAGATGTACAACATTGCCAAAGATGTGGAAGATTTTTAAGGAAAAGCCATAGATGTTCTGATATGACACCTCATTCACCACTGACCTTCTGGATGAAAAGATGACTTTTTTATGCAATGTTCTGTGGATAAGAGAAATACTTAAGTCTGGTTTTCTTAAGAATTCATATTTGCACATCTTGCCATTGCACATAGGCCTTTTCCCTCTTCGAGCTCCTCTCCAACTCCAATTTTTACAAAATTCTGAAGAACTCTGCTCTCAAATCTGTTTAAAAATGGCTGACAGGTTCAGTTACTAGGTGGCCTAAGACTTGTATCATCACTGAAAAAGATTCATTTATTTATGAAACAGATCTTGGAAGAGTGGTAAGATTACAAAATACGTATGGAATACAACTCCATACTGTGTTGTGGAAACTTCTTTCCCACTTCGCCTTTAAATCCTACTTCAAGTTCTCTATTTCCCCCGCTTTTGGGCTTGGGGTTTTTTGTTGGGCTTTTTTGTGGTGGTACTGGATAGGGGCAGTAATTATGGATTTTCCCAGCTTCAGTTTCAAATTCTTCCTTGAACAGTGTAATGCTTATAGGTTCATCCGAAGTCTATCAGGCTTGTACATAACATCAGCTACTATAAATTCTTTGCTTGGTTTGGACAACTATCTAAAAAGAATCACAGACGTAATTTAGGTTTGTGAAAGAAAATGGTAGAATCACTGCTTACCACACATTTTAATCCTTTTCAAAAGCATTAGTTTTCACAGAATGAAATTAAATTGTTGATGAAATGCTACCAAAAAAGCAAGTGCAATTTATCCCATTCTACTTACTGCCTGTTCTGTAAACTTGTTTACTTGTTTTTGAAGTTTTTGACATTCTTTGAATTTTTCCTTGTAATGGTCAGCAGCCATTTGTAGGCGAAGCTTCAGATCTTCAACTTCTCTGCGCAGTTCCTGCTCCACTGCATTTGAAGCTTCCTTTAAAAAAAAGAAGAAATTTTTCTCCCTTTTGTTCAAATACCACTATTTCCCAAAAAGCCTTTTTTCAATTAAAAAAGCATAATGCTCCATGTAAGTACTGAAGCTCCTATTTTCTTTGTGGGAAGGAAAGGAATAGAGCAAGCAGTAGAGCACAGAGAGAGGCAGAATCTGTGCTGAACTTCATTCCAAGCAGGACACACTGTGGGATGCAAACAGTCACTGGTATAATACCAGAGGCAGGTAAAGGAGATTCTTATTTCATGGGCTGATTAATGTGTATCTAAAGCCTGAACATACAGGAAAAGTCTGAACACCTTCCAGGGGGTGTTCCAGCTATCCTACAGACAAGTATGGCCACGCAGCAAAAGTGCACAGTCCACAACTGTATTCCCTCACACTCACTGTATTTCACCTGGGAGTGGTTCCATTGAGCCACAACACTGACACACAAGCTACACAAACCACATCTGGCAACTAGACACAGGACATGGTCAGATACTTTCTGGTAACTTGAGTCATTCACATGATTTGCCACTTCTTTTATGATGCATTTCAAAACACATTGTATACAATTGAAACTCTTAGGGAAAAAACATGCAATTCTTTGATATTTTAAATATTTCTTTTGGGTGTTGTAACATTCATTTTTTATTTACAGTACTATTTTAATTGCTGTTCAGCTCAATATATTTTCTTCAGTTACACCATTACAGTAATCCTAGTAGCAAATTAATCCAGTACAGTTGCAGTCACAGAAGACCCAGTATAAAGCTCCCTTAAATCAAAATGATGAAACATATATTTGCTCACTATATTATTATCCAAGACTAAGGTCAAGACAGTTTCCATTACATTAATATTTTTATACTTGTAAGTACTTAAAGCAAATCAATTTGGATCACAAATACTGGAAGGATTTTTAAGAATTCAGAGAGAATCTACTGATGAGGAAAGAACATTATAAAACAACCCAAGTTTCTACCAATAAATTTTCTTATTTGAATTAATTTTTAATGCTATTGTGGCTCACTTGACAGAATTAAGACAGGGACAGGATTCAAAATAACACAGATAAATACTGCATTATTCCGTGAAAATAATGTGGGTAGTAAATGTGAGTAATAGCAGAAATCTCCTTTCTTACTAAACCTCCAAATCAGGTAACATGCACTTGATTTAAGGTAGTATATTGAACGCTGAAAGAGAATTTGATAATTATTTGCACTAATCATCCAGAAACCTATTTTTATTCCCCATCTTCAGTAAAGCCAGCTCTGACAGATTTTATAAATACAGATTTTATAAATACAGATAGACTTCAATACTAAATACTGACAATTTACCTGTTCATTTTTCAAAGTCGTGATTTTTATAAGTTCAGCTAAAGCTTCAGCAAGTTGCTTTTTAAATTTTTCATTTTCCAGACGTGCACTGTGAAGATCTGCCATTGTCTTATCCCGCACATTTACTGCATCACTCAGCTCCTTTGACATTAAAACAGCTTCTTGTTTGCTAGCCTGAATCTGATCTTCAGCTTTTCGAAGCTGCTCTTTCAAAATACTTGCCTCATCCTAGGAAAGAGAAGAGATGGAAGAGAATTCATCATTTTTTAATTCAAAGCTTAAATAAAGGCTGGTATAGGGATTAGAAACATCTGAAAGAAAAACCAAGTTTTCCTGGTGGCTTTAGCAAAACTACTAAATCAAGAAGTCAGTACACAAGTACCATTTTCCCCACTTGTCTTCTTTGCCAATGATGATGTGCAAACTTATTTCACTATAAAATAAAGGCAAACTTAAATATAATTATTTTCTCTATTCTGGGTTTTTGTTGGAATTTCAGCTTCAGTTTTAAACATATGACCAAAAAAAGTCTGTTTTCCACACCTCTGTTCTTATCACTGTAGAACTCCAGCATCAAAACCAAAGTCCATCCTACAGAAACACACTGAAGGTAACAAGAGAGCAAGAAGTTTTACAGTGCCTACAACTGGTTGATGTAAAACACTATAAAGCAGCTTTGGGACGTTTTTCTCAGACCTCTGTTTCCCAAGATCTTGCACAACAAGCTTTCCAGAGGGAAGAGAGAACAAACAATAATGAAGAACAAGATGCAGCATGTAGCACTAAGCACTGCTGCAGCACCATAGGGCAACCCAAGAGCCAACTGACCAAGCTGAACTACCAGCCTCTCATTCCTCAGAGAAGGCCAGGATTACAAAAAATAATTTTAAAATCAATTTTTTTAAATAAAAAAGCTACTATATAAAGTATTATATAGCCTCTGGGCTCCCTGATGGCATAATCATGTCTTATTCTTGAGTCCAGACATAAATTCAGCTATCTCTAGTCCATTATTTGTTAATTTTTTAAATACCACTTAACAAATCCAGAGGAATACTAATGCATTTTGTAACCATTTATGAAGATGGATAGACTAGTAGATGCCCTGAAGTCCTGTCTCCTAGCTATTTTTACAGCACATGATGCATTGGTTACATATTTCAGTAACAGTTTCACAGTGTGAGATAAAACTATTAATGATCCCACCAGAAACCTCACAAGCACTGTAAGATTAATAAATGACACGAATATTAGGTTGCTTCAGTACTGACACATACCCACTCCCTTCAAAATAAAACACAGTAGTAGTTTAACACATTCAGAAACAAAACAGCACAAGAGAGACTAAAGTAAGATTTTCCATTCTCAACAGCACTACTTTTCCACTTAAATATTATATTCATAACTCATATTACTTTAAAACAATTTCTAGTCTTTTGAGATCCAAGTTGCTTTTCTGTGAGAAGACTGGCAAAATACACAAGAAAGGTGCCTGCATAATCTGACCTTTCTATGCTGGCCTCAAAGGCTGTATCTAAACTGACTCTCTAATTTGGATCAAGAGCAAATTTTTAAAGCAAAACTCCCAGTCAATTTCATTACTGCCTATCACACTGTAGATCTGAGAACAATCTCAGGGCACAGAAACTGCATTCCTTTTGGATGAAATGGAACAGGATGATGAGGTATCAGGAAAGAACACCTAATGGTTATTCTATTGTAGGTTTACCCTGGCTGGATGCCAGGTGCCCACCAAAGCCACTCCACCACTCCCCTCCTCAACTGGACAAGGGGGAGAATATAACAAAAGGCTTGTGCGTCGTGATGAGGACAGGGAGAGATCACTTAGCAATTACTGACTGTCATGGGCAAAACCAGACTCAACTTGAGGGGAAAATTAATCTAATTTGTTGCCAGTCAAATCAGAATAGGATAAAGAGAAATAAAACCAAGTATTAACACATCCAGCCCCCAACCCCTTCCTCTTTCCAGGTTCAACTTTACTCCCAGATTCTCTACCTCCCCTCCTTCAGCAGCATAGCCAGGATGGGGAATGGAGGCTGCAGTCAGTTCATCACACATTGTCTCTGCTGCTCCTTCCTCCTCAGGGGGAGGACTCCTCACTCTCTTCCTCTGCTTCAGTATGGGGTCCCTCCCACGGGAGACACTATTCTACAAACTTCTCCAACACGTTCTGCATGAACTTCTCCAGTGTAGGATCCCATGCATGGGGTGCAGTCCTTCAGGAACGGAGAACTCCAGCACAGGTCCCCTGTGGGGTCACAGGTCCTGCCAGCAAACCTGCTCCAGTGCAGGCTTCCCACAGGGTCACAGCTTCCTTCAGGCACATCTACCTTCTCTGGCATGGGGTCCTCCACAGGCTACGGGTGGATGTCTGCTTCACTGTTAACCTCCACGGGCTGCAGGGGGCAGCCTTGTCTCACCAGGGTCTTCACGATGGCCTGCACAGGAATCTCTGCTCCAGCACCTGGAACCTTTTCCCCTCCTTCACTGACCCTGATGGCTGCAGAGTTCTGTCTCTCTCATGTTCTCACTCTTCTCTCCAGCTGCAATTCCTCTCACAGAGTTTCCCCCTCTCCAATACCCTTCCTTAAATCTGTTACCCCAGAGGCGCTACCACCATCACCCACAGGCTGAGCCTTGGCCAGTGGTGGGTCCGTCTTGGCGCCTGCTGGCACTGGCTCTGTCAGGCATTGGCTGATATTGGCTCTCTCACAGGAAGCTTCTGGCAGCTTCTCACAGAGGCCACTCCGCTACCAAAACCCACACAAACCCAATATATGCATCCATAATACCCGACTAGAACTAAGCCTGAAATAACCCCATGTGGACCACGGACAACATAAATACGAGTTCTTCAGCAATTTCACTCTCCTATTACACCACACTGCTTGCTAACCACAATGCTACCACAGGGCATAGTAAGTCACCTCTTCCTTCGAAACCCTACTGCGCAAGTTCTCAGTCAGCACTGTAGCTTGACACTACATTCACCTAACAAGTCCTTCAGCAACCACTTCATGTCTCCTCTTTTCTTCTCCATCACCCTCTACAGTCTCAACACAACTACATTACAAACTTTCTCCTCAACCTCCTTTCCTTTTTTGTGAAGCCAGAAGCAACTCAGGAGCACACCACTTTTACTGAACTCAGAAATTACCTTTTCACACATAGTTAATCTCAGTTCATTATGTAAGACCTCAACAAGCTCAAAAGGCACAAAACTAGAACAGATCTCAGTCTTTTCATCATTTTCTGCATCTACAGAGAACATCATAATCCTCCTGCCTCTTAGCGTACACCCTGGTGATTTCTTCAACTTCCTTTCTCTTGTCAAGCACATACAACATTAGATACGTTTATTCACATCAGACCAATTATATTAGTAGTGCTTACCTTGTTGGATGAGGAGTGCAAAAAAGCTTTCTTCATATTTTCTTTTTCAGCTATTAATAGCTGTAATCTGCCAACCTCCTCTTTATAATACGATATCATGCTTTCTTTGTTTGCATCCAAATTCTTAAACGTCTGGATTTCTTTTACTAGTTTGGTGTTTTCTATTTCTGTATTCTTCAAGTGTATCTGCAATGATGCTAAAACACGTCAAACTTCTTCCACATTAGGAGAACTACTGTTCACCTGTCTATTTACGTGCTCACTGAATTCTAACTTACTCTAACTTGAGGCAGATTAGAAGGGGTAAAGAGAAAAATTAAACATTTGATATTGTCACTGCCTTTCAGCCCAATCTTTCTGGCTGGAATTCTTTCAGCATGGTCACCTAACAACAGCTCCAATCTACAGCTAGAAGTTAAAGCCCTAATTTCTCTCCACATCAAATTAAGCCGTTCAGGACTCACTCCTCTCTTCACAAATGCTAGACAACTAAGGACAAGTAAAAGAGAAATGACTTGAAGAAAACTAAAGAGAAATAAAACTTCTAGTAGTATCTGCCCACAGTCATCTAAACAAACAGGTCTACATCAGCAATATCCAACGACAGCAAACTACTTTTAACAAATCTGCCTACAATAATGCAGACCAGCTCCTGCACTCAAGTATTTCCCACTCAGACCAGAAGATTTGTGTTGATTATTTACAAAGGGATTCCATGCTTGTAAAAGATGCTTTTAGAACCTCTGTTGTGTATCTAATACTGCCTATCACATAATGACATTTTCCTAGGAACAAAAATAATCTTTTAAATACACTTGATCTGTTTCACACAACCTAAGGATTTCATTATTTTAGCATATAAAGTTTTTTCTACTTTGAGCGGAGGGGGGCCAGCAGTGTATTTTTTTTCTATATATGGGTGTCTTTCAATACCAGCAAAAGAAATCAGCTATGCTAGTAAAAACAAATGCAATACAGAACCCACTAAAGCTTCTCAGTAAAGCTACACAAGGCTCAAGAAGAGGGATTTAGAAAAAAAAGTCTGGAGAGAGAATTTACATGACTAAGAAGTATTTTAGTTATGAAAAAGTGTGTTAAAGATGATCAGTTACTGGGTGATGCACTGTATAACTAAGGAATTTTCTCACTAGAATCTATTATTTTTTGTTACTATGTCTGAGCTTTAACAAATTGGTGGTTCATTCTCCTTCTTATAGACCTTTTTATACCATGGCTGAATTCAGATGCTGTTTTCCTCATTCATTTTTATATGAGAACATCTATAACTATCTTAAAGATATGTTCACAGAAGTTACCCATTTCCTTTTTTTCCTTAACAAATTCAATTTATTAGACTTCTCCATAAAACATTATTACTTTTATTTCAAACCACTTCATTCCAGTGTATACAGGTACAAGTAATAAAGTTACCTTATAAAGTTCTTTTTCATCCTTTTCTGTCTTTAACACACATTCAAGTTGCTCCTTCTCAAGCATCACTTTCTTCAGTTTGTCCTTCAGACTAAAATATTGAAAAAGTATTGGTACAGAACTATTAATATAGAAAATCCATGCATATATTAAAAACTGTTAGTCTAAAAAAACACCTTTGGGGAAAAAAAGTAAAATAAGGAACGTAAGGAACAAAAAGACTAAGTACCTGTCTAACTCAGTTTCTTTTGCAATGGCTTTCTGAGTAACAGTCATGATATCTTCTTCAAGCTGGAGAACTTTTGAAGCAGCCTCCTCATGCTTCTTCTTTAAATCATTATTTTCCCTTTTAAAAGCTTCTGATGTCTGAATATTATCCTTTGAAAAAAATTGCAAATAGACGTCATTTAAAAATGTGATTCTTCAGAAGTAAAACATGCTATTTGAATTAATGCCAAAATATGGCCATTAGATTTATTCTCTTCCTTAAAATGTATAACAAGCCCATTTCAAGTATACATAAATATCTACTGAATATTGCTATGCACAGTTCATCTATTAATAAGGGGTCAATAAGGAGTTTGTTTTGGAGCAACCATTCAGTTACTCAGAGCCTACCAAAGACTTCAGAGTACAGGATAAACACATTATTTCCTATCTTTTGCCTATTTCCTTTCGGCACACAAACCACTGACTATCTAGCTTAGAAAACAAAGAAATTTGTTTCTCTTTGTACTTGCTTTTACTTAAAAAGAAGAAGAGCTTGCATTTTTCCAGACAGTTACACCACTGTAGCAAAACACAGTAAAGACAACTGCAGGCAAAAGGAGAAACAAAACAAAACAAAACTCTGATTTAGAGCTGGTTACTACATGACATTCTCCTAGCTAGAACATATAGAAGATCTCACATAGCTCAAGGAAGCTGATGCAACCATTGTAGGATTTATGTCTTGGATACTGGAAGCTGAGACAGAGGATGATGACAATAGTCAAAATGGATTCCTTTGTCAGAAAACTTGACAAATACAAGATGGGAAACCACTTTAAACATTCCTTTCATTACCTAATTATAGCAATGTCCATACTGTTCTAAGGCAGTGGACAGCTGAATGCCATCTCCACCACAGCAAAACGGCCATTTAAAGTCAGGCTGTCTTAAATAACCCTGAAAATGGTTTTTTTTCCCATATAACTATTTTTTGGAAAAAATAAATAAGTAACACTAAAGTAGATCACACACACTGAGATAATATGCCACTTTTTCTGATATCAAAGTACGATAAAGCTCAGCTTATTATCAACCATGACAGTGATACGAATCAAAGTGTAAAACAAGGTCAAGACACACTGACCAACATAGCTAACTACAGCATGACTTAAAAGTGTTTGTGTAGATACTAAGGTACAAGTTGTCTTTCTGCTCTAGATTTGGGAGATTAAAGCACTACTTCATCTATTCATTTTTAAACAAAGCTCAATGCCCTGAAATAACAAGACTGTACTGTTCCATCAAGAGAAACACATCAGCCAGACTTTACGAAGAACCCCTACTGGCCGAATTCCAACCTAACTAACAATGTTTTAAGTACAATAAAATATAATGAGGACTGGTTTTAGTCATTAATTGTCAAGATACACTGTTCACAAGTATAATTAAGCTCCACTTTTACAAGCAACTAAACAGAAGTTTGAGCATTATGATTTTCTTTGCATGGAGGGGTAGGTAGTATTGAACTGAGGAGTGGCAGATGTATCTGATGACTCGTTCACTTGCTACACACTAAACCAGCATGTAAAGTAGATTCTTGTTTTTGTTATATAGGCTATATAAAAGAAGAGAACTAATACATTACAACTATTTAAACTCCAAATGGCTTTCTTATGTCTTAATATAAAAAAGAATTTAAAGGGATCATGAATGTGCCATCTTTTTTAAAAAAACATCATTGGAGAAGATAACCCACAACTTTCTTAAGGTCTTTATTTCTGAAGACCTATCAGTTTCCTACAACCAAAAATATACGTACTTGGTGTAATGAGGGCAGGATATTTTAATTAAAGTCAGTATTCCAAGTAAAACTTGTTATATAACCAGCAGCAACACCACACTCTGTAACTGCTTGTCCTCCCCTAGTGCAGTGGAGACTAATTACTTGCCCCTGTTTTGAAAGCCTAGCATAGTAAAAAGTCTATTTCAATGCATATCTGTGTTTTCTCTAAACACCACTTTGGTATAACTGTAACTGTTGTAACCCAAGTGCCTTCAAAAGAATTTAATCTGATACATTATATATATAAACTGTACAAACAGTTCAAACAGGCTGCCAAAGGTAACATATATTAAAAGGAATTAATAGCCTGAAAAAAATTCACTCCACAAACAGCATTACAATTGATGCTGCTTTGCTAGTTATTCTAAAGGGACATGGTACTAAAATGTAAAAGTTCCATACTTAACAGATTCTCACCTAATAAACTTGTTTAGATACAACTAAAGCCTACAGTTTTTAAAGAAAAAAAAAAGGATTAATTTTTAGAGACAACTTGTTATTTTACAGAATTCTTAGCAATTCAATTTAGATGTAGCAATCCTAGTCCCATACACTGGTTACAGTGGTTTCAGAGCCTGTAAAATTTAAAATGAGTGCTCTTAGACTATTTTACAGGTAAAGTCAACTGTGTTTAGAAGGAGTCTGAAGGGGAAGAATATAATAAACACATCAACTAAATGTACAACAACTCTTACAAAAAAGGTAATTACTTTCTGTAATAATTGCTTTAATTCATTTATCTTATCTGATACATCTACCAATATTATATATTTTCTTCCACCTTCTTAACAGAGGAATAAAAAAAGCACAGCAAGAGCATGAATCATTTTAATGAACTGGTTTAAAAACACCCAACAATTTTAGGTTATTTTTAATCCAGTTATAAATGCAGCTCCCCCATCTCCTTCCCTAGAGCTGCAACAGCCATAAGGGTGGGAGTGGGAAGAAAACTGCACCAAGGGTCAAGAATAAGAAACCAGAAATTACTTAAGTCAGCTTTACTGCTGCAAAACAAGAAGTTATCAAAACAAAAATTCCTGTAACTACTAGGAGTCTCGCTAGTAAAATGAAACAACAAAAATTCAATGAGTTGTCAAGTGAATTTCCCTAGAATCTAAATTACACTTTGAAAATCTTGATGTACCTTCAGATAGGGAACATGAAGAAATATGGGAGTTCCAAAATCTTTACTGCTATTCTAAAATGGCAGAAGATTTAAGACTGATTATTTCAAAAATAATTTTATTGTAATTCCATGTAACACTGTCCTCATAAAGCTATTATAAGCTCTACCTAAAGGATATGCAAAGATCATGCCTGGAGTCATCCTTTAAACACATTTAAAATCCATTCCATAAATAAATTCTTACTGCAAAAGGACTAATAATCTTTCATTTGAGAATGGAATAGCTACAATGTTTCTAAATTCTCATTTTTGTAAGAGAAAATCATGGCAAAATCCATACATTCAACAAGGAAGAACAACACGCTCTCCCCACATATTTCTTACTTCTAATGGATTTTTAAAACAGCAGTAAAACATTGCTAAACAGAGTCTGGTTAATGGAAGCAAAATGGTACAGACATCCCTTCCTATGAATCAGCACATACAACACATTTTTCAAACACAAAAAGAGATCCAGCAGACAGAATACTTGAAAAACACAACCCAAGACTATTTCCAGACGTGCCACCTTGCAGTACGGCAATGGGCAGCATGGCTTTTTATGCTTCATCTCCCCTTTCCATAACATGCAGAGCTCCCTACCAGCCTTTTCAAAGTCATCCCACACCTAAAGCATTCACCTTTGATTAATGGCTAGTATCTGCAGCCTTTTTTTACTTTTTAGAGAATGCATACACTGTAATGAAGAAGGATGAAAAGTTAAAAATGAGCCATGCAGCTCACACTGAAGAGGTCAAATCACTAAATACAAGGCAATCTACTTAAAAACAAAAAAGAAAAAAAAAAAAAAAGCAGCACCATCTTTCAGCTGGATTGATTTATCTGTATGTAATTTAATGTCAGAGGAACCACTATGCTTGATATCCTACAGAGAATTTAGGGGGTTTAGATGAATTATCTGCAGGAGCCTTTTCTTTATCTCACTGACATCACAGCAGCTCCAACAGAATCATGTGAAACACTTGGCTGACATCATATTCTGTTTAAAGGACCTCTGAGGATAAATGATGAACACAACATAGCACCACTGCAGCCACTGCAAAACCTGAGTCTGCACATAACACAGGACCTGAAACATCTGAAAGCAAATCTCAAGTCGTAATTTTTCTTCCTAAAAAAATTTAAGCATTCAGTAAAATAAAACAGCAAACCAATTCCAAATAAACTCAGTAACATTAAGCTTTTATCCTTGTGACTATGACTTGTTATAGAAATATTGCTCTAAAAAACACTGCAGTCAGTCTATTTTGAAAACCTAAGATATCACAGTGGTAGTACTTTAACTGTTAATTCTTCAACTAGTATTGTTAAAGAGATCAAAACTACAAAACTAAGGTCTAACTCCGTAAGAGTTCATCTAAGTTACATCAATCAATCAATCACTGTCATGAAGATTACAAACATGCAAGTTTTTGCAGAAGGCAGCTGAAGCATTTACACATGCTATGATTTTGCAACATGTATTTATATGTCAGAATGTTAATTCTTAAAACATGTTGTAATTTCACTATAAGCTATTGATTTGGTGAAGTCATTTTCATGAATACTTAACTGAATTATAGAATATCTCTAGTTACCCTTTAATTTTCCATTGAAATAATTTTCAAGTGCCCAGTTTAAGAAATACTCATACACAGAACAGTCAAAAAAACCCCTCATAAAACAGGGTTTTCTCTTCATATGATGTTTATAGTACCCAAGGGTGCTGTAATTGCTGGTGCCAACCTGAGCAAATCTGAGTACTTAATTTGTGTCTAAAATTAAATGAAGCTGGGGGGAGGTTTGCTTTTTGGGCTGGGGGGCAGTTTTTTGGTTGCTGTTTGGGTTTTTGCCTTTTGGACGGCTTGTTGTCACTTAATTTTGGGGGGTTTTTTTCCTAAAACAATGCATCTTCCTGACCATCAGATTTTCACACATGCAGCACACATGAACCATATGAACAGAGCCTGGTCTAAAGAGACACTGAAGAAACACTTGATTCACTTCTCTGCACACAGGCTGAACTAGGCACTGGTACTGCTGACATATCACACTGCACAACAGTGTTTTTTCGCTTTCTAAACAGAGAAACTCTCCTTATAAAATGGCACCAAAAGCCAACTTAAATTAATCTCTGATATTTGAATAAAATTCTCCAATAAATAAAGCTACTGTGCAGGTAGAACCTGTCAGCAGAATGTGAATTTACATGGATGTCTTGTTAAAATTCCCCATCAGATAGATGAATAAGCCCACTTTTATAAAGTTAAATGGTAAACTAAATTTACAAAAAGCATGAAAGAACAAGTGTATCAAGTCAGTAAATTCACTCCTGCCTCAGTTTATGCCAGCATCATAACAGAAGCACTACTCAAATGTTCGCAAGATCAAAGGATGAACAGGCACTCTGCAAATCTGTTGCTTCTGACTCAAGCTAAACGTAGACAGAAACTACTGCCACAGGAGTAAGACTTGTCACCACTGTCACATTAAAGTAATCAGGTCAGAAGTGCTCTCTTCCCACTAGAGGGAGACCAATGACTGCAAAAGCATCTTTTGCAAGCTCTGCTCTCTACAAAAGCACAAAAACAGTGTTCACAAAATTGAATGGCTGCAGAGTATCAGAGGAATGACCAACGAAAAGACACACAATGACTGCTGCACGTTTCTCTTCTTCAGCACAGTAATATTGAATCTTAAAACAGTAGGCAAGTGCCACAGACCTTACACACAGTTTAAGCATACACAAAACAGCGAACACAAAGACTAAAAAGTATTCCTTCTTGTTATGTACAAAGCTGTATACATTTTATATTCCTAATGTCTAAGATAGAGATTAAAAATATTTCTATTATTGTTTTCTAAATAAAAACATACTAAGCTTTTGTTCCATTTCCTTTTTAAAAAGTTTGTTTCCTTCAATTTTTTAAAAAGCAAAATATATTCAGATAAAAGCAGCATACTAATGTTATTCAACACACTGATTATGTACCAGTTTACAAAAGCAAACCAAAGGAAAAGTTGAAATATTACAAGCAACCTGAAACAGTTCTGGTAATCATGTATAATGTGTCTTCTTCTTAAGCAAAATAATCATAGTGTGCAGCTACATCATTATTTTAACAGTGTTCTATTTCTAGAGTTGCAAGGTGTATATACAGCATGATCCTAAATAAAAGTAGGCTACCAGGGAACATCACCCTAGTAAAAACATATTAACGTGGAAACACTAACAGAAGGTTGTAAGAAGAAGATGTGACATTTCTGAAACATTTCCAGTAATTTCACATTTACTCTGAATTCCCACACAGAGTAGTAACAGATTAAGTTAAATCTTCACACTCAGTAAGAACTATTTTAATGTCATCTGGGGGAAAAAAAAAAAGTAGGAACAGTTTAACTGACATGAAAACTGCTGCAAAGGAATACTATGTTTTCCTCTAACTGAAAATATAGCCCTTTTCAGAAGACTAAAGAGAGTGTTCATGCTGGGGCAGGAAAAGGAAAGGCCACTTACGCCCTCTCTAAACTGATCTTGTCAGAACATACTGCATTAAGCAGGCCTTAGATAAGAGGAAAAGATCAACCTAAAAGAAATACAGACTGAATTTGTCCCTCATCTTACAATATCTCAAGCTTTGGAAGGGTGCGGTTATTAACACAACTTAATGGTAATAAACCATAAGTACACACTAAAAAAGTGGGGCTGGAGAGAGTGTTCCTTGTGAGAGCAAACACCAACTAATGCCAAGCTGTTTGTCTTGCAAATATTTTTTTTTTCTGTGATGCTGGCAACGACAACAAGAGAAAATGTTGTCCGCAGAATCATTCGTATGTTGAATACAAATTGATAAAGCACTAAAAAATTAACCAAATCTAAAAACCCAAAAGCCTTTAGGGACAAGTAGTGACTCAGAGTAGAGTAACGTGTTACAAGAAGATGTGTTTCAAGAACTCTAATAGCACATTATGACTTTATGTCTTGAGTGCATTTATTCCTCCTACCTTTGGTAGGAAATGACATGGCTACCTTGTAAGAAGGCAACACAAAACTGTTTATCTCTTGAACAGCAAGGGCACCTTTGCAAACCAAAATCAGTAGTCTGCTGTGGCCATTAATTTCAAGTGCCACAAACACCTATTTTTAAAACTCAAAAAAATGGGAATCTTTTCAATACTTGAAAACATGCATAGAGCCCAACAGTCAAGCTTCAAGGAGCACTGATTGTATTACACCTGAATAGATTCTTTAATCCTTTTCTTAAAAGACTGATCTACTTTTAGCTTATCTCTTCCTAATATTTTCCCTAACCACTTACAAAACACCCCAACTAGACAAAAAGCGCACTGAGAAAACAATAGTTCCACTGCCCAAAATTCTCTTAAGTGTAACTAGGTGTGAAGAGAGGTCATTTAATCAAGAGTAGGAGGGAAGCACTAATTAGGATATAGCTGTGGCATTGTCGTGTCAACAATTATCCTGTCTATTTCAAGAAAGCAATGCTTCTACAGAAGCATTTCTCAATGATCCAAACTACTTCTGAGCTATTTCTGAAAATAAAGGACTGATAAAAATCCATACCAAAAAGAAGAAAGTAGTCTAAAGGCATATGAATAAAAGAGGATTTTTTAAGAGAACTGGTTTTTAAGGAATGATTTTCGTATTAGGAACTTGGAGCTTCTCCACCTTCTATTTGTTATACTGCACCACAGCAAAGTAACTTATGTACTACAACCCCTAACCACACTATCCCCATTCTGTTCAATTACAAAAATACAATGTAGCTTAACAATGGATTTGATCGAAAGACAAAACACAAGAGCTCAGATAACCATATTATTTTCTCTGAAGAAACTAAGGTTTTTCAAAATTAGGTAAAGTGACAAGTATTATGTATGCAGGGGTTCATAACTCCAGGGCTCCCTTATCACAATACATATGCAATAAGCAAACATTAGTTGCCAAGAGCTCTGCACTCAATTAGAATTGAATACATGTGTCTGTAACAGACACATCCACTTCCTTAGCACGTGCAATTACTGCTTTTTAAACACAGTGCTTTGTACTACTATGGGTTTTTTGAGAGCTTTTTGCACAAGCAGAAATATATTGTGCACTTCCTGATGGAAGTACTTGCAAAAACAAACAAAAAGAAAAGTATGCTGTTAAGAGATTGCACACAGGTTCAACGTAACTTTACTTTGAACAGAAATAGATTTCTATTATAGCTGTCTTAAACTACAAAGGTAATGATATCTAGTATATACAATAATTATATTTTCTTATACGGGCTATTTTGTTTTATTAATTGTTGTTCATTAGTCCAATATGCTCTAAAGTATACTAGAAGATTTTGAAAATAGAATTCCAAATAGTTAAACCTTTTCCTAATTAAAGATTTTTAAAAATACAAATTTTAAATTCATGAATTCCATTTTTTACCTATTTATGCATTCAAAGTTTGTAGCGCATAACTAAAAATTCACATGCATATGAAAAAAAGAGAACTAGAAATAAAAGAAGAAAATAAAAAGCCCCCATAATACTTAGTTAAAACAACCACTCAAAGGCAAAAAACCCGTAAGCCAAGCCATAACAACCTGGCTCACACTAAGTACCTGTGAAGGTTCTGCTGTTACAGAAAATACAAATACATTCTGATTACTTATCACTTCAAAGATTATCCCCTGTAGTCTTATATAAAAACATCCAAGTTAATGCATTGCTTATGTTTATTGCCACTAACAACTATTCACATCCCACAAAGTGCACCAGATTATTTGGCGGCTGTGTTCAGGAGCTGTTTGGTAAGATTCGTTTTAGAGGTCAGTTGGGGAGGGTGTGTTTTGTGGGGCTGTTTTGTTTGGATTTTTGGCTTTGGTTGATGCTTTATTTTTTAAACAAGCCACAAGAAAAATAAAACCTAGGTACTGAAATCCAACTGAGTGCTGCGTCACTGCTGCTCAGGAATCTTTCAATCAATCCATTAACATACTGTATGTATTCCCAGCAAACATAAATTACATAATCCTGCAACCCACTGTTGTATTTCGTGTACTGGGGTGGGGAGGCAAGGAGAGCAAGTCATCTTTAAGACTGGAGAGCCACATGTAAAGCATTGCTTATTAAAATTTCTGATGATTAAAAAGTTAACATACTGCACCTGATTTAGTAGATGCTCACTTAATTTTCAGGAATAACAACCAATTTATATTCTGCTTATACACATAAACAAATGAATACTTTTTCAGCTCAGCAGATATGTTTCTTTTTTTAAAAAAGTGAAAAACAGAGAACAGGACATAAAAGATGTAAAATAAGAGAGCATCCAAGTCTCCGTCTTTTGTCTATTGGAGAAAAAAAATAATTGCATAAGTTAGAAAACTTCCATAGTATTTTAGCCAGGTGAAGATCTGCATCAGCCTCAGATCAGACATCTATTTGTAGCTAAGTACAAGTGAGAAGTTTGTCACGCTGCATTAGCTCTTCATGGAAATACAAGGCCAAAGGAGAACAACAGTAACAGAGAAAAAAAAGAGAGAAAAAACCCACAAAATAAACCCAAACATTCCTGAAATTAAATTCTATTTGCTAAATTCTGGTATCTTAGAGGCAAAAACTATTTTGGATTAGAGAAGTTCACTCTAAAACGTGAGAAAGTACCGAGACATTTTTGTTCTTATACTGTCTAACTGTATCCTTGCTCAACAGCAGTCAAAATTCCATTTCACGAATTGTTCTAAGATGGAATTGTAAAGTTAACATGGGTTGGAACTGACAGTTTGCTTTCAAACATTTTTTTAAAATAAGAGCCTCAAATGACAATGAAAAGTATCTGTGCAGCTCATTCAGATTTATCCACCGAACTTATGATCTGCTAATCCATGAAATGTGAATTTATATTCTTCTCTCATTGATTTGCACTAGTTCTCCCAAGCACTTTAAATTAAAATAATTCTTTAATAGGAAAAACTTTTTTCTCAATAAGATCTATCCTTTCTTTCTTCCTTAGCCAACACTAGTCCATTTCACCCACTGTTCAAAAGTACACTACAAAGCACTAACATTTTCAAGTTCCCTTCACAAATTCCTTTTAAAGATGTATGACACAGGACTGTTGACATGTACATACTAGTACCTAGAAATAGTCTATTAACTGCTGTCCGCAGCTAAATTATATAGGTTTCATTACTTCAAATTTGTCCATGTCACCACCTCCCTCCCACATGTTTTTAATCTTCTCCTAAAAGCTGGGGTTTTTTAAAAAGCAGCAGCTTAAAAATAGATTAGATCCAACTTTTTGGTGCCAATTCTATAGTATTAGATTTCCTCCTTACCACACACAGAACTCCAAATTAAGCTGGCTTTGGTTTAGGCTACATTTACATTTTTGCTATTAATGAACACTTTAAACTGATTTTTAGGTTTATGCTTCTTTTCCCTATGAATGGTGAGACATTTCGAGAGAAGTCAGTTTTACTTTTCAGTCCTTGGCAGGAAGTACTCTCTGTTAAGTCTTGATCTTTGCTTTTCATACCAAAAACTTTTATAATTTTCAACAGCTTGTGTTCTATGCAGTTATTCCCTAATGGGAGCTTTTTCTGAAAAGCCTTCCTCCATTTTAAATTAATGTAAGCAAACTTTAAATTATCAACTACTTTCCACTATGAATTCCACAGTTAAATGTCAAACATCTGGAAACAGTTGTCATCGATTATCTTACCAAGCCTGGTACCAAAAGCCTTAAATATTTTAGCCATTTTACGACATAAAAGGAATAGTGGCAGGAGGTTAATAGGAACTGACCTATTCTAGTGTAAATGTCTATCTAACTGCTGAGGGGGTTTGATAGCTGATTTTCACACAGTTTGACTGGTCCTTGAAAAAGCAGTATTACAGACATTATGAGTCAGCTTTAATCAGTTAAACAACTAACCTTTTGCTCTGTTTGCAGTTGTTCACATCTCTGCTTTTCATGGTTAAGTTCTTTTTCCAGTTGTTCAACTTGATCTCTGAGTTGTGTCGTTTCCTTTTCCAGAACAGAAGTTACCTTTAATAGCTCTTCTTTTTCTTTTATTATTTTTTCAATTTTAAACTGGGGGGGGAAGGGGGGGGAAGTAAAAAAAAAAAAAGAAAATTAAAAAAAAGGGGTTTGGTAATTTTTATCCCCTTCATTCTAATCAAACAAGTGGGTAACAGATTACTCCAGTTTTCCCTGGCTAGGTTATTACAGTTTTCCCCTTATTCCCAAATTTCTAAAGTTTAATTGCTTTAACCACATAGTACCAGACTACCATAAGATAGCATGCTTTGCAGTGTCCTGATTTATCCTCAAGTTTTCCTTCCTTAAATGAAGTGCCTTTACTGTTCCCAAGTGACAGCAACTGTGGAAGAGCTAACTCTGATGATGGCAGCTTGGTGAAAAAATGACAGCTGAGTGTAGAGACACACACTCTCTCTAAAGCAGTATTTTGAGGAATTTCTTGAGAAAAATGAATACACACACACACCCCGCCTCCAACACCTGAAAAGCCCTGAAACATGACCTGTGCCCTTTCAAGACTTTAACGGGGCTTATAAAAAAGATGCACAAACTATTTAGTAGGACCTGTAGTAAAAGAACAAGGGGTGAAGGTTTTAAACTGAAAGAGGATAGATTCAGATCAGATGTAAGAAAGAAACTTTCATGATGACGGTGGTGAAACTCTAGAAAGGGTTGTCCAGAGAGGTGGTAGATGCATCACCCTTGGAAAAGTTGAAGGTCAGGCTGCATGGGGTTGTGAGCAACCTGATCTAGTTGAAGATGTCCCTGCTCACTGCAGCTGGTTGGAGTAGGTGACCTTATATGGTTCCTTCCAACCCAAACCATTCTACAGTTCTATAAACCAAGAACATAAAAAATACTTGAGAACTTCTTTAATTTTAGTACTATGAATACATATCTGAAAAGCAAAAATACCCAGATGTATCTCTGTACTAAGTCTCTTATCCCTAAATTTTGAAAACCATAAATCAAATACATGCATGTATGTGCCTAGATGCAACTGACAAGATAAGATGTCTGATGGCAAGGTAAGGGAACCGTACCGAGCAATTTTCCAAGAAGAAACTCAAACAAAAGTTAGTTTGGGTTCCCTTTTTGTTTGTTTGGGTTTAAATAGTGTTCAGCCT
Organism: Corvus brachyrhynchos; assembly: GCF_000691975.1. Taxonomy (NCBI): domain Eukaryota; kingdom Metazoa; phylum Chordata; class Aves; order Passeriformes; family Corvidae; genus Corvus; species Corvus brachyrhynchos. The sequence goes on from NW_008237681.1 coordinate 7,616,839, forward strand.
ACAAACAGCAACAAGCAAATGTAAAACACCTTGACTCTGGACATAAGCACAGAAGTCTAACCACATCTCTCTAGCAAAGAGCACAACGCATAGAAAACTGCTTTAAATAAAACAAGACCGACTGTAATATACTTAGGCATCTGCAGCTATTCAGCTCAGTCTCCAGGGCTCTTAACTTGGGCACAAATAAAAGTATACTGGTTCCATAACTCTTTTTCCTTACAGGAACCACCATTTCACACAAAGGGTATCTTCCCCCCCTCCAGTTAGTTGGGGACTACAGATGTGAGAGATCGGCAATATCTACGTCTTACATTTCCCAGTCCATGCTTATTGCTATACATTTTTAAATATTGATTTAACCTGCAAATTTTCTGAACTTCAACCAAATACTACAGAACAAGCAAGAAATATATACATTACACAGACACATGTAGGCTTTTCCTCCTAGTTTTTTCTTCAGTATCTGTGATCGTATGTATATAGTATAAAGAAAATAGCATTTTAAGAATTTTTGTATCAAACCTCAAGAAGTCCGGCTTTTGTGGTCACCACTAACATATCAGAGTTTCCTTCATCCTCCATAGTGAGCAATTCTTCAACAGGAGAAGAAGTACGAAACTGGAAAGGTGTGCTTGCTCCACGGATTTCTCCTTTGTAAGTCACGTAACAGAACTGATAAAATTCTCCGTCATCATTTGGTAGATAATATCCTGTCAAAATAAATTCATATTTGAAGAAACATTCTACACAAGCTTACAAGTCTCCATTTGTAGACAGATTACCACACCATGTTTGACTCACAGATTTCAGGCTCATTGCCTCAGTAAGGCATAGATGTATCATCAAAACAGCAAAAAGAAGAAGTCACCCTATTTAGTAATCTTCATCCCCCAGCAATTTCTACTAGTATTTAAGACAAAGACTAAACAATGCTGGGCAATAGCTGCTGTTCATACACTTATGAAACAGGATCATTAGCAATCACATGCCATGAAGTTCATCATGACCACATTATCGTGTGACTGCTGTACAGTCACAGAACAGAAAGTAAGTGATCTTTTGGCCTTGAAATACCTACACAACCAATTACAACAGACAAAGACAGAATAATATGCAATGACAAGACACCTGCAACTTTACCAGGTACCATTTGCACATAGGTTTTGCTGTTGTTCTTGTTGTTTTGGGGGCAGGGGTTTGTGGGACAAACACAATTTATTTTTGCTATTTTCAAATGCCGAAGCACAGAAATGCTCTGAATGGATGACACCAGCTGAAAGGGAAGAGCATGGAGTTTAATAAAGAGTTTATTTTTTAAAATTGAAAAAAATTCTTCTAGACTTTACAAGTAAGAATAAATCCTCTTCCTTGAAGATATGTAACAGTGCATTGTGCAAGCAAATTATTTGAGAAGAACTTCTGTGTGACTATCCAATTGAACTGTTGCCCACTACAGCTTCAAGCCTCTTGCATGACCCAGAATTACACAGTAAGATTTATGAATGTTAAACAATCATTTCCAGAACTACAGAGATTTTTACCTTTATTAGTAAATTCAAGATCCATGCCTTACCCAGTTGAATGATAAGAAAGCCAGCCAGTTTTATTCTGAATACTTATTTTCAGATACTGTAGCCAGCCTGAGGATGATACTAATATAATAAATCCTCACCCAGTGTTCAGTCCAACAGGTGATGTCACCCATTTCAGTTCTTTTTTCACCACAATTCAATCTTCTCCCTTTCTAACTTTATCATTAACTTTTCACCAACTTTTATTCCATATTCCTGGAAGTCCTTTCCCAGTACTCCTAGCTACTTTTCCTAGAAATTGTAAAACATTACATTTGCTGTATAGACAGCACTTGTATCAAGAATTTCATGTTTCCATTAGTCTTACACTTTATTAACAGTCACTCAGGGAATAGTATCTGAACCTCAAAACATCAGGATTCATGCTTTTGGGCCTGGCTACACTTCCCTATATAGCACTGTAGTTCAGTTTACCTGATTCAGTGCTTAAGTAAGATGAAACTATGCAGAAATAAATGCAGAACAATCTACATTGCTGCTTCAGCGTGTTTTCATATTGGTTCAGACAACCTGATTTTAAAACTACTGAAAGTCTTTTTTCTTGTATCTAACATGAACTGGAGAAACAGATTTCTGATTATTTTCTTCCAGCACACCTACTTGATCCTTAAAAACAAAAACAACACATTTAATGTGCTGCACAACATTTACTATTTAGCTCAGATAATTAAGCTCCTGTAAGCTCTACTGATCTCAGCAGCATTAAAATATCTTGCCAAACACAACTGGGAGACTGTTTGAATGGAGATTCAATCTGGCAGCTCTATAAAAGTGGAGATCTGTCAGGATGGAATGTAACAGATGGGCAGAGTTACTCGGTCTCTTCGTGTGCGGTAAAATTTCTACATACAAAGGACTGATAATGGCATAAAGAGTCCTACTTTTCTAGATCACTTTTCATTTCAGTCCAACCCGACTGCATTCATTCAGTGAACTTTGGTAACTGTAAAAGAAACTAATGATTTCCTTCCAGTTTCTACAGAGCACACACACTTTTCAATCAACTTCAAGGTTATAAAATGGTTATCAGGTTATCAGACCATGTGGACATGGTCACCATCGAAAGCAGCAGAATAAAAAGAGACCTAGCAAAAGAGAAAGAACTGAACTCATCAAAGCTATCACTATTTGCAGCTTTAATAAGACAACAAGCTAATACAGTCATCATTTCAGGACTTCATTTTTTTTAATATGCTTTAAGACTAAGGCCAAGTACAGGAAGTAAAAAAGAAGATAAGATGGTACATAAAATTCTGTTTGTAAGCAGAAAAGCATTCATTTAGTGGAGGTGCTCTTTTCAAGTGAAATTTTAAATGTGTGTTATGTCCTGTGGCAACAACTTCTGCATGTTGACTGTGTCATAAAAGTACCATCTCTACCTCCATTTTGAACTTGTCACTTGGTAGCTTACATCAATGGCTCCTATTTACTTCTATATATAGAATGGATATTAATCCACTCATGCCATGGGTAGCTGTTTTTAGAGGCATCAGTCACTTCACATTATTTCCCTTTCCCAGCCTGAAAAACCTGGCAGAAGGAAGTTTGGAAGGTCATTTAGTCCAGTTTCCCACACAAGAGACTGTTGTCAACACCTGCCTGAGACTACTGTGGCTGTGTCTAAACAACTGTATGGAATTCTCATTCTTCCAAACCAAGGATACCTGTTCAAGAGCTGCACTACTCCCTCTCAGTAAAAATGTTCTTCCTAATGTCAGACATAAACCTGCCAGGTCACAACCCACAGCCATGGTCCCTTTTTCTATTTAATGAGTGTGGCTCTCATCTTTATAATTCCACACCCCTAAAGAGAAGCTATTTCTTAATTTTGATCTTCTTTGTTGCACTTTACTAGACCGGTTTTGAGATTGCAAAGGGGAGGGAGAGGATATGACCCGCACACAGTGTTGAAAATGCAATTATACTATACACTTGTACAGTGGTGTAACATTTTCTGGTTTGTTCTTTATTCTTTCCTTAAAAGCTTCAGACATTTCCATCAATTCCTTGCAGCAAAAGGTCCCACGCAACTCTATGACTATTCTGAACCCTCACAAAACTATTATCTACACTATTTATTCTTTGACAAGAATCTCTTCACATTAATAATGTCTGAAGTCCAGAGACTAAAGACTATGTAAAGACACAATGCAGTAAGAGATGCCAAAAAGCCTACTGATGATTAAACAAAGTCATTTTCAGTATTTTAATTGTTTCCAGCAGAGCTTCTCTATCAGTCATGAATATTTGCCATTACTATGTAAAAAACATACTAAGTTACATACTTTCCTTTACAATTTCCTTGATATCTAAAATAAGACTAAACTTCCCACGGTGAAATGTTGAAAATTCTCCTCCAATTTATCTTTTTAAAACTCTAGTACTGTCATACAATGCTCGGCACTTTAAGTATTTTAAAAGCTGTGTAGGCTGGAAAATACAGATAGATACTCCTGCCTTATACTCACCTTGAAAAGTCAGCACACAGTTAACAGTTGATCCTTCCACATAATTTTCTGGCATAGGTGACCAAAGAAACGTGTAATAATCTCTTGCAGTACTCCAACCAACCTAAAATTAAATAAACCACAACAAAAAAAGAATGAAAGAGAAAACATTAAACAGAAGAATATGATATACACAGTTAAGATATCATGGTCTGGCCTTTACAACATACTATAACATGCATATATCTGCTTCAATATGCAATAAAAAGATACTTAACAATGTTTACAAATCAGGAATATTTTAACAAGCATGTCAAAGATTTAGCATTAATTTTATTAAGCTTGTTACCTAAGGCAATAAATGGGTCTAAGGCAATAAAAGGGTCTATATAAAGTAAAACACCAGACAGTTTTCACTGCATGTTAAACTACTATTTGGTACATTAATTTTTTTGCTATAAAGATACACATTTCTATATTAAAAATACAAAAAGATTAATTCTTGATTTTATAGTGGGATTTTCTTAGTGTAGGTTCTGCCATTGTTGACTCTTTTGTGTCCACAGTCCAGCTGGTTCATTGACATTAGAATTTTTTTGACAACTTCTGCAATGCCGAAGACCAGCATTTCACTGGAATGCTAATTCTCTCATACATACACACTATGTCTGCAAAGAAAAAAAACAGATCTGCATGAAAACCTAACTCAGCTAAGTCAGCACAGTCTTCCTGCTACCTTCAATAAACATCTGCTTTCAGAGTTTTCCTAAGAGTGCAGTTCTGTACAGTAGTGAGCCACTGGCACAGGTTGCTCAGAGAAGCTGTGGAGGCCCCATCTCTGGGAGTGTTCAAGATCAGGCTGGATGGAGCTCTGAGCAACCAAGTCTAGTGAGAGGGGTCCCTGCCCTTGGCAAGAGGGTTGAAACTACACGTTGTTCTTTAACATCACTTCCAACCCAGACCATTCTATGAGCCTATGATTCTACCCTCTGAAGATGTATATTCCAATAGGCTTAAAATACATGCAACTAAACCAGAAAGCCAAAGCAACTACGTCAAAGCAGTGGATATTAATAGCATAATGGTGGAGGAAAAGAAGAAATACATTTGATTTATGCCACTGATGAAAAAAAAATACCAAAAGCCAGGTGTCATATAGTTTATCAGTGACTGGGTATACTGACAGGGAAGAATTAAGAAATAGAAAGGGAATAAATTGTTTCCCAATTTTTATCAGGTAAGACAATATTTCAAGAGGAAGAAGAAAAAACAAATACCCACACACAAAAACCACACAACAACCAAGAAAAGATTAAGTTAGTAATCATGATTTTCATTGTTTCAATAGACAACACTTCCAAACTCCAAGTCTCAAAGTTCTCCTTTATAAAGAATACATTGCAGTAGTGTATTTTAAAGGCATTAATCGCTGGGTTTTGAAAGGAATTTAAAAAAAGGAAAATATGTTTAGATAGGCAAAGGCAAAGAGAACATCAGAGGTGAAAGTAATTCAATAGCAAAACAACAATTATGTATGTATAGAGGCATACATTTCACGCATGTAAATTAATACACAGCATTAATTAAAAAAATTCTGAATAGATTATTCCATAGATGTCCATTCACTTCTTCACTTATATATTAAGAAGTATGGAAAAACTAATGTCAAAGATAATAAAGCCTTTTTTATATTCTTAAAAAACGCAGATTAACAAACTTGAAACCAGATGAAATTCTCATTTTCAGTCGCTTCTGTAAGGCAACCAGCATTAAAGACAAGCAGTGCAGGTGTTCAACACATCCACTAGAATGGAATCACCTACTGCATCTTAGACCTATTCTTAGCAAAAAAGATTTCTAGGGTATTTCCTATCAAGCAGCTTTTAAAGATGTCAATGAAATGAGATTTCCCGGAGTTGTTATTCCCACACTTAAATATCTCAGAAATAACAAGGAAAACTCTTCCAGTAACTTGGACGTGGTAAAAGGAATTTTTTCTCGATAAAAGTTCACAGGAAAAACATTTTGCAAATTTTCACATTAGTCATGTCTTCAAATCCAACTCAGATGTTACTTCCCCTTTTTTTTCTGAACTTGCTTTTACTTCAGAAAAGAGAAGCATATACCATTACATGGTCCCCTAAACTGAAGCACACAGCTTTCTAAACGTAGTTCTTAGTGAGTGAAAAGTCAGCATCTTTTTCGTTTCAGAAAAGAAACTAAATTATCATGTCCAGAACAAATACTGTATAGAACTGAAATAATCTTTTCATCTTACTCCAGTTTTCATTTCTGTTAAAAACCAAAATATGCACACAATGCTTCTGATGCTGTTTTCCTGACTAAGATAACATTGTTCCTTCTGATAATTAACACTGGAAACTGTAGAGAAAAAACAAACTCCAGTGAACATAAACACGAAAATGGTCCCTGTAGGAGATCAAATCCATTTCTGATGCAGTTTATTCCAGGAATTCTTTTTTTCTTAGATATCACATGTTCATTTGTAAATTTAGTGATTTATCCTGAAACCAAAAGTTATTTTTATCAATAACCTACCTGTAGCAGTAATCGACAAAAGGATTTTTTGAGGTCATTTCAAACTTTAGCCATGCTGATACAAACAAAAAGAGTAATTATGTAGAAAACAAACAGCTCTCCTGGTCTGTTTCTCAGCAGGTACTGTATTTTAAGTATAACTCTAATCTATGGACTGCTGGTAAGGAGAGAACTGTGACACGTCAGCAGCTAGCAGGAAACACCCTGGGAAGTTTACCCCACAAGTATTTTCTGTAACAATTCCCCACATTTCTGGTCATCCATCATCTGTTTCCCCTGGCGAGACTCCCTGTCTTACACTCTTATGATCATGACAATTCCGTTCTTTCTTAATGGGCACATGCAAGTTATCAGCAGGTGTGGATTGCCCAACAGCTCTTGTCACAGCACAGAATTTCAGAAAATGAGGGTTTTCCCTGCTACAGGTTCCACATGTCAAAATGTGACAATGCGCAGAAGGAAGTATGAACAAATCTCATCTTCCTGAATACACTTTAAAAGGAGAAGGTGAGTATTCTGCAGCAAAGCAAGTTAGCTCATTAACATTTTTCATCATCCTTCCTACATAACACTAAATATCATTAAATTCCACTGTGTTATTTCTTAGATGGTAGAAACAAGGAGCAAAGCCACATAATGATAACTTGAGAATAAAATAAAGCCAAATTTAAGTAATCCGTGGTTTAGGCGTAGGATGCAGATCATTAAAAAAAAAAAAAAAAATCTGTTTTTTTATCAACAGGTTTTAATAAACTTTTACTTTAGTACTTTATGTCTTTCGTCAACATTCTCTTTAGTAAGCCTAGTATGGAATACACAGTGGTTCCAAACTACAAAATACTGTACTATATATATACTATGCGCATATACATAGTGATAAGCTTCTCTACAGCAACGATTATATGATCACAGATATAAGACTATAGCACACAGTGGATGGCTCAGCAACGATTTCAATGTGATCTTTGACATAGATATTTCTTTCAGCTCAGAAAGAAAACCAATAGTTGTCTAAAGACAGGGCTAAAACTGTATGGATAAAATTTAACAGCACTTAAAGGAAAGTAAATAAAAATTGAGATAAACTAAAACCAGTGGCAAAAGCTACAAAGGAAATCAACAAAATATGAAAAATATGAAGAGAAGATGGGAATAGTCACCAGCAGCCCCACAGTGAGTTTACGTGGTAAGTAAAACCCTGTAGCTTCGGAAGCAAAACAAACAGCATCCTCAGCAACATCAGGCATATTAGTTTGGAAAAATAGTTTCATTTTTAATTACAGGAACCAGAAAAGCTAGACTATTTGTCTTACTGCTGATCATACCAACAAAACCTGCTACAAATAATATGGACTCTCTTCCAGTTAGTCTCTGAAAGGGAAGAGGAGTCCAGATTCCCCACAAGAACCCATTCTATGTGAACACCTTACCTGTACTACACTGACAGGAGGAAAATGGCTACTTAAATCGTCAGGCCTCTAAGAACAAGAGTCTGACCATTTCAACTGCCAAAGCAGCTGATATGACTAACACTGACCATCTCTTTTCATGAAAACATTATAGAAAACAAACAAATGCTTGTAAGAAAGATTAGAAACTTTCATTTCTTCATTTGAAATTCAAAACTATGACAAAAAGCCATTGAGAGAAAATATGTCCATTATAAAAATATATTTAAAATCAAGTCTTCAATTATACTGTATCATTTTTTATTTCCTTCATTTACCAAGCAGGTTCTAAAAATTTATGAAAATTATGAAAATTTACGAAGCTGCAAGCATATTTATTTACATTCATAATTAGAACTTAATAGCTGTTAAAAGATGCTAACAAGGAGAAAGTGTGGAAACCTACACTTAATTTCTGTTGAAGACTCATGTGAAGTTAACAGTTCTATTTTGGTATGAAGAATACATTCTTATGTATCAAAATGTGAAAGCAAAGTTAAAGTTAACTTCACATCAGCTGGAAAAAAACCAAAAAACCCCCCAACACAACCAAAAAAAGTCAGCTACAACCATGAAACCAAGTTCCAGTCAAAGTGCTAAAGCTGATGCACAACAGTACTTTCTTACTATCAGAAATCTAAAATAAATGAGAAATTTCCATAGGACATACTGGGAAACTTTCTCTGAGCCAGGAAGAGCACAGTAGCCACAGTTTATTAGTTCAACTTAAAAACCTGGCATGGGCCATGGCAAACATTACAGCACCCCAACCCACATTCAAGCACACCAACATTGCAAATTACAGAACTCCAACACAAAACCTTCTGAAAGTCAGAGGAGGAAAATGAAGAATGACCTGTCAAACTACACTTGTGAAGCCTGAACTCAGGTTCATCTTCTGACCAGCACAGTAGCCATCTGTGTTGACTGTGCTGACACCATTACTTTTTAAGAAATTAATTGAAACCTCTGAAAACATTTTGCTCGGAGTTCAAAACTCAAAAAAATTGAAGCATTCTTATTTCTCAGTCCAAAGTGCACGTAAGACTTTGATGATGCAACTTTCTGAACCCAACAGAAAGAAAAAAATCCATTTTATAACTGCATTAGACATAAAGTATCTGCTAACCTGCTATTCAACACATTCTTCTATATTCTCTGCATTTAATTCTCTCAAACTCCACTCTGAAATACATTTTTAAGTTAGATAGCTGTGCATAAATGCAAACATTCTTGCTTTCCTTCCCGAAGTTAACCAAGAGATTAACAATCCAGAAATCAAATTGTATTTTCACCTTCTCAGCTCATGTTTTTATACCAAAATATGACTACATATCATTTATCCCACAAAAAATGTCATATCCAGATTAGATTATTATGTACAAACAATGTATAACCAAAATCTCATTTTATTTAATTTTTCCTCTATAAAATGGAAAGCTTTAATAGGTCATTACAGAGTAATCCACTCATGATATGCCTATTTCCTACTTTGGAGCAAAAAGGCTTATTTCAGTTTAGGACATCATAAACACTTTTCAGCCATATAAACCAACTCAGTAGCCACAGTGGAAAAGCTGAAGCCTGGTAAAGGCTAAGAGTCCAGCACCAAGTACTTTGCAATTTGGCTGCGCAAGCAGGGACAACTCAGCTGTCCCATAATACTCACCCTAGACAGGTTTTCCGACTACTAATAAATAGACATGTAATCATCACAGAAGTTTTTTGTCTTCTATGCTGCCCCACAGATGTAAGCCCATTTCTTACTGCAGTGTCATACAGTGAGATTAGCTTTCCCATATTTACATTTCACCCACAGTATGTTTCAGCAAAATACCTTGAAGAAAATTTGCCAAATAGAAAAATAAGTGGGGGGATGAGGGAGGGAGCCTGAACAGGGAGTGCCTGTCTGTATAGCAATAATGAGTTATCCAACCTGAGGGAAAATAATAACCGTTTTATTTCACTGTATCTCCTCCAATTCTCATCTCATTCATCTTACACAGAATGTAAGCTTTTCTAAGGCAAAAGCTCTACCTTACAACTGCACAGTGCTGTCAGTGTAAAAATTATTTCCAAATTTGTTTTCATTTCTTGAGTTTCAGAATATAAGATTTTTCTGATTTTCCATTTTGTTAAATTTCTTTCCTTTTACAATCCCTCAGTAAAGTCAGTCAATTCAATCTCGAGACAAAGTGCCTTAAAGAAAGACCACCAGCATGGGAAGCTCACTTGGCATTTTGTTCCCTGGCATCAGAAAGCTGTTACACAGCTGAAAGAATAGCAGTGTTCATTCTGCTGCATTAACAGTGCCTGACCCATCTGCAACATCAGCAAGCCAAAGAAGCAAACCCAGGAGAACACTCGTTTAGCTGAACCAACTTGGGCATAATCAGTGGGCCTTTGCTGTAGATACCGAATTACAACCCAATTTAAAAAAAAAAAAAAAAAACCACAAAAAACCAACCACAAAATTTATCACAGTAAAAATTATGCCCTTTTCTAATTTAAAAGGTAAATTACATAGCTGAGAAAGAAATCTGGCAAAGCACCGTAAGTACTGCAAGAAGACAACATGCTACCTCTGAAAGAAGCAAAATTACAGATGGTAGATAAGGTTCTGGATGTATGTTATACAGTTTAATTACTACTGACAACAGTAAGTCAGTAGCCTTTCCATGTTCCCCATGGTAAGAGACATTTACTTTGCCCCAAACCACAGACAGCACAGGTGTCTAAGCAAAACACCACTGAAACCAGTATCATAGGAAGTGATTTCTCTAAGCAGGTTTGGTTTGGGCCATAACCCTGAGTTAAAGTAAGGTTACTTGAAAGTCACAGCAATGCCTGTGCTACTGTAGCACATAATCTACAACAGGCAGCTACAAACACTAAGTTCTTCTAAAACAACTAACAGGAAAATGAAAACATCTGGGTGCAGTGAAGCTCATACCAGCCAAAATTACTGAGAGTTAACACTGACACACCATTGATGCAATGTACTTTTGAACACAGCAAATAATGGTATCTAGATAGCAGTTCTGAAAGAATAAAACTGTACAAAAAATTTCAGAACATGGACATAAGGAAAAGTACTTATTCAAGTATATGGTAGCAACATTCAGGCATAGACACTTCAAAACAAGTAAACAAAGTCAAACCTTGGGGGTTTTAGTATGTCTGATCACCTCATACCACATGCAACCTTGACTTACCTCAAGCCAAGACGCTTAAGCCTTCACCTCAGACATTACCTTGCTACTCATGCTGGGATTAAAATCAGTTATACAACAGGAGCCCTAAGGTTGAGACATTCTTGGGTAGAAGATGGTTGCAAAGTACTCTAGATTCTTTATGAAAAGCTGTAATCTCAAAATGTTCTCCCAGTCCCAGACCTGAAGAAGTCCATCTCTGCTGAATGTTGCAAAACACGTACATTAACTTGGACTATTGCAAACTTATGGTATTTGTTGCAGTATCAAGGTACTATGAGGATCCTAAGTTATGATCGTCTCTTATTGGTTGTATTTCTACCTCATAGTTCAGAGCAATGTGTCAAAATGATGTTGACAGAGTGCCTAGACCATAGGATCAACTTCCTCTATTAGGTATATGTCAAAATAAATATAGAAACAATGTGAATTCCCTAAAAGTAAACCTGTTACATACGTAAATTACTGTCCAAAGAAACGGATGACAGATCAAAGATGAACAAAGCTCCTGTTTACTTTAGGAGATAAGCATGAAAATGTATTAAAAAAGAGCAAGCGGGGTTTAAGTGAACTATTTCCTCGCTACCACATCTCATGAGAACTATCAATTAGCAAAATCTTTTATTTCAAAATTATTACCAGCTACTGACTACTTCGTTATGCCAATTCTACAACCTACCGCACCGAGAAGTTTTCGAAAATTAATGATACTTGGAATAAAATGGTAAGATTTCTTGTCAAAGGTAACAACACATAAACCCAGATTATCCTTCTCTTCATCTCATAAAGAAAATAATGCTTCCAGGGACTTTCTTTTTTAAGCCAAGTCTTATTTACTTTCCAAAGAAAGTAAACCAGAAACCAACAGAATCACTCTAATTCACAGATATAGCAATTCTCAAAAACATTCTGAATTCCAGTAATTCTTTTCCCAACTATTTTAACAACAGGACATACTGCCCACTGCACATTCCTGTATCTATCATGGCCAGCTGTGCAGTGATGATATCATGCCAGAAGAATGGTATTTCTATATGCATGTGGCAAATACATCCAGATGGTGTGTTGTACTTCAGAATGTAATCTGTATATATGCAAGTAATTGTTGCTTAAGTTATCAATCTACAACAAAATCAGGATATTGAAATGACTCACACAAGATGTACTGTTATTTACAGTCCAAAGGAGACTAAATAACCCAGAGTACTATACAAAGATATATCTAAACTGCCTTAAACACAAACACCAAGTCGTTTCTTAAATACAATATTAAACTGTGTTACAAAAGTTTTTGACCACACATCAAACTTAATTCTGAGATCTGCTATAAATAAGGACATTGAAAAGACAGAAATTAAGTTGCATGTAAATACAGGTACTGCACTGATGCACAAAAAGTAGCTCAGGCTTGGCCTTGTAAATACTGAGTAGTCCCTCTGAGCAAGAGGTACTTTTTGTGTTCAAATAAGTTACTAAGATCTTCCCAATTCTGGTTATTCAGTTTTTCCATATGTAAGGTTACCAGAATGTCAGCTCACCCTTTTTAAGGTGTGGATATTAAAAATGTTGAAATTAAGAAAGTATTTCCTTTTCTTCTCTAGGGATACCCTGAGACAGCTAGTATCAAAGCATGTCTACAACTTGTCAATATCCTAGAGGAAGGGTAAAGAAGATTACTTAGAAAATTATTATCAACTAGAACTGAGGAACAGAAAAGTTTTGATGGAATAGTTAATTAATGACACAGCAAGACTGAAGTCATTAGTGTAACATATGTAAGACTGATTACCTGCTGATATTGCAGGTCATTCCAGCATGCCTGTCTCAGCTAAATTACATCTTCAGAAATGCACAAAGTATTATGATATACCCCACAAACACCTACACCTTTAACACTACTCTCTTGATGCAATGTATCTTTATAATGCCCATAAAAGCCCTTCCTCGTGCCTTTGAGATGTAGAGAATCTGCCTCTCTTGTATACTGAACATCTGACAGCCCTGTTTGCAGACATATGCTCCAGAGAGGCAGGCGCTGCCTCCTAGAAACCAAGCAAGTTTTCCAAACACTTCTGCAAATCTGGCCTTTTCGTATTAATAATGCAAAAAATATCACTCGGCCATATGATTACTTTATTTTACAGTCATGAGATGTAGAGTTCCCTACCGGAAATTAGGACTACCTACAGACAGGCCAGTTTTGCAACCAGATGCAGTGCACACACTAGTTACTTTTCCTCATTTCAAAGGTTTAGGTTTGGGTTACACTAAAGGCCTCTGCAGATTCTGATTAACCAGAGATGAGCAGAAACAAATAAAGAGGTCTTGGATCACTCTAGGAATACAGCTCTCCTGTGAAATCAAGGCTGGTAATCAAGGATGGTAAGTCTTCTCACCTTTGACTCCACACTAGGAACCATCAGGTTACGCTGCACAGAAACCATCAGAAGAGGGAAAGCTGATCTCAAATTCTAGTTCTCGTAAAACTGCATGAACAGGAACTCAGGCTCAGGATGTCCATGCCAAATACTAGACCAGTACTTATCTGAAAAAATGCCTTTTTTTTTTTTTTTCTTGGTAACACACAAGGATATAACAGATCAAGATCTTTTAGCACTTGATTACAGATGACTCTCCAGAATATCATAAAAGCAAAAAAACACATAGCAGCAATGACAGACAACAGATTTGTAAGACTGAGTCAAAACCTGTGTTTGAGTCCTCTCCTGTAGGGGACAAGTAAGAAAAAAAAACACAAAACTAATAAAAGATGCATATGCAAAACTTCTGCTCTAAAGCATAGTATCTTCATTATTGTACTTCCCACATCTCCCAGTTTTTGCCAGATGTCCAATACCAGAATTAGTGTATGCATTTAGATACATCTAGCTTGTAAAAAAACTGGTATATCTGAAATAATTCTCCTATATGCAACATGACTCTTTCAGTTTATGAATGCTGGGTCTCCATTTTTCTGAACAACACAAAATTACTTTCCTGGGAACAGTTTTAAAGCTGTTACTGCCACCACGAAGAGCCTTCGCTCATTATTACTAAAGTTCAACATTTAGCAATTTATGCTGGGAACAAAAGAAAAAGAATCCCATTTCACCTACAGCATATGCAGAGAAATTGGTAGTGTCTTAAGTTTTACAACTTCAAGTAAGGTGCTCTTAAGAAGAGAACTCTAAAAATGTTTTAAAGAAGTTTCAATTGTCATTCCACATGAAGCAGCCATGCCAATAAAGCAGGCACAGCCCTTCCCACATACAGCTTCCCAGTCCCCTTGTTTCCATCACAGTGATGCCAGCACAGCTGGCCATTGCACCACACCATGATCAAACTGAAGAACCAAACCAATTGTGAAATAAGATGGTAAAAGCTGGGGGAGGAGAGGCTGTATTTTCCTGGCAGATCACCCCACTGATCCATTTCACTGTGCAGCTGCACTAACAGCTGGACCAGCAAAACAAAGGCAGTAATATAAGGATACAGATAACCAATATTTACTCAAGACATCATTGTTGCTGAAGAAATGCACTTGCATCCTAAATAAAAACTATTCACTTAAAAAGGTACCTAATTTTTTACCTAAGGTATTTTTTCAGTTCAATAAAAAAATTCTTATCTAGCCAGTAGAGCAAACAAGACAGAATACTGCTGAAGCCATTGACCCCTAAAATTCAACAAAAATCAACATTAGAAAAAAAACCAACATAATGTTCACGGAGTGCAGGAACAATCTTACTTCATACTTATTTCCTATACCACTCTGAAGTTACCACTGTTTGCTGGGGCTTTTGCTGAGGTTTTTACTTTTTTTTTTTTAAACTAGGTGCCTTTTTCATCTGTGCACTATTCAGTATTACAACACTAGTTACCTTCTGTGCAATTTCAGACAAAGGTTAAATGACACCAGCTTGAACAGATTTGTTTTCTAAGCAACTTAGGCACTTCAAAAAGACAAGGTGAACTTTATTCCCTTTACATGAACAGTCTGTGAATCGACACTTCGAGTTCTATCACAAAAACCCCACTTTCATTGCATACTAGGCCAATACTGAAGGTCATTAATTATTGTTCTCATAAATAGTCAAGATTTGCTTTTGCCTTTTTTTTTTCAATCACAGACTCACTTTACTAAAATTGCATTGCATCCTCCATAGGTGTTTAAGAGAGGTAAATGAAAAAACCCCTGCCTGCTTTCATCAGGTTTCAAGCCACTTCCAGGTGCTTTCTTGTTTGTTCATGAACAATCAATTCTCTAGAAGTCACTCATTTTTACACTCAGATCACAGTGCAGTACAACTTCTATTATCTATCCCAAGATGACTACATTTTCAGTTTGTTTTACTGCAAACATTACACATACATATTTGTAGACACAGATACAATTAGACAGCTGGCTCCATTTAACTCAGTGTACTGTAACTATACTAAGTATATTCATAAGACTTAGTATAAGCTGATATAA
Organism: Corvus brachyrhynchos; assembly: GCF_000691975.1. NCBI lineage: Eukaryota > Metazoa > Chordata > Aves > Passeriformes > Corvidae > Corvus > Corvus brachyrhynchos. Next base: position 7,632,574 of record NW_008237681.1, read on the forward strand.
CCACTGAAAGAAAACCATTTTTATTCTTTTCTCATCTTTCAATGCTTCCTTCCCTTGTGCTGATGAGAATTAGGCAAACTGGAAATTCAGTTGGGGAATACCATTTAAAAAATCTAGTCACAAAAACACCGGTCTTAACCTTGATCAATTCCCTGATTTGATTCACCACACAAGAACTTGTTTCACATAAAGAGGAAGCACAAGCAACAAGCCACCCTGCATGAAAGACGTTTCTTTGAGCAGAAGCACTACCTTATGCCAGTTCAACGTGTTCCTCAAATGACTGCCAAAGTATTAGTTAAAGTGGAATAAAGTAGAGTAACTTCAGTGGTTTACAAAATCTATCATCACAGTCAGGATGAAATCAGATACCTGTACAGTGTACACAGCATTTCGTGTAGTCACTGAAAAACTGTTTTCCAACCTTTTTTTTCTTTTACCTACTTAGTAATTCTAGAGCCCTGATTGCCTCCCTCACTTAGGCCAACAGACAAAGCCATTACATCCACATTTCAGTAATTTCAAGATGCTTATGTGCAATATAAACAGAACCTTCTATAAAGTTTTGATAAAGAGGGTTTTTTTACATTTCACGAATACCATTAACTAAACATTCAAGTGTGCTCAGTTACATCATTTGTCAAAACTTTGCAAATAAGACATTTATACACTTATTTTTAAAAACAACTTATTAGGGAAATGTGCCTGTTTGTAAGCTAATGCCTCCCTGGGCACAGTTTAGTGACTATACAGTCACTGCACATAGCATTAAAAATGCTTCTGCTTTGTTACAGAGCACAGTATTTCTACATTGCAGAGGAGTAATTTAGCTTGAAGACTCACAATCTGCAGATTACAACGAAGTAGAGCATTTATTCTTAAACACTGGACTCAGTTCTACGTGAAAAGCCCTACAGTAACAAATTAGTCTGTCACCCTTCTCCCCTCCCCACTGCCAAAGCATCACTTCGTTAAAGCCTGAATCAAAACTTCTATTAAATAAAATTCAAATAAGGAATTCAAGCATCATCTATTAGGAGACATACTGACAAAGATACACAAATCAAGGTCTTAAACAGAAGTAGATAAAAAAATTAATCAATTTCTAATCCCATAAATGAAACTTTACTAACCTTTAAAAATATCTCCAAATATCTTTTTTTCAAGGATCTGTTTTGAATAATTTTAGTGATCTATATTGTTCAGCCTGTTCTAGCAACAAAAATTAGTCAGTGATGTGGGTCAGGTTATCTCCAGCTTAGTTTTCATTCTTTGCACACACATTTCACATGCACTGTCTCACATTTTTCACACAGTCCTGCTCACAATGTCACTCTGTAACCACACATCTCTTCTCAAATCATCTCCATTTAATTCTGTACACATTAAACCTTCCCCTTTACTCCAGAAGACTTCCAGCTGGACTCATTCCTCTAGTTTTGATCTCCAGTTTGGTCTTTGTTACAAAACTGACACTCTTAACAGCAGGAACCAATACATCACTTAAATGATGGTCAACTTAAAGTTTATGAGAGAGCTTTTACTGTTGCTGAGATTTATCTTTTTAAACTTGCAAGAGAGCAAGCAAACATTTGAAAAATAACAATAGATCAAGCATAACTTACCTTGAAAATACCAACCCAGTCTTTCTGATGAGGATGGATAAACTGGGTCAGAGTGTAGTGACACTCAAGATGTGTGTTTGGAAGATAACTTTTTGCAACATTTTGAAAAATCACATGCGCAAAATTGGAGGTCTGCAAAGTGCTAGCTGAAGACGGAACTTCTTGAAAGGATGACATGATTATCTGTAACAAAATTGTAAAAGTTGTTATTTGAACATAGTGGAAAAACAAGTTAAGTTACAAAAATTAATCTAGTTGAAATACACATGACAGAAAAATCAAACTATTAGTTCCCCTCTTCCAAAAACAGAGAGCCATAGACTAAATTCACGAAAGCACACTGCCTCAGCATCACTTCAAAACAACCACCTCTCAGAATAAAAGAGCAGTCATTTCACCAATGACATCAAGATGGAGAGAAAGCATTGCTTAGCTGAATGCCCCCAGTATTATATCTCAGTGTCAGAATATGGAAAATAAAAGCAGTGGTGTGAAAACAAAGCAGGGTTCTAACTTAATGAAAGATTCTTAATGGTTCTAGACAGGGTTTAGAAGGAGAAACAAAAGTTCCATAGTTTCCCTGCTTTAGACTTTTCACAAATCTCTAGTGCTGAGCGCTTTTCACAGCATTTTTACACATGAAGTTTTTTGTCCCCTCTCAGTAGAAGTATCAAAGTTCCATTTTAAGACCTTTTTTTAAAAATAAGAATGTTTATATGAACAGGACGATTTAGTTTGGTTTGGCTTTTTTCCATACTTCTTCGAAAGAGTTTTCCTGCCCGTTCAGCAGTCTGTGGGCATCTTTTACTATTCTCACTGTAACACACACTGCATGTTTAGCTTCATTACCATAAACAATGGCCTGCATTGATAGCAGGAACATTGAGGTATGCATGCAGTTGGAGGGATTAACACTAATCAGTTCGACTGCAAAAGCTTTTAATCGTGCTTCCAGTCACCACCTCATTCAGGATACATAGTGCTACAAACCACAGTAGCACAAGATGCTTCACAAGCCGAACAAGAACATCCCTTCCTCAGAGTCGGCAATATCTGCCAAAAATATAATATATGCAACTGAGAAGTTTCAAGTGTGTGATTCCAGTGTACAAGCACAATTTTGTTCAAAACATCTGACATTAGGAGGATTAGGGCCTTATGTATCTAACATTTCTAGAAAGATGAGCTATCCTGTGCTTGCAATTGCTGTTGAAAGTAATTTCATACTGACCAAGCACATTCACACCTTGAAAGAGGTTAACTGCCAAGTGGGTGACATAATATATTACTTTCATTGAAGATACATGTGGAAACCAAAACCAAAAAGAGACAGGCACAGCAAGCCTCAAGCAGTTCAAGGATTAAAAGCTGTTTGTATATCTCCCATAGCCTTTTAAAATTTCACCAGTTAAAAAACAAGTAGCGATAACCTTGTGCTTTCTGAAACAAAAAGCACTCTGAAGTAAACAGGTATCCATCATGCAAAACAAGGAAAAGGTAAATACAGGGATTTTTTTTTTAGTTTTAATCCCTCAATATTTTAAGCTTACTACAGCTCGATTTAGGCTAACACAGGAAGTACATACAGGCAGCCACGACAATATTTCAGTGTATCAGATGTTAAATAAAAAACAGTCTTGTACACTGACCAACATAGGTTACAAGATAAAACACCAAGCTTGTGAAGATTAATAAAGAAAAACAAGAACTTCCACAAGCAAGAAACTGAGTAAAGATCAAAACACAGTTTTCTAGAGACAACAAATCGTATCAGTTATGCAGCTTCAGAGTCCAGAAGAGTAAATGCTACAGCACAGTAAAATCCTGACAACCCCCACACATCTCAAAACAGAGGATTACATTCAAGGCATCTCTCAATTCACTCTGAACTATAAATGGTATGCATCAGCAATTTCTATAGTTCTAAAAGAAAAACAATAACCGTAGTTATTTTCAAGTGCAACAAATAAATTCATTTTTAGTAAATCAGTAACTTAACCAAATAACATTTACATGAAATAGTGGGTTTAATTTTCATTAGACAGAATAAATACAAAAAAGAGTAAACACAGCATTAATAACAAAATCAACTGAATTTTTTTCAATAGCTCTATTTTTAAAATTGTATAGTTCAGCCTAAGCACATATTACAAAAAAAAAATTAATTAATTAAATACCCATTTCTGCACACTCGTCGTCAGCTGCCACAGCTGAATACTAGCCCTAGTGGAATCAGTAAAGGCAGGCTGGTTTCCAAGCCCAAAGCAGAACTGTTCACAAATCTAACTTGTGCAGACCAGCACAATCATCTGGGATTACTGCTGCCTAGCAGGAAAATCCCCGGAGCTTAGATGATGCTCAGATCTACTTACAGTTCAAGGATAGTTATGGGGATGCTGGGTGCTTGCTTGCTTAACTCACAGCTACCGGCTAGGAAACGGGAGAGGAGGAGGAAGAACTACGCATAGGCTTCATTATTGACATGACAAGCGCTTCCCACGGGAAGGCTGAACGACGCCTTTGGCTTTGCGCAGCGGAAAGGACGGCGAAAAGGAGGAAAAGCTCGTCAGGCAGGAAAAACAAAAGCAGGAC
>NW_008237681.1:7637225-7651354 GCF_000691975.1 Corvus brachyrhynchos
GGCGGGGGGGGGGGGGGGCGGTCTCCCCCTGCCACCGGGACACGCCCTCGGTGGGGCTCGGGGGATCGGGTACAGCGGTGTGCCCGGCGTGTGCCCGACCGGGCTGCTGTTACCTCTGTACGGCGCTGCCACGGTGCCCTCCCGTCTTGTCCGTGATTACAACATCACCTCTGTCGCACTCAGTTACCCGAATTAATCATCCCCTCTTCCGTGTCCGACGTCAAGACACAGGCGTGCCGTCACCCTGTAGGTCGCCACCGTTAATCTGCCAGCCTTTGCAGGTCTCCCCAGGGCAAGGGAGCGGTGAGATAAGAGCGACTGTACACGCTTACACAGGGTTCTGCCTGGGTACCTTGGCGGATCTCCATGAAAGGACGTTACATCACACACAACACCGACTCGGAGAACCGCGGAAGGAAAGAATCATTTAGACTGGAAAAGACCTTTGAGCTCATTGCGTCCAACCTGTGACCAATCACCACCTTGTCAACTAGCTCGTGGCACTAAATGCCACGTCGAGTCGTTTCTTGCAGGGGATGGTGATTCCACCACCTTAATCACTTTAGTTGCCACAAGTTTATACAGGATTAATAGCTTTTATCACATCTGATAGTTTTAAAACAATCTAGATTTAAATGGTTTGGGCATTAAGGCTTTTCCGACTATGCTCGCAACTACTTCACAGACTCCACTCAATTTTCATCCAAAAACAGCTCATAGAGCACTTAGCAGAGTCACAGTGCTGAGTAAAAGCAAGCGGTGATGAGTACCCATCACTGGCAGGCAGGATTTGTCCCAGCGCACCCAGTGGTGGTGGCCACTACAGTCTTCAAAATCATCTTAAACTCTTTGCTGCTACCATTTCGTATGTGTTTTCACGTGTATTTGAAACAAACAGGTTATGTGGAGAGACACAGTGTTATTAGAAATAATATTATATTTATGGCATTAGAATCATTGAGTTAGGTTTCTGACAAGTTCACCTGTTTTTTCATGGTCAATCTTAACAGAAATGAAACTAAGTTGGAGCACAGAAACTGTCTTTAAGTAATTATGGTTATTCATTGTACTTGCGCTTCTTGTTTCTGAAAACAATCTAATGTCTTCAGGTGTATCACAGGTTACTAAGTTATCCTTTGATTTGTAGCCACAATGAATAATCTCTTACATCAACCATATATTCCATATCTCCCTGGAAAGCAGTAAATTCCCTGCATAGTACTAACTGATCATTTTAGAAGACACAAGAAGTGTATGTAGAGCAATCTCTCCTGTAAGACCAGACAAACTTTTGTAGTGGAAAATGAAACCAATATCTTGCTCAGCAATAAATATTTGTAAGGAAGCAGGAAGAGCTATTTCTTCTTATCTCAGCCCTCCATTTCTTCTCCTTGCTGCTCTCTGCTCTGTATGACGTGATAAAGGGCTGTTTAAGAGTCACGAGACACTGTTCTCATGTGGGCTGGAATTTAGAAAGAACTCGGGGTTTACAGTCACCAGCTGGGGAGTATCAGCATTGGTGAGACTAAGTAGTTTTGCTTTCATTTAAAGGTATTATAATGTAGGTTTATGGGAATATGACGGGAAATTTGAAATAAAGGTTTTCTTTTGCAGATAACAAAGTTTTTACAAGTGAATGCCTGGAAAAACAGACAACCAACCAACCCACTTCTGTTTTCTAATTTTTAAAAGTACTTATCCCCAGTTCTGAGTTTTTTAAGAAACTGGAGGTATTTCCATGTTCACTTAATAAATGTTCATTCAGTCAATAAAGGTAGTTATGGTTTACTCATAATTCAGTATTCAATTACTATTTCTATTGCTTAATGCATATGGAAGAGTTAAAACAATCTACATATGTTGGCTTTCCCATGTGCAGTGTAAATATTAGGACAAATAAATCAAGAGTAATCTTGTATTTTCTTGTACTTATATCCACAATTTTCAGGAAAATGTATTTTTAAACTTTTAAACTCGCTATCTTAACCACATATATATAACAGCTATAATATATACATAATATAAAACTATTTCTGACTAAAATAAACATATGGTTTAATGTGTTCTCATATATGCTTTTGCATGCTAGGTTTAGATGCCAATCTTATCCCTCTAGAATTTATAGATATTTTACAGAAAGATGGTGCAGAGTCTTTTCTGATTTTGTTATTTCCCTGTCAAGATATGAAATACTTGACCAAAATGCACAAGTGGTGCACAGTGATCCAGAATCAACAATCAATATCCTTGTACAAAGATCTGAATGAAGAAAAATGTGACTGGAACTGGTGAAACTTGCACTTGGCTCTGAGAATTAATGGTTGAGTGCCTTAATAAGTCTGAATTTGCTATACAGATACTATTTCCTGAAATTCATCCATGTGATATATATATAAATCTTTTAGGAAACTTGCTCTTGAGCAGGAGAAAAAAAACAACAACAAAAACAAACAAACAAACAACAACAAAAAAAACACCCACAAAAACCCACCAAACAAAAAAACCCAAACAAAACCAAAAAAACTCACCGGCACTATTTTTCTATCTTTCCTTCATTCTCTCCAAAATATTTAAAACAAAAAGAATGTTTGATATCAGCATTTCTAACAAAACCTTACTCTTGTGAGATGTGAGATTCTCTTAACACTAACACACTAATTCAATTAGAAAAGCTGATTACAGGTATGGTGACAGTAATCCCATCTCCTTCTGGCTTGATTTTCAGCTTTCCAACTCCACTGATTTCATTAACAGGAAACTGGTTTTGTTCAAGCCAGTATTTTACCACAAAAACGGTACAGTTTTCATGTGTACCAGAATGTACTTTAAACATGTAGTATCAGTGTTTAGCCAGTATTTGTGCATATTTGAAAGAAAAAGAAATTATGAATGTCAAGTATCTTTTAAATGATACTATACATATATATATAATCAAAACCATGTTTGTTGAAAGGGATGTCCAGAGCAGCTCAAAGGAACATGTTGCTCAGGGCCTTGCCCAGCCACATTTCTAATGTCTCCACAGATGGAGATATTCCACTGTCACCTAAAGAACCTCTTTCAGTGATTGAAAACACTCATTGTAAAAATGTTTCTTTATATCAAATTGGAATTTCCCATGTTCCAGTTTTGTCTCTTGCCTCTTGTTTTTTCACTGTGCACCTCTGAAAGACATCTGTTCCATCTTTTCTACATCCTCTGCTTAGCTGTTTGTAGATAGCAATAGGCCCTGAGGCCTTCTCTTCTACAGGCTGAAAAAATCCCTGTTCTCTCTCTTTTTGTGTCTATATGCATAATCCCCAAGGAATATATGTCAAATACATTTCACCAGGGTATTGACTTTGAAATTAAAAGCTGGCAGAACCCTTTTTTAAGGGTCTTTATTTCTGAAGTGCATAAATATGAGGACAAATATACAATGGCAAATTACAATTGTAGTTATGATAGAAATAGTAAATAAAGTAAAAAGTGTGTGTGAATGCAGTAACTGGATTTGAACATTACTAGATTCCAAAGAAGTTTGAAATTTGGTTTGGGATGCAAAAATTTCCCGGCTTTGTAGTTATACTGAGACTTTGCCAGGATGAGATTAGTCCTTCCTCAGGCATGAGATGAATGAGGAATAAAAACTGTAATAATGACGAATAAAAACATGCAGTTAACCGGAACTGCCAAAGGAAGCGGGGAGCAATTACAGACTCCCAGGGAACAGAATCTTGGATGTTTGCAAAACATTATTTTCAAAACTACACTGTATTTTCAAACCTGTGAGCTCCTTCAGTAATTTAGAGCCTTTAAATTAAAATTGGATCCCTGTCATCTCTTTAACCTTGGATATATGTGAACTTTTATTCAGATCCAAAGCCTAACATTTTTTTCTTTCATTTGTTTACTTTCTGTATTACAGTCTGAACCAAACCCATGATGAGTTTTTGAACCATCCCTGAATTCCTCCCCTCTGAGGCCCATCTTTGCTTTGCGTGAGTGATAGAAGAATTATGTATTTCTAGGTTTTATTACCAGAGAAAGTACTTGATATTGTGGATATTCAGTCTATTGGCATGACATGATGATATTGATGAAGTGTGGTAAGGAAACGCTTCAGTTCTAATGATTTGATTTCATTTTGGTTTGACTCCTATTTCAACACTTCCAAGTTTTAAAAGTATGGGCCATGTGAGATGTAAAATATATATATTGATGTCACTAATCGGAAGCTCTTTCTGGTCATGTTGTAAAGCACACGTAATCAACTTCTTTAAGATCATGTTACAGAAAGCTATTAACTATACTCTTAAAACAGTTAAACAGTTATAAATAATGTTTCATGTTATGGCTGACAACACTGAATTGCCCAGCATTTAAGGGAATCTAATCACAGGGCATGCAGTCTCGGCCTTCCAGTAAGATGGTGTGGCAAAACTTTGGAACATATTAGAAATCCCATACTATTGCTAACATTTCCTATTAAGGAGAAAGTTTCTCTCTGTGTATTTTGGATTTCTTTTCCAACACTTAATTGCAGCTGATGAAGAAAAGCTATTCAAAAGCTGCCAGGATTTTTAAATCTGTAGAGTGAGATTGATGAAATTTGTGGGTTTTCCCAGAAGAGTATAGGTGAGAGCAGACATGTAAATTTTGTATGTGTGTGCATGTATGTGTGTGACAGAGGAGAGAGCAGGAGCTTACTCCTAAGGTGTGAGACTTGGCAGCACTGCACTGCACAATGGGCACAAGAAACCACACGTCTGTAAATGACTGCATTTGAATTGCTGTTATTTCACTGTTGGGTTACTGTATTGTTAAAGTGAAAAGGAATGTTTTTAATAAATGCAAATAATGAATTAAATACTTGCACATACTGAGGCTTTACCCTCTGGTGTGTAATTAATATATGTGCACTGGAGACCCAGGTCTGGGGGAGTGTTTCATTTCTTATTTATGATGTTTGCAATGGGGTTTTTTTCCCTCCAGCATACCTCTTACTGGCATACACAGAATGGCATGTAAATGACCACTGAGTAGGTGTCACTGAAATCTTAGCAGATATAGAACAGGTAAATACCTTTGTTTGGTATGCTTTAATAGATTTACTGTTTCTCTCGGCCTTTTATCTTTGCTATCTGAAAGTAATAGGAAGCTCCCAAATGACCAACATTTTGTTTTCAGAGGCAGGAAAACTGCATGTGGCAGGAAACAAACAAGCAATGAGATTTAAAAGTTCTTGTACCTTGGGGCACAGCATTTAACCTTGAGGGACTGAAAGTAGAAAGGCACTTTCCACAGCAGCCTACAGCATGCTTCTTGTATCCCCTTCTGGGTCCCCCTCCAGCACTGGCTGCCACCACTGACAGAGCACGAAGTGTCTGTATACTGTATCTGCATGAAGCTTGGCAGCTTTCCTATTTTTTCATAATGGTATATGTTTTTCTGAAAGGATCTAAAGATGTCTGAGTCCTCATACTAATGCTGTCTCTGGCTCCTCTAGCCTGGCTCAGGCAGTTGTTGTGTCTCCACCATTACTCTGGTTTTTCTTGCTCCTTGGCTCGCTGAGCAGGTGTCCTCAAACCAGGTGCACTTGGTGCAGCTTCACAATTCCCTACTGAGACCAGTACCACCTGAGTGATGCAGGAGTTCTTTGTCAGCCTTGACCTGGCACTAAGGAAAAAGACTGTCAGGTCATGCAGTGCACTTGCAAGAGGCCGTGCCTGGCCTGGGTCTCGATGCAGAGATCGACTTGTGCTGCTTTCCCCATAGCCCCGCATTCAGCTTGGAGACGCATCTAAAGCTCTTGTGTTGCTGTTTGTACAGAACACTTCTCAGTCAACAGATCTTGAGTCTCACCTTCTCCTACTGCTTGAGTTCTGAAACTCTTACATTATGAGATCTTAAATTCTATGAAAAAAATAATGATCATATTGCTACATACATATCAATTGCTACATACAAATCAATTACTAGGAAACACATTGCTAAAATGAAAATTTGTCTTTAATTCACCCCCTGATGAGTTATTATTCTGTTGTGTCTATTAACATTTTACAGAGAAGACTATGTTGGATTTGCTGTGCAAATTCACATACAGCAAGTAATGTCATCTTTCTGGTGTTATTTGATCATCACCATTTAGAAATGCAAATTTATTCTAATCACACAACTTTCATACCTTTTCTTATTTCACAAATTAATTTCCTTGTATAAGAAATATTTTTAAAAGGCAAAATACTGTAGAGCTTACATTTCTAGAACTTTCTACAGAAAGAAACATTTAATAAATGGCTCTCCCTTTTGCTAATAAATATTTTACACTGTATTGTAGCCAAGTTTGCATACTTTGTTGTGCAAAGTGTGGTCGCATATGGTTGTGTTTTGGAACTGGAAACTTTCAATCAAAATAAAATTTACATTATTAATTTGGGTAACAATCCTCACTCTTTTGAAACCACAGTAAGGTTACAGCCATGACATATGGCTTTAGTTCACTACATGGCAAAGGATCTGTTGGGCCTGTAATAAGTGTTTTGTACACAAACACCATGGTAAAAATCTGTTTTTACAGTGTTTATTTCCATTATCTTTGCTAGGATATGTCAGTGGGCAGCATTTGGTCTGCATATCTGCATATTTTGAATATACTGTGTCTGTGCTGAAGGAGACTTTTTAAGGCTTTGTGAAACTGCCTCCTTAGATGCTTCCACTGAGGCCTGACTGAATTTGTCACAAGGATCTGTTACTTATATGGCCTGTAAATAGTGCAGCTTTTCCATAAAATTGGGTGACAGATGTATGAGTCTGAAAAACACTAAGTTATCTTCCCAGATTTGAGACCTTCACCCATCATAATCCACACATTGATATCTTCATTTTAGCATTCCCAGAATCCAGGCGTTTTTCTGCCTGATAGAAGAGATGCCAAAAACAAATTTATTCTGTAGTTCTCTCTCTCCTTCCCAGACCTTTGTTGACTTGTGGTCCCCATTCTGCTGCAATTAGTCAACTGCCAAGGGAGAGTTAATTGAATATTCTTCCTAGTTGTTTTCTAAATTAAAATATAGTTAGTCTTAGTTTTTGTTGCATTAATCACAGGGCTGCTGGGGCCAAATCAGCTCATTTGTCAGTGGGAATTTGCACAAACCTTCAAGTGAGATGAATTTTCCCCCACAAAAATCTTATGAATTGCACCCACTGCATGTCTAACATCACCCTGATTTTCCATTTACATATTGCTTTTTGATCATTTTACACCCAATATTTCACTTAGAAATCATTTATATTACAACTGTACTCAGCCTTTGGTATTATTAGGTAGCATGGAATATATTCAGTGATGGTATGAAAGTTATTTCCAATAGGGCTTATGAAGAACAGCTGAGCAAGTACGACCTCCTGACCTCAAAGTGTTTGTTTACTGGGAACTATACTCCAGTTCTCTACATTTAATCTGTCTTGGACCAGGCTGACATTCCCCTACTAGATTTATGCTATCTCTAGAGGCTATTAGAAACACAACATTGTCACTGTTTATCTAATAAGATGATAACAGGATTATATTCGTCTAGTGATTATGATACATTTATTTTCATTTTTAGTAGTAACAAACCAAAGTTTGATTTTATGTTTCGTGAAGGTAATGTGTTACTAGGGAAAAAGAACATTCAAAAAGTACTTTTCTTTCAAACAAATCAGTAATGGAAAATATTTTTATTCCCACTTATTTGTAAATCAAAGCATCGGTTTGTGTACATGAATAGGCATGCTGTCAATTTTACAGAAATTATAATATGAGAAAATCTGACTCAGAAAACTGGGTTTCCTAAATCAGCAGCTCTGGATTTTGGAAGCTTGTCATTATGTTTTTTCTTGTGTGTCTTTTCCTAGAATTTATCAGTTATCAAAAGGCAGACACAACAGCCCAAATTTGCATTTCAATTATGCTTAGTTATAATCAAGGTGTCCGGAGTAAATTCATTTCTTATTAGTGCTGGTAGCTGTTAAGACAACAAAAATCACATTTTTTTTTAACTTCAATCGGGAAATGCATTAATATATAACAGAGATTTAAACCAAAATTAATAATAAACAAGCTGTTCCATACATATGCATTGTCTATGATGAAATTATAGTGCTAGACTTAAACCAAAGGTGCGATATGTATTTAGAACTCCTAAATGTTACATGGAGTGTATTAATTTTAAATTTTCAGTAGGGCTGAAGTGTAGAAAATAAGTTCCTTCTTTTATGTTGATTTATGTTACTTTAGTAACAGTGTCACTTTATCAAAAGTTAATTAATTGCTGTCTTGATCTGCAGTGCGTTATGCTCCTGGGTACTATTTCTTCTAGCAAGCCAGTGGTGAGGAATGCACCTTGCTCCTTCAGGGACCTTATATTGCTTCCTCTAAAATCAGGAACAAATTCTTAAGAATGTTGATAGGAGCAGGATTACCTCCCATTGGGTGAAGTCAAAACTTTGCTCAGAAGCATGCCATATAAAGAAAATGTTTCTGAATCAACGGGGTTTACACTTTGGTGTAGGAAAACCCAAGGACTGAGTTAGTGCCAGGTTTCCTCTTTCTATATCATAGGGCGGTTAGTTCAGGATTTTATCAGACTAATGTGAGGTTAATGCTTTTAGCTTGATACACATATGATGGTTGGAAAACCCCTATTTTTTCTGTTTTATATGCATGCATCTTCTCCTGGGAAACAATTACCTAATCCTTACTCAGACTCCTTAGGTTTGAGATCAACATACTATGTAGCTTTTCCACACTGCTTTTCCCACTTGTCCTACTATGTTCGCTTTCTTTTGCTACATCAGTACCCAATAACTGGCAGAAGAGTGTTGAGTGACTGTTTTGTGCAATTCCCACATAAATCAGTATGTTTTATATGTAGTGCATTGCAGGTAGAAGTAAAAATAAAATCACCACAATCGATACCAACTATTTATCATATGTAGCAATACTTCTTTTGGAATTTGTTTCATTCTTCAGCTGATTTTACAGAAGCTGCTCATCTAAATCTGAACTGAAGTCATCATCCTCTTTGCATTTCTATGTCATGTGAAAGAAGCTTGTGAAAGAAGCTTGTAAAAGAAGCTATTTAATAAACACGGCTAGATTCTAAATCCATTAAAAATGCTAAACATATCTTTCAGCTAAAATGCAAAAATGAAATCAACTCAAAATTACTCTGGGATGCTCTACTGGTAACGTACGCTTTAAATTTTTTGTGTCAGTTCTCCATTTGTTCTATCAGTTTTTTGTGTCTATTCATGGTATGACATATATGCAGCCACCCACATAAAACATCCCATTTATTTGTAAAAGACAGTAGTGGTTGAAGTTGCTCATAACCAGAACTGCAACACATTCCATTTAGCAATTTTTAAAAAGACTAGTTCTTTGAATGAAATCTTCTCAGGAACTTTGGAAAATCCACACTATGTTCCATGAAATTCAGCTAGATAAAGTATCTCTATTACATTCTCCATGTGTGGGAATTTGAAAGGGACAATTGAATTCTTCTAGGAAATAGGTACTTGAATCTTTTCAGCTCTCCAGGAAACCCAGCCAGCACAGTCTAGCCTAAACATCCTAATGGAATTTATCAGAGTTAAAAAGAGGGCAAAAACTCTAGTGTTTAAGTGACCTTGGTATCAATTAGTACAAATAAGTATGCACTGGTACCTGTGGCAACCTGCCCATTCTAACATTCACATGATATCCCAGTGAGATGCAACTGCTTTCCAAACTACAGTACAAGTGCTTCTGACAAAACAGACACTACATCTTCATACCAAAACAAAGTTTCTGTGTTCCCCCAAGGCACTGCATTCCCACAGAAGCCTGGAATTTGTGTCCCCTTAGGTATGTGCAATATTCCAAACATTGCACATGTTTAGCTCAAGGTTGATTACTCAATGCACACTACTGCAAGATATATCATATGATTCAGCAAGAAATAAAGCAGGTCCAGTTACACAAGGGCTTTTTTTCTGTAGGCAAAAATAACCACTTGCATTGCTGCTTACACATTCCAGCTCATTATCTAGTGAAATGTGCCCAGCTAAGAAATGAATGCTGCCCCAAGAATCCCAAATCAAATATTTACAAACGTGAAGAATGTTATCTTATGTTGGACCCCAGGTCCCTCTAGCCTAGTAGTCTGTCTCCAGAAATGACCAGTCAGAGAGGAAATACTTCAGAATATTTCTCTGGCATGCTTTCCCAGCTCCAACTTTTCGCAGCTCAGGCCTTCCTGAGCAGCTACACTGTGCTTTTATTGCATTTTCAAATATTATGACAGCGCTCTGATACAGAGAAATAAATGCAACAAATACAAGATGAAAGGTTAGAAGGAGGAATGGAACACGGTAAGTTTGGCTACCAATTCATTTTGATTCAAGTCTCAAATGTACTGTTGCATCCACTGCAGTTTCTTTTGGCTACATTAAGCAGTGTTAATGCTGAATTTAAATATCACTCTGCAATGAGGGTCCCATTTTACAGGCATCCTATGCTTGTAATTCTTGCTAGATTCATTGTTTAGTTATCAGCCCAGACTATAAAACTTGATGTCCTGAGAAGGAAAACTACCAAAAGTAATGGAAAACAAAAAAAACCCAACCAAATCAAACCAAACCCAAAAAAACCCCACCCCAAAACAAAACCAAAACAAAACAAGCAAACAAACACAAAGACCTCTGATCAAATGTAAGTATTTCATGTCAGTGGAGTTAAAGTCAGGGGCAGGCTCTGAAGTGAATCTAGATACCCTTAGCATATTTTGGCGCAGTGTATATTAAGGGAAAAAAATCTTATATTTAACAAAAAGAAAATTGACAAAAAATACTATAAATTTTCTGTGTTCTTAGGGTTGTGGGTTTTATTAAATTCTTTGTTTTGTCCTTTTATATTGAGACCTTTAAAGAAAAATAAGATGGCCATATTTTCAACACTAAGAATGAAAGGAGTAGCCTTCTTTACATTTTTTTCCTGTTTATTTACATGTTTCGTTACATTTCTTTACATGTCCTGTAATTTAGTGGGCACCCTGTACCAACACTTAGAAAACTACCTACCTATTTATGTGGAATAGCAGCTGCTTTCTGTATTAAGAATGCTCTGACAAGTTCTCATCCATGTTTTAACATCCATGTTACAATATCACAAATGATGTACACCTAAGGTCTACACATACTTGTTACAGGGCAAAAAGTCACTTAAGTCACTTAAACCCAAAGATCTAGGCTTACTATGTCACTAAGCATTATTTGGGTACAATATAAGTAAATATACGCTATTTCTTGATGGTCTAAAACTGGGAACCTCATTGCACATTCTGTACAAAAGCAATGTAAAAGCTATAGTAAGGTAACAGTGGTCATGTCTGTAACAAGACTTTATACACAAGTGTGTTGGCAAAGTAATATAAGGCTAAGTCTACTACATTTTAATGAATAGGATTATCCTTTTTCCACTTTCTCATACTTTTTCTGGAAGTGATTATAGTGTATTTTTATTATATTGGTACACAGTTTATTCTCCTCATATACCTTCTAAACAAAGAATGCATTATTTATACCTACACAAACAAAACCACCTTAGACATGAGAAAGGTGTAGAGAAAGATGAAACTATAGATGTAAAGCTGCATCTTGTAATCAGAGTTAAATATTGGAATTAAAGGACCACACTGAGTACAGCATTAGACTCTTCACATATTCCTCTACGCTTAACTCCCCTCCCCCCCCCCAAAAAAAAAAAAAAAAAAAAAAAAGAAAAGAAAAGAAAATCACTTTTCTAACTCAGTTCAGACTTGATAGGAGTCTAGGTCTGGTAAAGGGCCAATGACTGAAAATGTAAGGTGGTGAAGTAGCAGTCTAGAATGCAAAACCCCCCATGTTTTCAAAATTCTGTGTGATTATATGAAAAATCAGGTTTCAAAGACTTCCAAAGACCTTATTTGGACCATACCTCAGTACAAATTTCTGCCAGCATAGCTGCTCAATGAGGAGTCACACCTCTTCTCTTCACAAAAAAAATTCAAGAACAAAATGGTAGTCAACCTCTTCACCACTGAGGAGAAAGGTAAACATAGCTCAGTAGCTTTATTCATTTGGCACTCAAATGGCACAGTGAAAGAGATGAGTGAGCTTACAAAAATATTGGTATATTTGAGTCTATAGAGCTTCCAATATTTATCAAAGTGCTAGCAAATGAAAGAGTTTCTGGGTTTGTGTCTCTTTCCGTTGCTTTAATTACAGAGATTATTCTTCTTAAGTTGTATTCTGTCTCAGTGCTCAGCTGAGAGGCAATGAGAGAAAGAAGCAACTGGGTGAAGGTATGAGATCAGCCTACTGGGTGGTAGCATTCTCACATGTCACAGTAAAGTTACTACATGACCACAGCCGCTTTCACTGCCAACAAAATTCCTTTATGTTGAGCTTGGGTTGATTTAACTGTATATAACTGTATTGCTTTATAGGGGTAAATATAAAAATACGCATTATGGTACTGATAGGAGAGCCAAGCTCATATATTGAGCCTATTCTTTCTGTGCTAACATATAACTGAGTGAATACATGACATGGTGAGACCCAAGATCTGTGCCTCACGACTGCACTCTCCCAGAAGTCTGTAAATGATACTACATAACAGCTACAAAAAAAGCTCTGACCTAACAAGAGTAACCTAATGACTGAGGGAGTACCCAGCATCCTGGCACAACAAAGTAAGGCAAGTTCTTCTGACATGAAAGTAAATTAACTATTTTGTTCCAAAGTAATGAACATGGCAGTTGCAGGACTGGAGCTGAAGCTTTGCTCTGAGAAGGCAGCACTTGCCTGCCTCCAGCCTGCCCCGCCTCAGAGCCTGGTGTGCTTCCTCACACACCCACCTGAAGCTCTCCCAGAGCCACCAGTCAGGTCTCCAGATGCTGGGCTCAGGATGAGCACCCCAGCTCTTGCCACCTTGTTCAAATACTAATTTTATTGATGTTGGTAAACCCTGTGTCAGGCCTTTGGGAAGTGCTCTCTGGGCATGATTGCATTGGGTTTGCGTGGCAAAGTTTTGCCAGTGGATGGGCTACAGGGCTGGCTTCTGTAAATAGATTCCCCTGCAGCCCGTGGTGAGTCTGGTGGGACAAGCTGTCCCCCTGCAGCCCATGGACGTCCACAGTGGAGCAGAGAGAAGGGGGATGTGCCCAAAGGAGTCTGTGACCCCGTGGGGAGCCTGTGCTGGAACACGTTTGCTGGCAGGATCTGTGACCCCACAGGGGACCCACGCTGGAACAGTCTGTTCCTGAAGGACTGCACCCTACGGATGGGATCCTACACTGGAGCAGTTTGTGAAGACCTACAGCCCGTGGGAAGGACTCATACAGGAGAAGACCAGGGAGGAGTATCTCCCGTGGGAGGAACCCCACGCTGGAGCAGGGGAAGAGTGTGCGGAGGAGTATCTCTGGTCAGGGAGCAGGGGAAGAGCAGGGGAGCAGGGGAAGAGTGTGAGGAGCTCTCCCCTGGAGGAAAAAGCGGCAGAGACAACGTGAGAAGAACTGATTGCAGACCCCGTTCCCCAAGCCACTGTGCCGCTGAGGGAGGAGGAAGTAGAAAGATCAGGAGTGAAGCTGATCCCGGGGAGAAGGGAGAGGTGGGGAGGAAGTGTTTTAAGACTTACTTTTTATTTCTCATTATCCTACTTTAATGTCATTGGTAAGTGACATTAAATGAAATTAATTTCCCCAAGCTGAGCCTGCTTTGCCTAAGACGATAACTGGTGAGTGCTCTCTCCCTGTCCTTATCTCAACCCACGAGCGTCTCGTTGTATTTTCTCCCCACTGTCCAGGTGAGGAGGAGCAGTGACGGAGTGACTTTGGGGGGCGCCCGGCGCCCAGCCGGGGTAAAGCCCCCACAACGACGAAGCCCGTCACAGAATCACAGAATTATCTGGGTTGGAAGGGAACCTTGAATATCGTCTAATTCCAACCCTCAATAAGCGCCAATTCTTATTTGCCACCTGACTCGACAAAACAGTGCAAGGCGGCTTTTTCCCTCGCCCCGAGGGCGCCGTCTCGTACCACAAGCTGTCTTCGCCAAAACGCCGGCGCTCCGTTCCTCTCCCGCTT
>NW_008237681.1:7652044-7672382 GCF_000691975.1 Corvus brachyrhynchos
CAGTGACACGTCTGCGGTACCTGTTACCTAGTTTTGGGCTGTTCAGCCCTCTCCGTCATTGAGTCCGATTATTTTCCTTAAACTGAAGGTAGATCCAGCGGCGCTTCCTCCTGTTTCGCCTCTGCGGGCACTGGTGCTCACCTGTGTTTGGTTCGTGGGCAGTGGAAGGAGTAGACACTGCAGATGTCCTGTTGGTGCAAGTGAAGGAGGAATGTATTTGTAGAACTGGACCTAGACATTTTCCCTTTCCAGAGTCCTGAAAAATCACACAGCTGTTTCAAAGTAATACAATTGCTGAAGTAAATGATTAAAAATAAACCTTTAGTAGTCTTTTCAGTGTCATTTTGATTGCGGTCTGTTGGTCGTGTATGTCACTCTGTGGGTAGGCTCTCAACACATAGGTGGAGGTTTTTAACTGGCAAAGTGGAAGAAATAGATTCTTTTAAATGGTATATGGTTCTAAAATCTTGACACTTAACAATGTGTTTCAGGAATTACTAAATTACTTTTAGGTAGGTAACTTTAAAAACTTTGTAATTCCCCTTTAAACCTCACTTAGATGAATGAAATTGACAATTTTGACATTATCTTTAAGTGCTCTTTTTGCTCCACTGTCTCCTTTCCACTAATGCATTATTTTTTTGTAGTTGCAGCTCTGATGTTGTGATAATTAATAGCTCAGGTGCAGCAGGCATATTGGTCTCATGCTAGTAAAGGTATATATGGGGGACCTATTTGTGTGTTTAGTACCTTTTGTGATACCACAATTGAAAGCAGTAGCTTTCAATGATTTTTGAACTTTCTGTGCATAGTAGCTGTCAGGCATTTCTGTAAGAGCTTTGAAATCCACTGTCTTGGTCAATATCCAAATGATATGTTTAATGTAGGGCAGATGGTGGGGATCATTTTCTTGGTGGTGAGCATAGGCATGAAAAGCAACCCAACACTGGCCCTTAAAGTTGAAAAATACAGTTTGTCTTTGCCTGAAGACTTGAGGAAGAAACTGTAACTAAGTCTAAGGAGAAATTGTGACTCTCCCAAGAAATATCCACAGAACAGAATTTCACCCACAGCATTTAAGCTCTTAGTCAATAGTGACTGTGCTGAAAGTACTCTTGACTCTGAGAAATGTTTATGGGATGAAATTCTAAGCATTAAGCCTTCTTAACTGCTAAGCTCTATTGCTTAGTTATATGTTGAGCTTTCCCCATCTCTAATGAGTTTACTAAGTTTGCCATTCTTTTTTTTTAGTTTTGATTAGTCTGACAGTTGGGTTTTGAGTAGTGATTTCATCATCTGTCCTTCTGAGTGAAATGCCATCCTAGTGAAGGAATTCTGCCAGCTCTCAGAGCTGTCCAACACCACAGTTTGGTTAGCAAGCAGGCTGTCTTCCTTCTCTTAGTGAATGCTCCTTGGTTACTTGGCCAGTTGCTCTTTGCAGCTGGTGCAGACCATGATGGTTTGCTTTTTCTGTATGTTTATAC
Organism: Corvus brachyrhynchos; assembly: GCF_000691975.1. Classification (NCBI taxonomy): domain Eukaryota; kingdom Metazoa; phylum Chordata; class Aves; order Passeriformes; family Corvidae; genus Corvus; species Corvus brachyrhynchos. The sequence continues at coordinate 7,653,529 of NW_008237681.1, forward strand.
CAGAGATTGTTAAATTGTCTAGGAGGAAAATAAAGAGCTGAGGGCAGATTTTGGAGGAGTGTCTTGGATATGTATGTTTGTGTTTTAGCCAGTTGGACAGGGGCTACGTAGTCTTGTGTTCTGCAGCTGGCAGGCACTGACAAAGGTGCTTGATGGAGAGGGTTTATATCACCTTACTTAAAAATATATTTTTGATGGACATGGAGAAATCCCTCCTAGGGATTGCTAGGGGGAATGAAGAGGGGTTTAATGAGTTATGGTGGCTGAGAAAAGAAGATTTTCTGGTGAGTGAAAATTCATCAGCTGAGGGAGCTGTTCATCAAAGAAGACAGTACCATGCTAGAGAGCAAAAATGTCCTTCCAAGTAGTTTTGTTTGAGTGGTAGGGAGCCATTGAGTTAATAGTTAAATAGTACTTTTGGTGGTTAAATAGTACCTTTGCTGATGCAGGAGCTTTGTTTGAACTGTTGCATGACTCTATGCTCTGGTGCAGAGAAGCATTAATTACTAAGCAAGGATTATGACAGAAGACCTGCTGCTCAGAAGTCCAGCACATTACTCAATTAAGGGATCAAGTGTACACTTGATATTCTTTTTAGATGAAAAGTGCTTACTATATGGTTTTGTCTGTAATGTATTAGCAAACATTCAATGAGGTATAGGTACAGATAAGAAAAATTTTATATAAGCATGTCTGGTTTTGATCGGCAGACCTTTACGGAGGCAAGAAAAAGCAAGTGTAAGTTTCAATGTAAAGCTGGCCAAATTTAGAGTATTGTAATCTTCTTAAATTATTATTTTGGCAGAGTGCACTTCTCAAAATCATTGCGTAACCTTTAAAAGTCAGTGACCCTGGGGCAATTTAAATTCCATTGGCAAAACTTCTAGGAGCAGAAGGAGTCTACCCATGTACAGCTGGCCTCTCTAACTTCTCTATTTCTTCATCTAGTTCCCTCCCAGGATCTAGTCTCAGTAGAGGTTTTATGAGTTCCATAGAGAAGTCTGCACAAAACACAGACGTTCTCTCTGATCCTTTCTTTCAAAGCAGGAAGGAGAAAAAGGGTGATGTCTTCTGTTGTTGTTGTACCAGAACTTCAGATGCTAAACCAGTGGGAAAATCTTTCATTTAGTGGCTCATATTGAATTGTCATCATTGTTTCTTTCTCCTTGTCAAGTGACTTCATATGTATTTTCTCATAAAGCCCCAAGCAAAACCAGCAACTTCAGTAGTTGAGCTTACTCTGGGCATCTTCCGATGATCCTGTTAAATCTCACCTCTTGGAAAAGAGGTGAAGTTTCACTGATCTAGAGAGATCAAGAATATTAATATGATCTGCAACCGCTCTGATTAGGAAATTCTTCTGGGACAGGACTGCGTGGACTCTTACCCCTTGTGCCATTTGGTGAATATGGTTCAAAATACATTTTATAAAGCCAAGAATTAAGTAATATAGCTGAAATTATATTTTGAGAGTTACTTGTTTCTCATTCCTGTTCTTAGCCAGTTAGAGTACAAGAATATTGGACTTTTTCCAGCTCTGCAGTCTGTGGTTCTACCCAGCTATTAGTTCCTTTTTGTTTGAATACAAAGACATGTCCTCAGTTCTGCATATTGTAGTGCTTGTGCACTCGAGTGTTTGCAGTGAAATCAGGGCAGCACTGGAGCTGGAATTAGTTCTTGAAACTGTAAGACTTGTTACTTTGGGAGATAGTATCAAATGAAATGTAAACATCTGAAATTATCTAAATTTTTCATCGTTCAGGTTAAAAAGAAAACTGCTTTTTGTGTCTTTATATAAAGCTTGAAGAGACAAGTTTTGGGTCATTGACAGTTCAGGTATTCTAAGGACAGGATCGCAGTCTGTGCATTTCTGAAGTTACTCTTCTAACAGTTGCATTTTGTTCAAGAAAAGGCATTCAGATATTCATAAACTCTTGCTGATTTTTTTAATTAAATTGTTTCTAAGGTAAAATTCTTGTGAAATTGCAGATTAGGTCAATTTTTTTCTGTTATAGGCTGACTTTTCAAAGCAGAAAATCTGTGTTTTATCTATATTGTCCTTGAGCCCCAAATTTGGTGAGAGTGTTGTAATTGGTTGTCCTCATCAATTGAGTTTTCATAGGCATGAGGATCTGTAAACACATATTCCCTCAGGAGAATAATGAAGAATCTTCTGGGAAAAGGCCAATTTCTTTGGAGTCAGTGTAGCTGTAGCTTATTGTGCTCACAGTTAGCTTGATTTACTGATTAACCTGTATTGCTGGTTCTGTTCCCAGTGAAGGAGAATTGGTTGTGCATGGTATCAGTGATTATTTTAAAAGTAGATTCTGTTGCTCCTATTTTGGTTGTTCTGCCCTCTCTTAGAAGTTGAGTGTGGACTGGGCATTTTTCCAGCCATGTGATTGCAGCAGGTTACTGTGGATTTTATGGTTGAAGTGAAATGGGCTCAATATCATAGGGACAGTTTCAGCAAATGCTTATACAATTGATGGGATTAGTTAGCATACGTGATGTGGGTTTGCAGAATATCCATCCTTAGATGTTTGAGTTATACAATTATTTCAAATCTGAGTTTGTGCTACATATCAGATTCTAAAAAGTGCCAAGATATGCAGGGTGGACATCACATTCTGTGAAAGAACCTCTGGAGGTTCATCTAATGGGAGAACATGAAAGTTCTTGTCTTTTAAAACATCCTCTTTTTGGCAAATCCCCACTGTCTTAAGTAGTCATTAAATTATGCTATACATCTAAACATAGTTGGTTCAAATTTAATTGAAATCATCTCTATTAGATCTGTGAGCTAATTTAATCAGTCCTCTAAACCAGTTTTCCTGTGTTTGAGTAGCTGGAGATGTGAAGATTTTTCAAAGCTGTTGATCGAATTATTTAATTTTGAAGTGGCTTGTATGGCACTGAGCTGTGAAAAGTTAAACCAAAGTAAAGCCAGAAACTGACTCAGGAATTGGACTACTTCTCTAACAGGTCCCAATTCCCATGGATTTGAATATGTTGTAGATAGCACATAACAGAAAGTGGTCTCTGATTCATGAACTGAGACAAAAAAATCAACAGAGACAGACAAAAGGAGAAATAATAGAATACAACACACAAAACTTAATAGTACTGGTCAGCAAGTTGTCTTGTATTACAGCCTAACTGTTGCCATGCCTTTCTGGGGGTATTGCAAAGTGACAGTTTTTAAGGGAAACCTTATAGTAGAAGAATGTTCATTTCATGGATATTTACCTTGTGAAAAGCTTGCCTTAGAGGCACAACAGGAGTGCATGTTGGCAATAGGCACGTCACTGCAATCTAATTACCAGCTGAAGTCTTAAGATGTCATGAAGACTGTCAAGACAGTCATGAAAAGGCATCAAAGCAAAGCAGTCTTACGTGACATTGTAGAGAAAAAGCAGGCAGACTGCAGAGAAGGAGTGATGGAAAGTAGCATGGGCAAAATGTCCTTTTCAATTCCCAGCATGAAGATCAAGGCAAGATTATGTCTGTTGAGACAGGTGACAAGGTTCTGAAGCAGCTGAGATCTCAGATGTGATGGATGAATCAGTGAGATTTAAGCAGATCATGGATGGGTCTTTGAGGCTGTTGTGAGCGACAGGCATCACTGCTGGTGACAGAACTGATAGCAGAAAAAGGTATCAAGAAAGTTTTCTGAAGGTGTTCAGTTTGAGGTGATGGTTAGATGTCTGTGAGATGGTGTGAGAAAAGAAGAAATCAGGATAAAGGTCAGGAGTCTACAAAAATGAGCCTAGATATGGTAGTCAGAATTATTCTTCTGGTACGGTTACTTGGAATTCACAGAAACAAAGAAAACCGAGGTTTGGAAGCAAGGCTTCCAAAAGACTTAAATATTTAAGGGAAGATTAGGTTGCTCATAGTGTTCTAAGGTTGCTACAAAGATGGAGGTTCCACAACTTCTCTACATTGCCTGTTAGCTTGCAGAACCTTTTTTCCACATCAGGGATGCTTTTCTTATTTCCAACCAGAATTTCCTTTCCTGCCGCTTTTGGCCATTGCCCCATGTCCTATTGTTGTGCACATCTGTGAAGAGTTCAGCTTCATTTGCTCTGTAACTCTTCTTCCCTCCCAATCCATAGGTGGTAGAAGACTGCAGCCTTTGCTTCTCCAAGCTCAGCAAAGACAGTTCTCTTAGCCTCTGACATAGACCATATTCTCCTGCTCTGTGGTCATATTACTTGATGTTTGCTGGGCTGTCTGCAGTTTGATCTCTTGTGTATTTGCTCTGTAGAGAATGACTGGTTTCTTTGACTTCTTGGGTCTGCTCTTGCTCATGTAGTTCAGAATGTCATTAACCTCTTACTGCAAGAATGCACTACTGACTCACGCTCAACTTCCAGTCAATGGGAATCCACAGGTTCTGCAGAGCTGCCACCTGTCTAGCCAGTCAGCAGCCTGCAATGACATCCTCTGCCCCAAGTACAGGACATGGTATTTGTCTTTGTTGAACTGCTTGAGGCCCATTTCCATTTCTCCAGTCTTTCTGAATGGTAGCCTTGCCCAGCCCTTTTTCAGCCATTCCCCCCAGTTTGGTGTCACACGTGGTGTTGCTGAGGGTGCTTATGTTCAATCATCAGTCACTGATGAACCTTTTAAACAGCTCTAGTACTGACCCATGAGGAACATCATGTGTAACTAGACTGTTGCAAGTCTTTGAACTACTTATCACTGTTTTTTAAGCTCAATGCTCCAGACAGTATTTCTTCCTTCAGGCAGTTTTGCAGTCCAGTCCATACTTTCTTCATTTGGCTACTGGGATACGAGAGGAGGCTGTTCTGAAAGCTTTACTGAAGTCAAAGTAAATAAGATCTACTGGTATTAAGGGCTAGAGAAAGAAAAGATGCTTAAAACCAGGGCCTGAAGCTCCTCAGGAAGTGGGAAGCTTTGGACTAACTAAAGGAGCGATTTTAGATAAGTGCAAGTGAGGGACTGGGGAAGACTGACTCATAGAAACAATGAGAAGAAGACTCCAAGATGATTGTTATGGCTGATGATGCTGGTTTAGGCTCTTTGTTCATTTGTTCCCTAGTTTTGACATGTAGCACTTCTTAAAAAAGCAATGGGCTCTTTTCCTGACTTATCTCAGTTTTCACTAAGCATTTTCCCAGTGCAGATTTATTTTAAATTGTGCTACTTCTCTAGCTATGTAATTGCTGTAGGCATCTGTGGAAACTGTCTCAGACCAAAGTTCTCTCAACAAACCTGATTTATTAAATGTGGCACATCCAAAACAGTGTTGCAGATGAAAGAGCATGACCATTGCTGGCTAAGAAGGAGCTTAAAGTTATAAAGACTTTAAAATGATTAATCAAGTGTTATTGGCCTAGAGAGGATTCTTTGCTAAGCATTGAGACCTCTTAGAGTCTCGATGCAGCTCAGGCACATTTTCTGTATGTGTACTTCAGAGCCACAGTATTTCTGTAGTTAGTTAGCCTTGTTTCTGTCCGCTTAGTTGACATATACTTTAGTGTTTATTCTGCATAACTTTTTCCTTTGTCATAAAGGAGAAAGTATTTAACGTAATTGGCAAAGAAATCTAGTCACTGTCAAATTGTGCTGCCTTTGGATTAGGAGTGTTCAGAGTGATGAGATAGTGATTGCAGTAGATGAATGCCTGCAATGCTGCTCCTGTCCAGAATTTGATGCTCACTAACTACTGGGAGGAGGTAACTGACTGAAACTGTAGTGTTTTCCACAGGTTGTAGGTTAGGCTTTATAGTTCTGTCTTGGTATTATGGTAAATTGAATACAGAGGTTATTCATGCAAAGACGTCGTAATTATTTTTTTTTAATACTATATTTTGTTCTGGTTTTCAGTATTTGAACTATGATTGCATGGCTCAAAGGATTTGCCATGATTTAGTATGGAGACTTTTCATCTTTAGGTTAGTGACTTGTATCTGATTGCAGGATCAGAAGAATCTGTGAGGGGCTGCATGAATTAAAGTGGCAGCCTCAGTCCATTTCTAGAGAACACATGCTATATCCCATGCCTGCAAGCAAAGTTGCCAGTAAAGAGTCTAAAATATATATAAAATTGGACTTTGCATATCTGGTTTAGAATTTAGACACGTAATAAAACATAGACAATCCTGCATATTTTAAATGTGCATTTGAGCTCTTCTCAGATCTTAGTTTTAGTACTGTATTTTTTGAAACACCCACATTTTCCTAATTACAATAATTTTCTTTGACATTTAGAAAAATCATTGTGGGATTGTATTTGTGGCCCAATGTGAGCTATAATTTATGGTTTACATTATGTAAAATAGGATTCACATTTCCACTGTTTTTAAGCATAAAGCTGTTTAAATAATTGACAACAGATTACATGGTAGCTTTTATTACATCATTGTTGTACGTTAGTCTAAAATGCAAATATATTGATCTTTACTGTTTTGAAATTAGTGTGTTCTAGGACTATGGCTTCCAAAACCCCAGTTGGATTCATTGGGCTGGGTAACATGGGAAATCCAATGGCAAAAAACCTGGTAAAACATGGATATCCAGTTATTGCGTATGATGTCTTCCCAGAAGCTTGCAAAGAATTTCAGGACTTGGGTGCTCAGGTATAGTAATAAACTTTCTTTATTCCAAAAATGACTCTGTGTGTTGAATGGTTCCTGCATGCAATGCAAGTAAATCATCTGGGTTTTTTTCTTGGTTAAGATCGCAGTCAGAACTGAAACAGCACAATGAATACAATCTGAATCTGTGAGGTTTCAGTTAGAGCAAAGGTATGCTTCTGTCCCAGGTAATTTTCCTGCTGTTTGCCAGAACTGCTACCTTGTCAAACTTCTCTAGCTGTCTTTTCCCCCCCACTTTTTATGAGAGTAGGTTGATGGCCTGTTCTTTCACCTCCTCCTTTCTCCTGCTTCCTTCTCCCCCAGGTCTAGATGGCCAATGGGCTGCTTTTCACCTGGTTCCTACTTTGACCTTTTCAGGTTAAATGACCCTAGCTAAAAGTTCCTGCTGGCATAGCTGTAAGGGTTATAGGGACATATGAATGCTTTCCTGCTGCTTCAACGTGCAGTCCTCAGGGGCAGGGGAAAAATCTAATTATTTAAGTCCTTATTCTCTTGGAGGTGAGGAAGGATATGGTGAGAGAAGACGAAGGAATGAAAAGGAAAAAGGAGGGAAGGAAATTGATTACATTAAGGAGCTTTACCTTCCTGCAATATACCCTGCAAAATCTTGGCCCTGTTCCAGCCAGTCCCACTGCTTTTCTTAATCTGTTAATACCCCCAGAATCCCATTCAGGCTCTCAGGTGGTTGTGTCATTTCTACATGTCTGTAACACATTTGAATGGTTTTGACATACTTCAAAGCTGTCACAATTTAGACAGTTGTAAGCAATGGATATGTGCTTGAAACACAGAAAAAATGAGTGCAGTGCAAAAATAATCCTCTCATGTAACAAGGTAGGGGATAGAAGGGACTCTTCCAGCAGTGGCAAGGGAATTATAGGTAGATCTAGACAGAGGAAATGTGTGCCTTGAAAGTCTAAACTGTTAGAGCTAATTGCAGCTGTTTTAAATAATGAGGTAACATCAAGATTCCTAGAAGATAAAATGATTCCACACACCTGTTAGTAATTAATTGCAGCTCCCCTTGAATAATTACAGAATCTTGGCCTTAAGTGGGAAAGTAGGCTTTTCAGCTGCTTCTCCTAGCTACTGTTCTTGTTTTGTTAAAGCAGCCAAGACCCTCAGGCATGAACTGGACCTGTCTTAAGTAAGACTCAGCAAATGGGAGAGACTGTTGGTTGTATTTTTAATTTGTGTTCTGCAGTGGGATCTCTTTGCTGCGGCTGCCCACGTTGATAGCTTTTTGTCTTTGTAATAGAATCCTTGGCATTCACTGCAAGACTTAACATGTGATAATAAAAGTGAACTGTAATGCCTTTAAAAATAAAGTCAAAAGTATGTTTTAAGATCATAAATCACTAAGAGAATACATGGGTAGGCTTAGATACAAATAAAACGCACTTAAAGAAAATATGTGAACATAACTTCCTCTTCTTGATCTATAGGTGTAAATCCTACTCCAACACTTTCTTCAGGAGTTGAAAACTTGTGGGTCCATGGGGCCTTGTAGAAACTGCTGTAGAAGGAACATTGGGCTCTAAGGGCTGCTTTCTCTTTGGTCTGGCTGTAAGGGTAAAACCATCAGGAGTGTTACAGGGGTGAAATGACCCCAAGAGACAGTAAACCTAGTCAAATGTCCGTTGTTTAAGGCCAGCGCTACTACCAAGGTATATGGCGGATGTGGGATGTTTGGCCATAAATCTGCACAATCTGTGATTCCACTTTCTTCAGCCACTGAAGCAAACAACTGGGAGGTGGTACATGTCAGAAAGCGGCCACCCGCCTGCTAATGGTGAACAGTAAGAGGAAAACTGGCTGAGCATGAGCGTATGGAACCTCTTGGGGTGAAGCTTGGAGAAAGTTGGAAGGCTACAAACAAGGGAGACTATTGAGCAGTGCTGTGAGTGAATAGGCTGCCTCTACACGTTACTTACTGTCTTTACCTTTTGTCATTAATTATCACTTTTTGCTTCACACAGTGGAGTGTCATACATATATGCTTCAGTTTACAGGTCTTTGTATCTAAATCCTATCTCAGATTTAGAAGATTGAGAGTGTTATTGGAGTCATATGGTGCATAAAGCATCATAAAAATAGTGTACAGTAAGAATGGCATTTCAGGCAAACAATAATTAATTTACTTACTGTAAATATAAGTAAAAAAATAGGGAAGCTGTTTGGAACAAATACAAGCAGATGCACACACATATTGAAGGGCAGAACCAACTACCAGCGGTATGAGGAAAAGTCTCTCCTATCCAGTTGCATGCTGCAAAAGTTTGCTTGAACTAAAAAAAGTATCAGAACATGTACAGATCTTGGTGGGCTGCTACTCTGAGCTAGTATGGTCTATGTTGGTAATCAACAATTAGTATTTGGTCTGTTTTTTAAAGTTACGCACATATTCTTAATGATTTCAAATGCTTAATGTTTTATAATAGATTTCAAATCATTCAGATTTGTTTCTGAGACACAAAGTCCCAAATAAAAAAGTTTTATATGCTGCTTATTGAACCAGGTAGGTAGATTATTTCAGGCAATATCATTCATATTTGTTAACAGCACCAAAAGGCCAAGAGTGACTATTCCTACTTTTAATTCCCACTTTGTTTTGCTACTTACTTCAAGGTAGCAGAAAGATTTTCCTTTGTATGGTTGTAAAAGTACTGTCCCAGTCTGTGTACATTTTAAATCTCATTTTCTTCATGTAAAAGGCATGTTAGTATTTTGAAAGACACGGATAGAATAAATGAATTTCCGTGTAGATGACTATGGTACTGTGTCTTCTTTGCACCTGTGTTGCTTAAGAATTGTTTAACACTGTAACCAAAACCCAGCTGTCTTCTGTCCATGTAGCCAAGTAGAAATTTGAGGCTGATGTGCTATTTCTGTTGTGTGTCCAGTACAGTATGTTTTTCAGCTTCTGGTTGAAAGATGCAAATGGGCCACTGAGTCTTCAGCTGATACCCTGCAAACCTCTAAGAATAATGGAGATCATAGTTTCAAATAAGAAGACATATATAAATTCAGGTTCCAATTTCATGCTTCCTCTAATAATACACATTGGGACTGAACCAAACCGGAGATACTCTGAACTAAACCAAAGGTGTCATACTTCTTTTTAAAGAGATAGGCTCTCTGGTCTCCAGGGAGGCAAGTCATAAAATTAACTAATCAGATATAGAAGGTTTGCTGCTTATAATTGCCTCATTTATTCCTGCTAACCTTTGTTCTTTAGACTAGAGCATGTTTCCTTTTGTAATTGTGTGGTATGCCAGATGTTTCGTGCAGTGTTAACTTACTCTTTCAAAACAAAATCTGCCATGTTTCTCAGTCCCATCTATGCCAGTTTCTTTACTTTTTTTTCCCCAAAAGCCTCGTTCAGTGACTATATACAGTCTTCCTTTCTTTTGTTCACAAGTCAAATAAAAATCAAGAAGTTTCTCATGCTGTATCCCAGAAGTTCTTCAAGGCAAAATTTAGCATTTATTACAAATGACTGAAATTAGATTTGATCCTTGTGGGCTAATGATAAAAGAATAAGCTGTATTTTTGTTGCAGTTTCCCCTGGGCTATGAATGTGTTAACAATGCAATTTTGAAGAAATTAATTATTTCAGACCAGTACTGGACAGGAGTCTTAGTGGTAAATGCCTTCCAAGTGAAACTCACTACTTAGCTGTCAATATTTCATTTGTTGTGTATATATCTTAAATACTATACTGCCTGCCTCTGAAAGTTACTTGGGAAAAGTAATATACCTTTCAATTTAGGTATGGTTATTTAACAACTAATACCTAATAATATATTTTGAAAATTTTTCAGATTTTTTTTGTGAAGGAGGCTTGAGCTGATAATTTCCCATTTTAAAAATGCCAATTGTAATATTGTGAGAAACATCAGTTAGTTTATCTGATTTCTTTTAAGGTGAGGCTCAGAGGTGCATTAAGTAATTTCTTCCTTTTTTCCTCAGTCTTCCTCTCTTTCAATGCCATATAGAAGACAAGGAAAACAGTGAGATTTTTGTGATCCTTTCATGTTGTCCCTCCTTAGAAACATTGTAGAGAAATATTTTGTTTAGATGCAGGGTTTGTAGTGAATTGAAGATTCATGAATGGGTTGATGGGATGAAAGCATCCCCCTTGGCAGATATTGTGGAGGAACTTCCATGATAGGAGAACGTTTTCGTTTTTTTTTTTTTTTTTCTGTTACTGGATCCAAATAACCAATATTTTCATTAGGAGAGGAGTTTTTCTTGTGTTTTAATTTTTTACCTAGCTTAGTTGTGACCCGTGAATACTAAAACTGAACTCATCAAACATGTCTGACATTTCTTTTTCAGGAATTGTGTAAGCTTATATTGTTTGGGTTTTTTTCTTTAAAAGGTAACAGAATCCCCAGCAGACGTAGCAGAAAGAGCAGACAGAATTATTACCATGCTGCCTTCTAGTCCCAATGCAAAAGAAGTTTACACAGGAGCAAATGGAATTCTAAAGTAAGATTTTTTTGTAGTTTGGAGAATTTCCACTCATACTCAAGGTTTGTCTGATGATTGCTGTTGTTCTAACTCTTGCTGCCTTCAGGGCACTGAATTCAATATTCTCTGTCCTGTCACTATTGATATTTTTAATTATATGAGTTCTCTTATACAGTGCTTGCTTTTGAATGGCTTTTGGCTAAAGTCTTAATTTTATTTTCAGCAGAATAATGATTTTTGTGCATATCAGGCAACTTAACTATTATCTGTCTTTTCAGTTGCATGGTTCTTTTACCATAATGTAATGTACTACACTCAAGTACAACTATAATATTTGCTGGCAACAATTATTTGCTCAAATACTTTTTTCTTTAACTTGAAATCCTATAAATTAAATGTTCTGAAGAGACGCCATTGTGTCTTATGGTATTGAAGTGTATTACCATAGAATGGCTGACAAGACTTCCTTGGTTTCTATTCTTATTATCTGTTCATTACACAAAAAAACACCTGAAGAGTTTGTTTAATGTGAAACAGTGGTTTCTAACTTTTGTGGAGGGATTTCCACTGAGCCTTAAATCCATAGTCTGCAGAATTCTAATGCTCAGAGTTTTTGAACTTGCCAAGTCAAATCTAAATATAATTTAAAAGTCTGTTCTGGCTACATGTACACTGCTCCTGGCAGGGTGACTAAGGCTACTGGATACCTCTGAGGATCATGTAGGCTCTTACAGCTATCCAGGTTGGTAGGGTAAAGGAAGAAACACATAGAAGACAAAAGTACAGTAGATTATCCAAAAATGATGATGCCTTTTTAGGTTTTGATTGTCCAATATTAAGATTGCTGGTCAGGTGGACTAGAAATCATGATACAGTTCAATAGAAAGAGGGATAAAAATAAACTTTTTTGTTGTGGAGGGCAATAAAAAAGTTCAAATTTTGTAAATTTCAAAAATTTTATTGAATTTTTTAATCAGATATACAACTTTCTGTGATCTACAGTTTGGAATACAGATCTACCTAAATGTACTGGCTATCGGTGGGAAAACATTTTTCTCTATGCTTCACTTAAAATCTTCAGTTGGCTTCTGTGGTTTTGGTTATGGTCTTTATGTAGAATAAATTGTAGAATGATTAAAAGAATGCAATCAGACCATTCTGATAAGAACTGAAGATACTGTATATATTAAAAGAACATTTTATTGTTATATATTAAATCTTAGGCTGTATCAGCAGTTGCTTAGAATGCATCTTAGGTGATCTTTGTATTATATACTACTCAACTTGTATACTGAAAGGTTTTCCTAGTGCATCCTTTTTGTGTAATTCTTTTGTAATTGTGTTTAAGAAGAACATCATTTTTTGTGTTCAGCTTTTATTGGGCTTTGAATGATTCAAAACTGTAGTATACATACTCAGCAGTATAAATACTGAGCAGATCTTGCTCAAAAGGGTTTAAAACTTCACGTTTACTAGAGTATCACAAAATGTCTGCACATTTACCATGCTGAGGGAAGCCAGTGCCATGGTAATAGTTGCAAATATCTTCTCATAATAATAGTAATTATAAAAATAATAATAATAAATCTTTATTTTAGGAAAGTGAAGAAAGGCTCATTGCTAATAGATTCCAGCACTATAGATCCAGCAGTTTCAAAAGAATTAGCCAAAGCTGTTGAAAAAATGGGAGCAGTTTTCATGGATGCCCCAGTTTCTGGAGGTAAGTCTTCATTAGCAGTTTACCTCATATTGGACAAGTTGTCTCTTTGTTTGCAATTTCAGTCACCAATTTGTACCCTTACTGCTATAAGTTGCTTTTCTTTGCTATGTGTACAGTATTCTGTTTTGTTGTTGTTGTTTAATTGCATTACAGATAAGTATGTTATTACAGGAGTATTCTTAGGACTTAGGAGTATGCTTTTGTGTTAGACTTGGAGAAACAGCTTTCTTGGGATATGGTACTGTGGTCCTTTTAATTTAACTTCTTTCATAAAGTTGCATTTTTATGCAGTTATTCACATTCCTTCAGCCTCCATCTGTTTCTTTCTGTTAGGGAAAAACTGGTTGTCATTAAGCAGTTCTGTTGGGTTTTCATTAATTAAAAAGGAGAGAATGAAGTGAGGAATATAGGATTTCTTTATCAAAAGAAAACAGATTTGTCCGGTTTTATAACAGTTGAAGAATGTGGGTGATAATTGTCTATTCTTAAAAGTTGCTAACTACTGATCTCTGAGTATTTAGTCTCTTGTAAGAAATAATATAGAGCAGGAAAGTATTTTCATTTTGTGGACAAAGGAGAGCAGAAACAAAATTAATGTTTTGAAAACAAAAAAATAACTGATAGTTTCTATTGTTGAATTCTTCTCCAAAACACCTAGAATTAGAAGGTGAGGAAACCTCATTTTATGTGGGAAAATCATGAGGTTTTTACAATCCACTCTAAAAATTAATGTAAGGGGAATTTTGAGAATTCTTTATTTTCCTGATGAGTAAAAACTAACAATCTTTTTAGTTTTCAACTGTGAACTAAGGCAGGATTTGACTACACACTAAAAGCCAAAATTTTCATCCAAATTCTATTGTGAACAGAAAATAGGAAGATCTAGGTAGGTGATACTGAAGGATATAATGCAGAAGACAAGATTCTTACTTCTCAGCCAAAATATTAGCCAGGGAGCTAATCAGCCTGGGAAGAAAAACCACAGAAAAAATGTATTGTGGGCAGATGATGTATTTATCTGATTCTTTTTTTAAACACAGCATGGCTTTCTGCTTATCAGTTGGGCAATTCTGATGTACTTCCATGTTGTTTTCTTCAATCCCTTTCTGCCAAATATACTGTTTTCCTGAGGGAATTATTTACCTTTTAGAAATGTCTGTAATCTATTTTTACCTGTAAGTTTTTGCTGTAAGGCTGACTATAACTACAAAGAAAAAAACGAAAAGATAGAGTCTGAAAGAACTTCAGCCGTTTACGGGGTTTTGTTCCTTGAGAAAATGGTAAGGGCAAGACAGTTAATATGATAACATATAGTTGACTAGTATGAATACAGATGGCTTTTTTCATGTTAGTGGTTTATCTGAATACAAATAACTTGGTGGTTAGTGCCAGTTACAGATTTAGGGATATCCTGAATAAGGGGGAAAGAATTGAGACTTAACTTTTCTAGTCCTTAATATGTTTGTGAAGACCAAGGAGTGCTCTGTGCAAATCATGTTTGAAGTGGGCACTTGCTAGAAATGTGGAGAAGTTAAGTCTGTTGGAAAAAAACCTTTAATGTTATGCTTTGTTATTTCCATCTTTCAACACCTAGCACATCAAGTCTTTGGGGTATTTTTGTATGTCCTGACTGCATTGTTGGCCTTCTTACAAAACACTAAATGGAGAAGTATGCTTGGCTCTCTAGAAATTGGCAGGCACTATGCTGTTGCTGTGCAATGCAATAGAGTTGGCAGGCGTTTCAAGGAGAGTGTTTGTGGGACATAGGGAGGAGGAAGAGAAAGCAGCATGCCTGAACTGTCCTCTTTAGAGCTGTCTGTTTACTAGCTGTTATTGGCAGACAACTCCACTTGTGTTTTTAGGTATTTGGGTGTTGCCTGATGTTAGCATTCATCTGCACAGTGAACAAGTTCACAAACTGAATAATATTTTGGAAATTGCTTGGTCTGTAAACCCCGGGGAGAGATAGTAGTGATTTTAATCCTGCCCTGACATTGCAAATGAAGAATCTTTGGGCATAGCATTAGGCCCAGATTTTAGTGGCTTGTTTGCAGCCTTGCCCTCAAAAGATGAATTCTCTTGATCTTTTTCAGATGGGCCTGCATGCCAATTTAGTAGTGCTGTCTTCTTCATATGATTGGCCTACAGCATTTACTTGCAGCTTACAGTCAGGACCCATTAGTAGAAGTTGATGAACCAAGTCACTGTAGTATTATTTTGCAGTCAGTGACTTCAGAAAATACTTCTTATCCCAGTAGTTGCATGCAGATTATGCTGCTAATGCTGTCTAGAGATAGCAATCGCTTTAGCCTGGGATTAGGATCTCTTGCAGGTCCACATGAGAAAGTTGTGTCATGGTTCCCAGTGCTGCCCTGGTTTGTGACCTCTTTGTGAGCATGAGACAAATGAGGAAACATCTTCAAAATCCATGTTTTTTGGTTTGTTTTTTTTTTTAATCTAGACAGGAAATTTATCTCTGTGAAGATTGGATTCTTCATCTTTGTATGTATAAAAGTATTTTAAAGCACACATTATCACAGAAGTATATTTAAAACTGACTTCTGTTGGCACAAGATACTACTGGCTAAGTACAGAATCTAAATTTAGCCTTCAAGAATTGTGTCAAATTTGTCCTCCCACTGATTTCAGTAGAAGTATGATACAGATTCTCACCTTGTAATCCAGAGTAAACTTCACTAGTGGCTTCACTGACACTGCTGTAATAGTTCTGTCTCTTTAACTCAGTATACAAAATAATAACTTCCTAAAGAGCATTGACTGATTTTTTTTTTAATTTCTGATGTGATTCTTTCTTTGTTGTAAGCATTGTTAGTGTTCAGATACAACCTTTTCAACTTTTTTCCCCTTCCACTGACTATTGAAATTGTATCAGCTTCATATCTGCTCAAAATACATTGTACAGCATTCTACTGGGACTTCACAAAATGATGTGACAGCTTGATTTGTTTTTCTGGTTTTGGAGGTATGAAAAAAATGTTTTCAACTCTTTTGTAAATCTGGTTCTTTAAGGTCCGATAATGAAACTTTAGAAGATCTTCCCCTTCACTGTGTCCTTTAGACAAGAGAGTAGTCAGTTAAAAAGTCAGACTGCTAATTGTTAGTAAGAGCTGTCATATAGAGAACTGTAGTCATGCTAAAATGGTAATAAAGAGTAGAATAAAAGATTTTGTTTTTAGAAACTGCGTTGGAGGTGGCTAGAAGAGGTTGTAGTTTCTATTCCAGCTGTCATTTCAAACTGTTTCATCTTACAGTACTGCTTCCATAAACTTCAGCTAATCATTAAGTGATGGAAACAGTATTAATAGTAACACTGACAAGTTAAGACTTCAGGTCACTGTTAATGTAAAGTATAATGTGAGTCCTTGAGGGCTGCGTTGCAGACTTATTCCCTTCATGGCCAGATCTCTACTTAATATGGAGCAAAGGAAAAAAAATGATTAGAAACACTCTGGAGATGTTTTATTTTATTTTATTTTATTTAGCAATAGATTTCATTATTCCAGCTGGTTTGTTTTTCTTTTTTAAAAGGGGCACCTTCCTGAAACAGGAGAAGCAAATTATGTTTCTCTTACTTGAACGTTGAAGGCACATTGTGCTGTGTCTTTTCCAAGGGAAGCAGAAGAGTTAAGACTTTATGCACACTAATGTTTGCAAAGATGATTTGAAAGGCACTTTCAGACTAGACTAAATAATAGGAATTAGGAACAAGTAGTTCAAACATTGCATCTCTTAGCTTGTAAGTTCTGTTGTAATAAAGATGCATAATCAATATCTTTGCCAGAATTAAACTGATTTAATAGACCTGTCTTTGTTGGGGAGCCTTTGTAGAGCTACTTGAACTGGTTTCATTAAGTTGTGTCTGCTTTGTTTCTTTAGCTTTGTGCACCTTTAGAGAACTGCAGTCTTATGACTTTATGGGAGTGGAAGAGTTGGTGGGTTAATTCAATGTTTCTAATTTGAGACATCTATGTGGTTTTTAATAAACACAAAGAATAAAATAAGGAATCTCCTGAATTCAGTGGCGTAGAGGTTTGGTATAGTTTTGGTTTTCTGGTCTGGTAAGGCAGTGATTGGATCTGTTAGGATCTTTGAAACACTATCAAGATGAAGCAGGTTTGTTGATTTCTGTATTTTGATTTTGCCTCTGATTCACAAGTTCTTTTACTCAGAGGTGGCATTAAAAGGCTGAAGACGCTGAGTTGTTCTTCTAATTTGATGTTTATTAATTCTTATCTGTGGCACAGCTGCACGGAGTGTGCCTTCTAAGTTAACAAGGTGGAAAATGTCCCCGAGTTCTAACTTCCAAGGCCATTTAAAGTCCAGACTATCCAATTATGGAATGCCAACTAATTTATTTTTACTTATAACCCAGTAACTATTCATTTATGATCCGCATTGCGGGTTTTTTGAACCGCTACCAGAACAATATCTGAACACCCAAATTTGTGAAGGAGGAGGAAAGAAGAACAAACCCACACCCAAAATCCTCCATCTTGTTACTAAATCCCATAAACCTAATTTTTCTACATCTCTACATATTCCACCCAGTGACATAACAAATTTCTTTTTAATTACACAGCAACAATCTCAGTGCTATCACATAAAAAGGGAAGCCTTTCCCCAGGCCTCAGGTCAAATGCAGTGTGCTTTTGAGGATCATTGCCTGTCAGCACTGAAAGACTGAAATTCTCTGAACCCAGGGTTCCAACATCGGTTCATGAATTTAGAACTAATAATTCTGACCTATCCCCCTCAATGGCAGGTGTTCTTGTTGGTGAGGAAAAACATCTAAAGGCATAGCAGTATTTGCTCCATTATTGTTTCTGGATTTATGTTTTTATGCTGTATTTTTAAAGCCTAAATGTGTGTGCTCAGAATGGCCACAATGTTCTCTGTGTTCCTGGTACTGAGTATAACACTTTTACCTCACTTCCTTTGCTCTTCCTCAGTCACTACATGTTTCATGTAATTTTTTCTTTCCTGACTTGTTTCTTAATTTCTCTGTTTACATTTTTTGCTGAAGGCATTTAATCATACTAATTTTTTGCAAAGTCTGTGATCTAGGGATGGTAGTAGAAATTACAATGTACAGCCTTAATACTAAAGGTAGTGTGAAAAATATCACTGAGTTATTCTGAAATTTAGATGAGGGAAAATAGTGCAGGAAGTAACTGATGACAAAAAAGGGAAGAATCAGGTGAACTGATTTAAGGAAGCTGAAATGAGGATGAAAAAATATTTTGAAATCTGAGATGCTTAAAAAGCTTCTGATTTCTAATAACTTATGTTTTAAATTATATAACAATATTTTTTTGTCAAAATAAAGCTAGTTTAATAGAGCTCTTTTGTTGGAGAGAAGATGGAAAGGACTGAAGATCTTGAGAATCTTACACATTGGTAAAATGCATATTTTGACACAGAGGGGAGGAAATATAAACCCTGTGCAAATATCACTTTGTTGGTAGCAGCTGCTGTTTCAGAAGAGTTAGGTAGTATATTTACTTACGTGCTGACTTTGCAAGGCTCTTTTCTTCTATAAGTCTATTATGCCTTTTGCATTCTCTATAAAATAAAATAAAAGGTAGCAGAAGGTAAGGAAGAATGAACAGATTGTTGAGAGTATCATCTAAAAATGTTCACTGGGGTGGAGACAATTATCCTACAATGACTAAAAGGGTGGAATAAATGATTTTATTAAAGCATATTGTATATTTTGGCAATAAAATTGTGTGTAGTCTGGCCAAATAGTGACCAATGTGCAGAGAAACATATCTGTCTCCATTTATTCGAAGGTGTAAAGATGAGTTATTCAGGCTGGCTCAATGGGATATAACCAGGAATAATAGGCTGGAAATCATTAAGGAAACAAAAATGCGTGCCGTGTCTACCAGGAAAAATGTCCTAACGACATTCTTCATACACTGTGGAATAATTTCCAAAGGAGACAGTCGAAGCCAAGTATCTCAACACACTTTAAACTGTACTGGGCAAAGTGCTAGGAACTATTCTGT
>NW_008237681.1:7672407-7674888 GCF_000691975.1 Corvus brachyrhynchos
AAATTCTACAGCAGGCAGGAGGATGGCTACATGATCTAATCGGTCTTTTCCATCTCTAATGTCTACAATCCTGTTGTGTTCTCACACATGGTGCTCAAAAACACTTAAAGGAAAACTGTCCAGATGGAAGTTAGAAATCCCTGTGGCACTCTTTGAAAAAGAGTAAGGAATAAGTGCAGAGTTAGAGCCAACATTCCTTCTCTCAGTAAAAATGGTTCTAATATTCACGGCTGCATGTGAGCTGTTACCACATTCCTAATAACTTCTCTGTTTGCTTGTGGTTACTTTAATGCTAGTATCAGGGTCTTCCTGTCAAATGTTCTGAGATACTGAGAGTAGGGAAGATCTACAAATGTCAGCCTGTCATAAGTCCTAGGGAATAAAAGTAAATTTTATTTCATTTTTTAATTTTTGATTGCTTCTCCTAGAGAATGTTTAAAGTTAAGGGGTTGCAGGTGGTGTTTGGGAATGTTTCTGGAATGAAGTGATGGCTTTGAAGCTTTCTACAAAGTTTGTTTTGGTTTTAAATATTCATGGACATCTTTTTCTCTCTTTTTGTTCTTTCCATGGAGTGCCTTGTTCAAAGTGTGTATTTTTCATGTAGTCAAAAAAACCTAGCGTGACTCCTGTGCTCTTGGGACAGTGGGGATGATGAGCACCAGACCTTAATAATCCCCTGACTCCATATGAGTCCTAATTCCATACTGTGCTAAATGTGGATGGTGCACATGTCAGTACTGAGCCTAGCACCAGGCACGCAGAGCGGGAAGTCTGAACGGGAAGGCACCGTGCAGAGTAGGCTGGGAATGCCCTGTGCCTGTGCAGCGGCCATCAGTGTGGGAACAGTCCTGCCAGCCACGAGCACTGGAGGTGCCACTGGAGAAGATGCAGTTTTCTCTGAATCTTAATACAAAGCAGTTGTACTTGTAATTCAGTGTTGCCTTAAACAGATTTTTTTCAGTCTGTGTGTGGAGTTCTTGATTTTTGGGGGGGAAAAAAAAATCTAGAGAAACCTTACTAACTGGCTTCAGCTGGGATAGAGTTAATTTTGCTCCTAGTAGCTGGTACAGCGCTGTTTTCTTCAGAATGAGAATTGTGTTGATAACACACTGATGTTTAGTTCTTGCTAAGTAGTGCTTACTTCCAGTCAAGGACTTTCAGTTTCCCATGCTCTGTCAATAACGAGGTGCACAATAAGCCAGGAAGGAGCATTGCCAGGACAGCTGACCTGAACTGGTCAAAGGATTATATTCCATTGCATAGAACGTCATGCTCAGTATATAAACTGGGGGAATTGCCTGGGAGGGGCTCGTTGCTGCTTGAGAATGGGCTGGACATTAGTCAGTGGAGCAACTGTATTGTGCATTACTTGTCTTTGTTGGGTTTTATTTCACTCTCTCTTTTTGTTGCCTCCCTTTTCATCACCATTTATTATTATTATTATTACTAGTATTGATATTATTGTTATAATTATTCTATTTTATTTCAGTTATTAAACTGTTCTTATGTCAACGCATGGATTTTACCTTTTTTTATGTTTCTCTTCTCCATCCCACTGGGAGAGAGTGAGCGGTGAGTGACAGAGTGACTGCATGGTACTACTTCTTTGCCAGCTGGGGTTAAATCACACCACTTATTTAAATGGACTGGGCTACTGAAGATGTGGCCCAACATAGAATTACATGTTTTATTTTGTCTGTTATTCATCAAGAGAGATCTGCAGATCTTACACTAGACATGTGGAAAGAAACATTAACATCCTAAGTGTCTGAACCTTAGGACACATCTTAAGCCTTAGGACACATTTGTGCAAACGGCTCTGTGTTGAAGAATGCTCCTTTGAAGGCCCTTTAAACACTTAAACTAAAGAAGCAAAAAAGAAAAGAAACAAACACACATGGGGTAAATTTTGCAGGCAGGGAGAGCTAACCTTGTCTTGTGGTGCAGGCCTTTGAAAGTAAATCACTTGTTGATCCCCTAAATAGCTGAATCCAGGATGAGTAGGAATGAAAGCTGATCTTCTATTGACCCCCATCTGGATGATGCTAGTATTCTGGGTTCCTTGTGTTTCATTTTTAAAGTCATAGTGATGAGCAGGCCAAGTATTGGATTTATTTGTGACAATATTATCTTATGATCCGGAGCCATTCTAAGTCACTGGATCATTGCAGAATGTTGTCTTGTCGTTCAGAACATTTTTATATTTTGAAAAGTGTCTTGTGTGACTAAACAGGGGGAGAATGTTCTAGCAGAAGTAGTCCCTATGCACTTGAAACAAATACCTAAAAATTATTCCATATTTGCAGTGTTTAGTGTAGTGCTGCCCATTGTGAAACAATTCAGTAGCTTGAGCTTTTGTCCTTAGCAGAACAGCTCCTGATTAATCCACAGGGAGCACATAGAAATACCAAGATTTCCTAATTTTTCTTCCTTCAACCACATTTAAAAAAACCATGATTTGTTTCAGGAAATAAAACAGTA
>NW_008237681.1:7674913-7704060 GCF_000691975.1 Corvus brachyrhynchos
CAACTGTCAGCATACAAGCTATGTAAATGTTCACCTTTCAGTTTGTCCAACAGTATTTAGTCCTGTTGACTCACCACTTCAGTCTACTGAAAAGCGGAGGACAGAGGAGGGTCTTGCAGTTCCAGAGCTGAAGAAACAGTTTTTAACTACAGTTCTCTTCATGCCAAGTACAACATAGGACTTGAAGTGGGAAAAAAATTTATTTACTGCACTGTATTTGACCTATAATTTTAACCCTTAAAATTTGGTTCTTATTTTAATTCCTGTAGTTTTGCTGGGACACGTTGTGTGGAATTTCCTAAACCTTATACAGCTTTAACAATATCTGTTCGTAAGAAAAATTAAGAGATGGCTTGATGGGAACAGACTAATGCATGGAAATTTTATCCCAATGCCATACCTTCAGTTTCTCTTCCTGGTTCTGTAAGCAGCTGTGTTTTAATTATTCTGTGTTGTGGAAGAATGTTAAATTATTTGTGGCAAAATGGGGGAAGCAGTGTGAAACACTGTCACACTTTATTAAACTCTTTATGTATTTTAAGTAAATCCACATAATGATTTGATAATATCCCGGTATGTTGTTTGACTGCTGGTAAACTAATGGGGTTAGGGTTTCTTTTTAATGTGAAGCTTAGCAAATTGACAGGAATACTAATCTGACATGTAATTATTATCCATTTGCTTTATTTAACGAGTTGCTGCAAACTGTGTAAGATTCTAGTGACGCAGTGATCGTATAGTTTAACCATACACAGTCAGAAATGTGCATTTTGGCTGTCATTTTGTTTTCGATTCGTGTTTCCATTGCTTTCTGAGAATGTATGGTGGGAATGTGTTGTTTGTGGCTCTTGGTGTATTTGCCACAGGGAGTACAAAGAAAGTAACATTGACTTTTAGCTGTGGCTGAGGAGCATACTACTTGTGTTTCATTTGTGTTAAGATTTCTTGGGTTTGCTTAAAATTGTGGATTTCATTATGAAACTAACATGGAGGTATTCTGTAGAGGCACATGACTATACATAGTTAGCTGTTCAACTTGGTTGATTTCTGAGGTCCAACATTTTTCTGATTAAACTACTTCCCAGAATTGCTACAATTGCTAGTAGTCTGAAAGCAGTATTTGGTAGGAGCTAGATGCTTTTTGTCTTGAGTAAGGCATTTTATGTTGCATGTGCAAGAAGAACAGCAATTTCCTTCCTCTTTTAAAAGCTGAAGGACAGCTGGAGAAAGGAATTTTCAGTAGGTTATCAGCATGTGAAACGTTGTCGTAGTCAAGCCCTATATAGTTAGAGTAAACCAGGAGTGTGTCTAACTTTCCTCTTTCTGCAGATACTCATCTTAGGATTTATATTAGCGGGGAGTTAGGGGTGATGCTGGGGCAGTGGTAGAGTTTTGTAGCGGAAGCACGAAATGAGAAACTGATGTGAATTTGGCAAGCAGGAGAGTTTCCTGAGATAACAGCATCCTCTTAGCAGCCTCAGCCTGAATCTTGGCTGCCTCAGAGGGTTCCCACCCTGTCCAAGATGGAAGTTCCTGCAGAGAGCCCTAATAGCATCCCTCACTGCCTCAACAACTCGTGTTAAGGCATGGGACTTAACTGCTGTGAAACGATGCAATAAATTCCTCTCAGGACCAAAATGAACATACTTGATCACCTAAATGCATCATTCCAGTTCCAGAACAAGCTGAACTATAGAAAAGCATTTCTATTAGTAACATTACAACAACTGGCACACCTATTAAAGAAGAAGGTGGTTAATCTGTTACTGTTTGGTCACTGACACTTTTTTTCCCACTGTATTAATATGCTTGGCAATTCTTAACACTAAATGTGACTATGTACATTTACTTAGTATGTTGTTTTCTTTAGTAGACAATTACACCAATCTTGAATGGAGCATTTTTTTGGTTACTGGAGTAAAGGAATCTTAGAAGATTGAAACAGTAGGCAGCAAAGCTTGTTAAGGAGGTTTTTATTTTACAAGCCCTCAAGAATTCAGAATATGGCTTGCTTACTACTTTAAAAAGTCCAAATGTCCTTATAGACCCCATTTCAGAGCCAGCATAAAATCTATGCTATACTTGTCTAAAAATCCAAACATGCACTCTTGGCTGTTACTGTTTACTGAATCAGAACCCTACTGTTTCTACTTGCACTGTATCTAATTTAATGTAAGTGACCACAAAAACTAGAATTATTTATATGTTGGCACCTAACAGCTCCACTATAGTTAAGGGTCTGTTGGCATTTCCATTATAAACCTCCCTTTGAGAGGTTTATAACTTGGCGGTTTTACTTTTGCTTCAGGCTCAAATGTGCCATTTTCATCCAAGCACAAATTCTTCTACAGAATTTCATTTAAATCAGTTTGGCCATTATTTATTTTAGAGTGTGTATGTTGGGGAGTGGAAGGGAACACACTATTTAATTTTGGTTTCAGAAGCTTTTTGGTCAGACTATATAATGAAAGAAAAATGGTGCTTTTTATTTTATTTTGTAGAGACTTAAACCTTCCTTGGATGTTACTAAGCCCATGCTTTTTCAGGTTTCTGCCAATGCTCATATGCAATGCATCCACTTCCACTCATCCACCCACCCATCTTGCCTGCCCCTGCCCAATGACATGCTTTGAGGAAGCATCCCCAGGCTTCTGGCAGAGAAGGGTTTTTGGGGAAGTGGATGAAGTAACATACAATGGGTGTCCTGTTGAGAGGCCTTAGGCCAGCCAGTCCAACCGAGGAAGCAGATGGAGCTTAATTGGAAAAAGATGGGCTGAGTGCAGTTGTCAGTCAAATGTAACCCTATGTGGTTAAGAGTGGCATTTCCTATGGCTCTGCCATTTCTTGTGGGATCTGTGTAAATTACTACTTGGGTGCAGTAATTCTCAGACTCTAAAAGTGGTGTGAGTTTCCGTTTTCCCTTGCTCCTGAATGCTGAACCACAGAGGATTTCAACACTTTTTTTAGTCAGAAATTCTTGCCATAGTACTCTATTATTATGCTAATTAAATTCTTGCCACACAAATAATAGGTATCTATAATGTTTCAGTACTAATCATAGTAACGAAGTACCAGTGTTCTTTTGCACAGTGACTTAAGAGTAAAAAGAAGGGAAATGGTGTACGGAGAGGTAGAAGCTTTTATTAGACCAAATAATACAGCTGAAAATAGAAAACAAGTTTCTGAGTCAGTTCTTTCACCACATTACACAAGAAGCAGTAAAGTACAATAGTGTTTGTTGGTTTTTTCCTTTGCTATTGAATTACAAGAAAAAGCTAGTCAATGGAAAACAAAGTAGGAAGAGAATATGTGGTTTGGCAGCTTCTTGTGTACTCTTTCTTTTGAGATCTTTTATTTCAGGTAATTCATGCAGATTACTGACTGGACAGACAAGTAATGAAAATGCTTTGTTATATTTTGTCATCTGTTTTATTAACAAAAGATAAAAGGGAAGCATGAGTGTAATTAATTATGGCAGCAGACACAAACAGCTTGTTACACCATAAAACATTAGATCCCATTGAAGTATTTGAAGGTCTTCTCCATCTTGCTTTCTTCTGTCTATTTCCAGAGATTAACGAATTCATAGGTCAAACATTCCAAATCTTGAATGTTTTAAGGACAACTCATTTTAAATTTTATGAGTCTATTTTTAGTTTGTTGGTATTAACATTTAAAAGCACTGAAGACTAAAAGTTTGGTATCACTTAAAACCTGCTATTTTCAGCTTTGGACCCTGGAAACAGAAGCCTACAAAAACAGCAAATGTCACAAGACATGATTAGTTGATCGCTATCAAAATATATTTTAATAACGTTTTCCCTGGTATCCCTTTATTGCTAAGGATCAAGAACTATAAGCTATATGCAGTCAGGGCAAACAAAATAATTAGAAATACCTTAATAGAACATATCTATAAAGCTCCAATTGAGCACATAATGCTTAGACATCTGCTTAAGTCTATCCAGTTGAATGGGAATTTAGTGCAAGTTGAAGAGCTGTGTCCTTGGTGTCTGCTAAGTGTCTGCGGGGTAATCTCTGTCTTACACTACTGAGCTGTTGTCTTTCAAACTCCAAGGTTACAAAGCGCTGTGTAGAGCTGACATCCTGGGCATGATTTGACTGGACTTTTCATGCAACTATAAGCTAATTCTTTTATTTATTTGGCAATATCCTTCATCCCCAACTAAACATACAGGATTTTTTTATTTGGTGTCACCTAAGCTCAAGGTTTTATTGTTTGCTATTTCCAGCAGCTAACCTTGTTGATATATTATTTAAACCCTGTTGAAATATAACTTAGTAGAATGACTTTCTGCCTTTCTTGGAAATGAGATCGTATTGAATTAAATTATTTTATGGTTATTTTCAAAGCACATCTGCAAACATGACCTTGAAACAGAACTAAGTATTTAGGCTTTGCAAGTTATGTTTCATTACTGCTCTATTTCTGTATCTTCAGCACAGCAATGGTTGACTCACTTTAAATTGTATCCCTCACTTCCTAACCTTCTAGTTGAAGCAGAAATAATGTCCATTTTTGTTCTCCCTTCATCGCTCTAGGAGGTATATTGCTGTTTCTCACGGGGCCACAGCTGGGAGTGAGCATTCTTGAATCTCTATCACTTTATTCTCGATCAGCTTCCACACTAGTGATGAAATAAGACACATTTTCTAAATTCAAGGTGTTGCTCTGGATTTCCAATGACAAAATATACAGTATTTTGGTGGGAAAGGAGAATTGAGGAGGTTTATTAACTGAAAGGTACTTTTCTCTAAGTACCTTGCGTGGATTGCAGTTGGAAAGGAGTGTTTCTTTTATTGATGCATGGCTTTAACACAGAGTTTTAACTGTTCCTAATGCTGGTGTGGGTTATTGAAACACTGAAACTTTGCAACTTTGTCAAGAGTTACTGGAGTATGCCCCTGTACTGGCAGCTCTTACTAAGAAGGTAACTACCTGTGCTTGGTCACCTCTGTGTGTTGCTTCCCGAAGCTGATGTGTTTATGGAGGGCAATACCGCTTGGATACCTTAGAACTCTGGAGCTAATTTGTGCAGACCATCATTACTTTGCCTCTCCAATCAGATACTTCTTAGGGAAGCCAAGAAGTTTAATTGTCACGATGAATATGTACTTACTGTGATGATAGAGCTCCATAGGTTTTATGTATTTAACTAAACATGGAAATTAAGCTTTGGGAGGGAAAAAATAAGCTGTAAAAGTCACAGTTCAGCCATGAACACTAGTGTTGCACATGGGTCAACATTTTTCTTTTCCTTAAAAACAACCAAAAGCAAACAAACTAAAAAATGGCCAGAAAGTTGTAAACATGCTCCCAAAAAAAAACAGCTTCTGGTTTTCTTTTTTGTGTTTTAATTTTCATATATTTGTGAAAACCTCTGAAATTTTCCCCAGTATTTAGAAATTGTCAATATTGGCTCACAACCTGTGTTTTGTTGTACATGGACACTATACAAGGATTTGCGAAAGTGTACAAGTGTTTCACTTTCAAAAGTGTTCCTGTTAACTTCAGTGGGAGATTATTGCAAAAAATAAAACCTGTGGCTTAAATTTGAAGTTACAGGAAAGACATACAATAAATCTGATGTATTTAATTGATGATAATTAAAATGCTGTCAAAAAATTTAAAGAACTGCTGCTCCTTCCTCCTTAAATTGACTCCACGTACAGCTCAGTCAGCAGCAACTTCTTACTCTGAGCTTCTTAATGAGCAGAAATGTTTCAAAATTAGTTTTGTGGACTTTTTTGTTGCTTTCCCTAGTACTGTGTTACATTTGAGATCTCTTATTCACATAGAAATGTAAATAAGGATCTAATTACAGTTCTTCGCTTAATATTAAGCCCAATACTTGGCATAAGGTTTGTCATAAAGTTTTCTTTTCTCTGCTTTGCCATGACCTTAACTTGACCTAAAATGACTAATTTTTGTAGGGATTGCAGTGTCTCAGGCTCAGAAGGGTCCTTGTCTGTCACTTGGTGGCTGCTTGACGTGTATGTGTTTTGCATGACATCACAGTGCTACCAGTGATGTCTGTGCTACCAGCATCTGTGCTACCAGTTCCTAACAAAGACAGAAGAACTAGTTCCATGTGTTTTAATGCACTTTGCACTTACATGCTTCCATGTACTCAGTGGAGTAGCAGAGACATCTAAGACATGGTGTTCTTCTTTCTAAATTATGTACACTGGAAATACAGTAGGTTTAACATATCTCTGTCTGTTTGATTAGAAATCCCTTTAAAATACTAATCATAATTCACGTTCCCTCATTCTTTCCACATTTGGGGGTATTACCTGGGTTTGGAATAGCCAGCTGTCTCAAACACTATCCGCATTTTTAAAGGAATAAGAAGTCTTGGCAGACACTGGAACAATTAATTGGCTTTTTCAGCCAAGTCAGGTTAGGAAAGTATTTTGTGGGGAGGGGGTTGGGTGGGAGGGGAATACAACGTCCTGGTTTCAAGTCTGAGTTCTATTAACTCTTTAGGAATGGTAGTCAGACTTCTTGCTAAGCACAGTTTTTGCCATCTCTGACTTCTGTGGAATGTATTTAAGTGAAAAGTTTCTAATACACATGACAAATATGCTTTATTAGACGGAGTTGCCTGGCATGAAGTGGAAAGTGCTAAATTTAAATCATGACTGATTTAAAAATCTCTGAGGTGAAATAAACCTTCGAATATGTATTAAAGAAGTCTAACCTCCTCTAGTATATATGTTTAGAAAAGAATGAGAAAGGTGGCGTCTGAGGCACAGGATGATGATACCTTCCTGTTGAGTTAGAGTGAAATATTTCCATGCTGGACTTGCTCACCACATTCAACATCTTGACTTACCCATGGATGCTTGGTTAATATTTAATTTCTAGCTCCATAGCTTTGTTTATTTTCATTCCAAAAACAGAACAAGTACTAAACATCAGATTTTAATTATATGTATGCCCTTGCATTCCTGAAATGTTTTGTTTGAAATATTGGAACTGTCACGCAGTCTGCTTTTTCACAATTCTGTGTACATTTTGGTGCCAGTGGATCAATTTATAGCAAAGAATTTTCAATGCAGTTGCTTTTAACAGTTGGCTGCCCTTGTTCTGAAGACTGTTTGTTTGTTTGTTTCAGTTGTCCTTTATGGAGTAAACTACTAGTAGTTTAGACTGGAAACTGTAAAGTTAAACTTTTTGGAATTGTTACTGCCCCAAGTGGGAATATAAACCATATTGAACAAAATTTATTTAGCCTATTAAAAAGTCAGCCTAAAACTACATTTAATTAGTTTACACTATTACATCACTTCTAGTGGGGAGTAGAACTTAGGCAGAGTAAAAGGAGCTCTATCAGGTGAGCTGACTGTGGCCCATATGGGGCTTTAAGATAATGATGAGTTTAAATTTCCTCTTAGAGCTAAGTGAGAATAAAACTGGAGGCAATAAATACTCTTGGCCAAAGCCATTAAATGAAAAAGCTGGGAATTCTCCAGCTCTTGACTTAAATTGTTTGTTTATCAGCTGGCGCCTAGTCTGGAGTCAAGAGCTGGAGATTTCTATCTGTGACAGAACTTTGAAAATCTTGCAGGACACTTTCATTTTAACTTAAGGTAACTTGAGTTTATAGCTTTGGCTTTAAAGATTACTAATGATTTACTCATTTCCTTACCATTTAACCAGAGAGGACTTTTTCCCAGGAAGGGATCTGTGTTTATTTAGGGCCTTTGTCTGCGGAGGGATTAAAAGGCAGCCCACCAGCATTGTGAACTTGATGGTAATAAAAGGTCACCAACACACACCATAAAAACGTTCTTACTATGGAATTAATTATACAGTGTAATTTTACAAAGCATTTCAGTAACCCTTCTTTTAGACTTCTGCTGTATTTGATTTTTCCCCAAGCAGGGAAAAATTCAATGTTAGGCATAGTGTGAATTAGACCCTGTGTGTATGTGTGCAACCCTTTACAGTGTAATATACTCATCAGCAAGTTCAACTCACAACTGAAATCAATTGTAAAATTCCAGTTGAAGTTGGATCTCGACATGTGAACTTTAAAAATTGAAATACTGTGCACTGGGAGCAACAGAATAAAAAAAAGACTTGTTAGCTAAGAAATGCAAATGATTAACTTAAACTTGTTGCCATGGTTGGCATTTTTATAGAATATTGCATATTTTCCAAGCCATTGAGCACTGTTCAAACTGCATCCTGTTATTTTTTCTAAGCCACCAGGTGGCGTTGCAGCCCAGTCTGCTCAAAATTGGCAATTTATAAAGATTTGTATGGAAGGCATTTCCTCCCTTCACCCCATTAATATGCCGTAAATATTAGGGCTTAATTTAGAATATCTTATCTTGATTTCTAATATTCCTAAAACCCAGACTGATTTAATTCTAGATTTTTTTTTTCCAGTGGTAAAAGCGTTAAAGATGTCACGTTAGGGTATCAACAGAACATTTTTTGCTTTGGTAACATGATAGCAATAGAATTATGTTCCTATTTCATGAATTATCTTAAATTCATCCACAGTGAAGGTCACAATAATTTCTGAAAAGCTGTGGAGTGGACAGGCATAGAAGAACACAGAATCCGTGTGGTTTTCTGTATCGAAGGCAAAGATATCTTTCTGTATTCTAGATAGAGATGAAAAAGTACAATTATAAAGTTGGGGTTTTTTTCATCTTTTGCATTATAAAGATATCCTTTCTCCATTTCCCATTACCAATTTTGAATTACCCGTTTAATCATGCCCTCCATACTCTTATAAATGGACAAAAGAAAACATGTACCCATGAAAGTCATATTTTACCAATTAAAGAACTTATTAAATAGCTATTAACGTGTATCATGTAGCCCGTTTGACAAATTTAATGTAACAACATTGTCAACAAAACCATAATAAATCTCTAATTTGATTAAAGGGGATTTTTCCCCTCAATTTTCTATTTTTTGAATATGCTTTCTCCTTAAAGGTATGAATGTAAAGTGCTAATGAAGTAATTTATCCAGAGTTTTACTAAGTGTCACTCCTCTTGAGCTGGTGCCCTTTCACTTCGCCCATTAAATGGGCATCACCCATTTTTAGGAATGTGTATGTTTTCAAAGTAAGTGTCTCTGACCTCCCACCTTGTCGAAATCTGAACGTACATGTTTTGCTATTGTCTGAGTATCTGAGATGCAGCATAACTGTGATACTAAAAATTCAGATACTAAGCGAATAAGCAAAACCCCATGTGGTAATTTAGGTAATGCTTTCAGTAAATCGTACTTTAACACGGATTTCTTCACTAAGAAAAGTAGTAGAATAGGTAATTGAGGCTTTTGACCCTGGATATTAAACTTTTAAACTTGATACAACAGTCTCCCTCTAAGCTTTGTTGTATACTGATATTGCTACTTACTTAACATCAAAAAGCTGTGGTAGTTTGCCTTTATAGATTGCGCCTGTGTTCTGGAATTGCCTCCTGCTGTCCTTGAACTGTTTCTTAGTTTAACGTGTTAGATTTTCTCATCAAAGCTTTTAAGCATGATGTTTAGTTAACACTTGTTCTATCAAATCTGATACAGTAGACTGGTTTGGAATAAAACTGTTACTTTCATTAACAAACACGATAGCTTGACAGGCCTCTTTCCCAGCACATCATGGGTTTTTTGTGTAATGATATGCACATGCAGATTTTACATCGCATGTAATCTTTGTGTCTGCCCAGTTCACAGTCATTGCTCTAGGACTAGAGTAAATGACTGGTTTTTGCCAAGATTCCTAAAGTAAACTGGCCTCATTAAAAATAATGGTTGCTGAGGAAGGAATCTCTGTAAGTTGAAGCAGTTTGCTTTTAGACCTGTTTCACCATAACAGAGCTTTAATTCCCTGTCTATAGTTCAGTTCAGTGTGACACCACTTCTGCTGAGAGCCGCTATGGGATTCACAGCACAGAAATGAAAAACAAGAATGTCTGGACAAAGGAAAAAAACAGATAGAATAATTAGTATCCATTTAAGATTCTATGCATTGCTTGAGGTAGCTAGATAAAAATTGGGGAATGGGGAAAGAAAGGATAAGAACAAAACAATAAAATGTCTTTTAATGACTTCAGAAAACAAAAATTCTCTTAGACTTTTCATTTGACCTGAGTGTGTGTGTGTGTGTATACCTAGTGTGTCAAAACCATGGGAACGTTGTATATTGCTTTACCTGTTTTTAAAACAGTTCGAGAAACTTACTCAATAGCAAATTCAATACAAGCATATAATGGGAGTATATAATGTTCAATTACTGTAATCACTTACAGCTACAGTCATTTTAGAGTGGCTAGATTTTATAGTATTTGTGTTCTTACTGCTTTAAACTTTATAAGAGTTATTTCCTACATAGATGCTTCTATTTTTTTCATCCTTCTGTTTGTGAACAGCTTTAGCTTCAGTCAGTAAAAATACAAATGCTTAAATATGTAGCACATGGTCTTAAGAAAATTTGAAAAATTTTTGGCTGCTTTCTTGTCAAAAATTGGGGTTTTTTAAGATACATCTACATGTGTAGAAAGCATGTGCATATGTTCCTAGTAATATTTTGGTTTTACTCTACATGACGTTTCAAAAGATACAGAAAGACGTTTTCTTAAGGAGGAAAAATGTCTTTGTATTCCAAAAAAGTCTCAGATTAGTAGCAGATGTACTGGATGTACTACTAAAATAAAGACAAAATCCGATTTTTTATTTTATTTCGTTTTTAAAAACAAACACTAGTTAGTGGCAAAGTAAAGGTACCACACTAATGATAACACATGAAACTTCTAACCTCTGGTTTATACTCCAGCTCATACCTGGTTGGAAGTAAATATAGAGGAAGAAATTTAAACTGCTTCTTCAGAAAAGCATCCTCAAGCTTTAAAGTAGATGCCTTGGACCATTATTTTTAGCATTTTCTGGGACTAGAGAATTATCATTTCATAAATTGGGTGTAAAATAGATAAATAAGGAGATTGCAAGGTATAATGAATCAGGACTGAAAACAGGTAAGAGCAGTATCTTCAAGAAGTGTAAGAACTTCTCAAAGGTCAGTCCTGTTACTCATTTCAAAAGTCTTTGTCCTGTTGTTATACCTGTACCTTTGCTCAGGGCTGTGCCTGTCCGGATGAAGTGTGACAAGATTGCAGAACTTCTCCCTGCCAGGACACTGAGTAACTAATAAGAAAAGCTCTTTTGTGGGAAAGTGGGGTGTAGGCTGAAGTGTTTGTGAAACATGTGGTTGCAATGCTGAACTGTGAGGGAAACATGGCTATTGGAGCATTCAAGAGCAATAGGAAAATAAAATCCTAATTCTTTCATGGTCTTCTTGTGGCCCACCTCATTGGACAAGAAGGAAAAAAGAGAAGGTGTCAGACAAGATCTTTTATGTGTGTGCTTTGTTGTCTGTTTCAGATTATTACTCTATTAATAAAACTGAAAAATAACCAACCAACTTGTTAGAGCAACAGGTGAGGGATTTCCTCTAATGG
The DNA here is from genome assembly GCF_000691975.1 of Corvus brachyrhynchos. Classification (NCBI taxonomy): domain Eukaryota; kingdom Metazoa; phylum Chordata; class Aves; order Passeriformes; family Corvidae; genus Corvus; species Corvus brachyrhynchos. Next base: position 7,686,422 of record NW_008237681.1, read on the forward strand.
AGGAATAATACACATCCTGGAAGAGCATGCATTTCTCTGCTGGTTTGCGAACAATGTGGCTGATACAAATGCTTTGGGTATTTTTTTTTTGCGTTCTTAAAAATAAAACACCTATTAAATAAGGTGACAACCAGCAAGCTGAAAACACTCAGTCTTGAAATTTTAAATGCATCTTTGCTTGTTCCTACTTTGACTTTTTTAATGACTTCAGAAATCATGGTTAAAGCAAGTAATAGTGTACATGAATTGTTTAAAGTTCTCACCTGTGGACTATATACTTTTCAGGTGCTAGTAGATAGGACATGCTAAATAGCGTGTGTGTGCACATTTATATCTGTGTTCTTTTCTCTTATCTTACAGTGCCCTACTTTACATATCAGAAATCGCCCAATAAAATGAACAACAAAATTTCCTTACAACAACAAGAACTGAAAATAACCATTTTATAATGCCAATGAGATCGCTGACTCTGTGTGTTATTGGGTAATAAGATATTCTCAAATGTGTTTACTGCATTCAGCCTTCAACACAAATATGTATTAAAAACATAAAATGAGAATAATTGTAGTAGCATACGCCAAAAAAGTAGGGAAATAATTTTTGTTGCTACTGTAAAACTTTATAGAAAGGAGAATTAATAGATTTTCAGTTTGTCAGTAACTTTGCGATCTCAAATTTTGTGTTTGTGTAAAATCATTTAATGGTTAAAAGTTGAAGCGCTACAAGGTCGCAAAAGAATGAGACAGCTTTGAAATTATTTATATATTAATAATGCTTCTGTTATATTTATAATGTATAGTATTATAGGAAACTCAGATTAATATGGTAGGACAGTGGAAAAAATACTTGTCACCATTCTTTTGCAAAAATGACATTCTTTGTCAGTTCCTCAAAGTGTGTTGAATGAGGGTGATCATGTTTTAAATATAGTATAAACACTTCCATGTTTTTTAGTAGTGCCAGGTACATTTTTAGATAAAAAATCATTTCTTTTTAGCTTAAAAAAAATTTTATCTGTATTGCTAGACTGTAGGAAGCTTGTTATTTTGATGGTTTTAAAGAAAAATTAGCCAGCATTTGCATCTTACACATTAGATGAAATCACATGAAATCATCATGCTATGCCACAGAATTAGATTTTATTATTTAATACTTAACAATCTTCCTTATGTTTTTCTAGGCTGTCTCACCTCACTGTAGAATGTGTCTATGTTTGTCTGTTAACCTTATATTTCTTTTGAGTGACACACACGTGTCCTGTATTATGAAAATAACCTGTATCCTTTGAAGACCAATAGAGTAAGAGTAATCTACAGGAGGAGTACCAAAGAGTAGGAGTAACAAGTACTTTCTCTCAGTTGCTGTCTCCTAGTTCCTTCCCATCCATACTTTGGATAGAGCTGTAGATACCAAATGGCACTGAGATACTGAACAGTGTGGTTTTATTCTGACAGCCCAGTTTGAATGTCTGGGGCCGTGGATGTGTATGCTGAAAAAAGTGAGGATAGAAAGGTGTGTGCTTCCCAATAAAACTGAATAGGCAAGTAAGGTGTTGGCGATTGTTCCGGAGGAAGAATATTCTCTGAAGGCAGGAAGTCAAAAAGCAGGGAGAAATAGGAGTGTCCTAGAAAGCTTAGCTTAGCCTAAAACTTTCTCATCAAATTTCTTGAGGAGCGAGGAGTACTCAACTTTTATGGGGGAAATTTTTTCTAGAAGTGAGAGCAGTGGGCTGAAGATGCTGCTTTGCTTCCTATGGTTTTCTTCATGTAGTCTCTGAAGCATGCAGTTCTTCTAGAGAGGTATGCTCTGAAGAAGAATATTTAAGTAGAAAATGCTGTTACGAGTATTGGGGGAAGAGTGTGACACTGCTGGACTGTGGACTGCCAAAAAAACCCCGAATCCTGAAGTGTCTTCCATGCAGGTAAGATGGATCCAGGGTTACTAAATGGAACCAGGAAAGCAGTCACAGGGGAGAGAGGGGACTGTGTGCATATGGGTGCTGGCTTGGACAGCTCTCTACAGATTAACTCCAAGTGCCCAAGGGTTTATGTCTCTCACCAAATGAAGAATGGGACGTTTTTGCATCTTGTTTTTCTGGAAGGAGTTTGTCTGAATGAGTATATTATGCCATAAAGGAATAGCTTCATTAATGCTAAACTTGCTTTGGCTAAGAGAAAAACTACAGACCTATTGGATAAGAATATGATCTCCTCGGGGCTTAGCCATGGGCAGAAACAACCTGAGAAAACATTGCACAAAACCAGAAAATCTAGAAAGCACGATTCATTAGCACATTCCAGACTGCTTCTTGCATGCCAAGGCTGTTCTGAAATCTGGTCTATTTAAGGGGGATGTTTCTGTCACTCATTGGGAAGGAAATAGAGCATACTGTCCTGGTGTCTCATTTTCTGAGAATTCCTGGTTTATAGGGATGTCTGGAGGTCCTCTAGTCCAGCCTCCCCCTTGAAGAAAGACTGTTGCCAAGATTGGATGATGTAGGCTGTCGTTTTCTTACGCCAAGTCTTGAAAATCTTCAGGGATGGAGATTCCACCACCCTTGTCTGGTTAACCAGCTTCAGTGACAAACTCTGTTCCCAGCAAAGAGGTTTTGTAGCCAGCATGCAGAGGTCAGATACAGAAGCCAGAGTCATATCTCAGAATTCTAGGGAAAAGAAGAATGAAAATTCTGTAGATATACTTTTTTAATCAGTCCTGATATTTTTGAGGTGTGACAGGTACGAAAATTCTGTGTCTTGTTTCATAAACACTATACTCTAGATGTATTGTTGGACTTTTAAACATAACAGTTCTGAGAGTCTCAGAATTGGTCTTAAAATATGAAACAGTGCCAGTGATCCAAAGATATATGTAGCTGAACCTAAGATTCTCATTTTCTAAGTAGTTTTGAAAATAGGCTTTCCATGTCAAGTTGTATTTGGGATCTAGAATTTGGACAAATGGATACTTGATCCTGTAATTTCTTTGATCATGTGCTTTTCACTGCATGGATTCAGTCACAAGTATGGTGGCTTGTCTATTTGGATAGATAGTGCCAAAGCCAGAGAAAAGTGACTAGGCAGTATAATTCTTTTTCTAACTCTGCAGTCGACAGTGAACTGTTGACATATTTAGTCAGTCACCTCCTCAGATGCATCTCTGAAAATGAAAAGGGATGATATAATCAGAACATCTATAGCAAACCCATGACAAAACATTTGTTAACTGGAGCTTTTATTGCTTGGCTATCTGTAATGATTTCTTAGAGATGGGTCATTTTATCACAAGGAAAAAAGCTTCTATTCTTCTTGGATTGTTTTTTTTTTGTGTGTGTGTGCTAGCATTAATAAGTCCTGGGAATTCCTTAGTAGTGGAAGCCTAATAATTATCTCTTTGCTGTCAAAGGGCTAGTCTAGTTGATGCTCGGTTTTTGCGATGTCTAGTGTCAAGGTTCTATACCAGTAATTAGTACCAACACTTCCCACATTCTGAATTTATGGCACTGTGACCACATTTTTACATATGTTGAGGGATACTTCAGTAACCCTCTTAACATGAAGATATTAAGAAATATGCTCTGTTTTCTGTCCCTAGAAATTTAGTTTGCTGCATTTTTGTTTTTTGCTCTCTGGCAGCAAGTGTAATTAGATCAAATTGTGTTATTCTGCAGTGCTTTTCATTATAAGTGATTTTTAAAAGAAGTGTCCTTGACATCCTGCCAATATCATGTGGAAATGCAAAATAACTTCTGTTGAAGATGTTTTTCAGTTTTACAAGATATGAAGTGGGCAGATAAAATGAAATCATTGGCCTGGAGGTCTGCTGGAATGCAAGTACATTATTGATATTAAGCGTTTGACCTTACGGTATCCTAGGAATGAATGAACAAAGAAACAACTTTTTTCATGAACTGATTAATCAATGAAAGTTGGATACAAATACTATTTCAGAGGTATCTGTAAGCACTTGTAATAGGGTCTCAGAAATTAGTTTCTGGTAATTTCTGACTGAACTAGAGTGAAATGATTTTAAGAACCTATTTTGAAAAGTGCATAGCAGAAACACTGCAGCACACATGGATGTGTTATCATTCCAGCCAGTACCAATGTATTTTGCTACAGGTCAGATAGTCAAGCCATTTTCTGACTATGAGCAATACATGAAGCATAAGAGCTATAAATCCTTAGGCCTAAATTGTAAATTTCATGTATAAAACTCCTCTATGTGTAACCGAGCTGTTTCTGCTTTGCTTTTAAAGCAAACAGCAGGTACAAGAAATGTCTTTATTTGAACCTTACTTAGTTTATAAGGGATTATTTTTATTTGTATGTGAGGAAAACCACACAATCTATTGTAGCTTGGAATGCATTGTAGTTAGTGAGTGACTTCCTGTTACTTTCTTTAATTTTCTTTTCACCAGATTGAAATCCAGTAACTGCCATACAGTTTCCATAATTTGCATACATATATCTACTTTTGGTCAGTGGTAGATGATACTTGTTGGAGGCTGTATTTATCAATGGAAGGGAATGTCTCTTGGATAGCTAGATCCTCAAGTAGGAATATTTCCAGAAAAAAATTGTATAGATGGTGAAATCACCTTAGGTCAAGAGGGACTAATGCAGTGGGGTAATATTGGGAGAGGAATGGCCTTGTCTGCTGACAGTGTGTTACACTACTACATAATTTTGAGGTGTGTCTGGGTGTTGTTTGGAGTTTCTGCATGGTGCTGTGTGGTGGGGATTTTTTGTCTGTGGCTCTGATGGACCTTGCTCTTTCTTTGTCATCATCTGTCCTCTGTGACATGGGAGTTCTGGCCTGATTTGTGTCTGCAGTGTGTTATTACAGTGCATCCGAAACCCAGCAAACAGGCACTAGTTTCTAGTTTCTGGCTAGCCACACAATGGGTGTATATGTTCTACTTCCAGAGATTTGGAAGGATATGGTAGCTCTGACCGTGTCCTTCACTTGTCTCCTCCTTGGCACTCATGCCATGGATTGCAAGTTCTCCAGATAACTACTTGTTGCTAGTGGCATTCATTTTCAGTCAGGTGTATCTGATTTGAGCACTGGTTTTAGTTTACCTCCTTTTGAGAAAGGTGAGTGATTGTCAAGAATAAATAAAAAGAAAATGTGGTTCTGAGCTTCCCTTTGCATATTTCTGATGCTTCAGCCTGTGCTATTCCATTGGCTTTCCTACAGATCATAAATACTGTTTAAGTGAGAGTTTTAAAGAATGGTATTTAACATCTTATTTAAATGATTAGTGCTTCATTATTCACTAAAAGGCCTAAGAGTGTCAGGAGGTAAGGATTAAATTCATGGGTCTTCTCCAACTCCAGAGCTAAAGTACAGATCATAGAGATGGTTTTTCATACCTTGTGATGAAAAGAGTTGATGTCCATCTGGTTTGATGACATTAGTACAGTTTGTTGTCATGGGAAATAATCTCCCCAGCAAATCTGTAGGAAGGAACCTGTATGCCTCTTCAGGTTAATAAAAGTGCTATGCATAGATATGGAGATTACTCTTGGAGTTGCCAGTAAAGAAAACTTTACTTTAAGGGTTTGAAAATGTTTCTGGAGAAGTACTGCTTGGGTAAATGTTGTTACTCACTGGGGTGATGAATCTTAAGGGATATTTCACTTCATTCCATCTGACATAGCCTCCAGTTCTGGTACCTGAGTTTAGCAGTATTTCCAGAATACCAAGAGCTCAAGCACCCTTCTTTACATAATTCATAGTTTTATTGTAAGAGCTAAGGTGACTTTACCAAAGTTCATCTACTCCCTTCTCTGGTGGCTGGGGAGATTTTTATGGAAACACTCCCGAGGGTTCCGTTTTTTGGCATTGACTCTACGTTATCACCAAGAGCAGCACTATCAGCTTTCAGTCTTTAAACATGAGAGAAATAGGTTCCGTATGAAGGAGATTCAGAATGTTGTTCTAAAGAATGAAGGGAAATATGTAATTAATAAAACGTTCATTTCCAATTCCATCTCTGTCCTTGGTTGGAGTGCTGGAGTGTGTTTGTTCTATTATTGTCCTCTTGTACTTGCTGCAATTGCTAGATAGCCAGTGCAGCTTTGGGGGGCTGGCCAGAGCAGCTGTTACTCTGAATAGATCCCTCAGCTAATACAGCTAGGAGAAGAGGTTTGATCAAGATAAACAAGATGACAGAGTGATAGGACAAAAGGGCTGCTCTAGTGAAAGGGGCCATATCAGACCAGCATTATGGGGGCCTGTTGCAGTAGGGGCCTGGGGAGAATTGCAGGAGCATGGCGCATCGTTCATTGTGTGGTTCTGTCCCAAACCTATGACCCACTGTGTGTTCAGCAGAATGTTTTAAGGGAGTGCATTAGGCAGCAAGAAATTCAATACAGTAATTCCTGCTTTGAAGCCTGCTGTAGGATTTCCTTTTGCTTGGAAGCTGATGCAGCAAGCTGTACCACACTAGCAGAGTGGAAGCAGCAAGGAAGGAAAAACTGCTTGTAACCTGTGGTAAAGCAAATTGAGAAGAAGGCATTCAAGGGGCCAGAAGGAAGCATTCTTTATCTAGAATGACTGAAAATTATGATTAAAATGTTCCTGTCTCTCATTCCATAAAATTGAATTCTCTGATGCACCATTCCCCCATCTTTTTTATTTTTTTTCCCTTCTGTGTTATCTTATCTGTGGTATTGCTGTCACTTTGATGGTTTAATTGTACATGTCTCTTGACCTCTTTAATGATAGCCTTCTGTTGGGCCACTCTTCTTTGCCTTGACCAGGTGGCCAAATGGCATCATCTTACCTTCTTCAAGTGAAGTGTTTCAAGGGAAACGGTTCTCTCATGCAAGAAATACTTCCTATTGTATAAATCTCTCTCCTTGGTCTCCTTGGGTCTCCTATTTGTGACATGGGTCTCCTGGGTCTCATTGTAACTGCATTTTCCTCCTCTCAGTCTCCTATTTGCAAGTCTGCTTCCAGCCATCTCTCTAGACTACAATCATCTTTTATTCCTCAGATTGGAGATTTTTTTCCCCCGTATTTGTCTCCTAACTCCTCAGTTTTGTGGCTCATAATCCCTTTTCTACAGTTCATCAAAAGTCTAATCCCTTTTCTACAGGTCATCAAAAGCAGATGCTGGGTTCAATGAAGAAACCAAGTTTCTTTTGCCATAAAGAAGATACCACTTGTTAGGACTGAAAAGTTAGAGTGTACTGGTAGTGACTTCACTTATATCTTCCTATTTAAATGGTTGAAATATAGGTCTCAGATAACAGCTTGTTTGGCCAAAGCAACCTTGAAGAGCAAAGTGTGACTTGTAGGTTTTGTTCAAACAACAAAAATAAATACTAAATCCAAATTTTTTAGGTTTAGTTAGCATAAACTTTTTTTTATATGAAACTTCAGAGACTATGTTTGCAGGAATTTTTGTTCCAGAGAATATGACTGAAATTGAAAAGGTGTGTTTATAATTGGCATCAGCCTCACAACTGGGCGACTTACCATTTGTAATTTTTCATTAAGGGAATAATCATACTTGTGGCTCACAATAATGCTTCCGTGTGTGCAAATGTCTGTGCTTCCATGGTTTCTATCTTGATCAGAATTACAATTTTCTCAAGATAATTATCATAAGAAAACTAAATGCATTTTTAGTTAATTGTATTTTTGGTTGTGTCTGAAGTTGCACTTGCATGTCAGAGTATGTTGTGCTACATAAACAAGTGAGCTAGCTGTAAAAAGGAGCAGGAACTTTATGTTACTCTGGTTGTACAATTAGAGTTTGTGAGTTAATTTCTTTTGTAGTTGGCCCGTTGTCTGACACAAAGTGCAGATTGTGTTATAGACATGCTCACAGCAGAAATCTAGTGACACTGGCATGAGGTTAAAAACTGGAAAATAATTCAGTATGATTATGAAGTTTCTATTACCCAGTCTTGATAATATATAAGTGTAAAATCAAAGAGCAGAGCCCAAAGCAATGAAAAATATGTGTACTTTTATGTTTCTTGCCGAGACATCCTTTTACAAAGTATTAAAGCAGTGGTAATAGTGCACTATTGCTGTGTCAAATTTATATAAATCAAAGTTTGGCACAGAAGTAAGTCAAGTTCAGAGTTTTACCAGGCAGATCTACATCAGTAGAGAATGCATTAAATATCCATCATCGTAGTACAGTCTGTATTCACAGAAAATCTGCGGAAACACACCTGTGGTAAATGTTCTTGTACATTTTAGTCTTTTTAAGTGCTCTTTTTATGTTGGTGGAATGACAATAAATGTGAATATCAAATTTTGTGGAGAAAAATGTGGGGAAAAAATTGTTCTGTGGACGTTCACCTAATGATAAAGGATGGAGCAACTTTTGATTCTTTTGCGTGTTAGAGTTTTGTCTGTCTTTTGGAGGGAGGAATTGTAAAATTTGGTTTTGTTTTCCTAATTGCACTGTCCAACTAATTATTGTCCATTGCCACCATTTTACAGGTATCTCTGTTAGGCCATATCATTGCCTATGTCTGCAATTTTTTTTTCTTTTTCTTTCCAAAGTCTCAAGCCTACAGTGAATCTTTTGGCAAATTCTGTGAAATGTTGGGAAGTGTTTATTATTTATTCTTTTGCTTGGATCACATCTGATAAAGTCTTGTAGATTAACTATATTTGTGGGTTTTAGTGTGACTTGGATGGAAGCTTCCTATATGGAAATAACGGCTCCCATCTGTTTGGGAATAAATTGCTTGTCATAGTGTCTTTACAAGGTGAACACTTGTCACAGACATCCTTCTGTTTCTGCCTTGATTATATTTCTGACTTGACCACTTCAGTTTTCAGAACTGAAAGTTGCTGAAGAATGACCTTACAGTCTCCATTATTAATCTCACGTACATAAATAAATGGTTTTCACAGAAAACATTCAGCACTCTGCTTATAATGAGCTGAGGCAAGGAGAGTGCACATTCCTTCTCTCTTATCTTCTTCCTTTGGCCATGTTTTGATAGAGAAGGATACAATTTTATAAAAGCAGATAAGCTAGGTTTTTGCACCAAATTAAATAATGAATTGCTTTCAGGTCTACACATACATGCTCTTCTTCTGGGCCCACTTGTTGTCTGCTCTTTCTGTTTGTGTATACATTTGGTCTACTCTTCATTCCTTTATAAGAACAGTCTCTGAGAAGAATTATGGTGGTTGCTGGGAATGTGGGAGGGATACAGCAGATACCAAACTGCTGATGTTTAAAAGCATCACAGCATTGCAGAAGCCAACTTTAGTGCAAAGGATCTCTTCTCTCTCAATAATATTCCAGTGAGCCCAGAAAAACCCTGGCTTGCATCAGTAAGCAACCTGATGACCCAGGCTGGGTAGCCAAAGTGAATTATTACAAAAAGGAGAGGACCAAATGTTTTCTGGCAACTTTACTAGACATAAAGGTTGTTTTTTTTAACCCTTTAAAATGCTCTTTAATCAGTGGCAGTGGCCATGGCCCTAAGTGAACCAATTCTGATCTAATGAGTGATTTACTTCTCTTAATCTCTCTGAGACCTGCTTCTGCTTTCAGAACAGGAAAACTACAGCTATCTTGTTCTTCCTTTCTGTTCTGCACCTTTTACTACCTCCTGCCACTGTATGAATCTAGAAATATTATGGGTGGTAAGAGCTCCTTCCCACCTTGACAATTTCATCTCTACATTGGGAACTCATTATCTGGGACAGAAAAAAAAAAAAAAAAAAAAAAAAACCCATTTATAGCCATAAATTAACACCACTTAATTATTCCAAGCAGTGGAAGAGCAGTCTATGTCTTTTACTGGTTCTTAATAATTATTTTGGTCACTCAAGAGTAGAAAATATTATAATACATTGGCTTTTTTTGGGATATGATGGCAAAAGTACATTCAATTTAATTGTAAGGCAACAAATCAAGATGCGTGATTAAACAACATGGAGTCAAATACAGTTCAGTGTTGATAAATATAAAGTAGTACTCACTAAGGAAAAAACACTTGTTTAATTCCTCATTGCTGCCTGATTTTGAATTAGCTGAATGCACTTAAGACTATTTCCTTTCTTTTCCAGCCACTCACGGTATATCCTTGTATGCTAATTAGTGAGAGCCTCTATTCAATATGGATCAGCTTACAAAACAAATAAATGTTAAAGTTTATGAGAAGCAGGTTTGAAAAAATAATACTAAAATGTAAATCCGGTATAGAAATAAATGATTTGGCACACAGCTTTATGGTTAACGTATTCTGGTTTTAATGCTTTCACAAGGATGCAGCTAAAATGGGGAGACTTTCAGACTGTTGAAGTGGAATTTGAAAAATAGTAAAAGGATGAAAATAGTAAGAGTTTCATTTTTAAAATGAATCTCTGAAAGTAGGTAGTAGTGGAAAATACACTGGCATCATGTTTGTCTTTTCTCAAGGTATGATGGTAAAGGGACATTCAGCCAAATTCTAAGGCAACAAGCTAAAAACTAACACCCAGATTTCTTCTCCTGTAGTGCAGTGTTATTCTGTTAAATGAATGCACTGATTTGTCATTGAACTCAAACTTGTTAGGATTAAATTAAAGAACTAAGTCGGTATATACATATACCAAGAACACCCACAGCTTCATTAGACACAATTTAAACAAACATTTAGGAGGCATGTGCATTTTCATACCTCACTGCATCAGGCACCTACGAAATGACAGAGGTTAAAAATAAATAATTTTCATGTTATTGTCATGTATTTCAGCATTTCGGGTTGAAAAAAAGAACTGCTTGACTCTTCTTAACTGGAACTTTTGAGCATATGTGTAGGTGAGACTAAGTTGGTCAATCAGTTTTAATGAGAACCATGTCAGCTTTAAAGGTGATACAAAACATCAGTGCAGAATCCTGAATAACATAGGAATAAAACTTTCTGTGCGAATTGCATGAACAGAGTTTCCCATCTCTTTGGCGTTTTTGAAGGAAAATCACCATGCTTTTATAGCTTGGTGTAGAAATACTTGTGCAGTGCACCTCTTCTTACTTCTGGAGGGGATCAAGATATATGGATAAGAGAATCAACAAAAAGAACTATTTCTCCAATGTCTCCTTGTATTAATTTTCTTGGTGGGAAGTAACTATATTCTTTTTCTTATCAAGAAACAGAACTATTAGGAGCTTGGCTGGCAATTCCACAGCTAAGCAATACAGAAAGTGAAATTACTTGTTGATGTGATTAGGGTGGATCAGTACTGGATAATACCAAGTGGTGAAATCCTATCATCTTGAAAGTTATATCTCAAGTGACTGAGTTAGCTGACATCAGATTGTGTCCATTTTATTGAAATACCTGTCTTTAGATTAGCTGTTCATGTCTTTTTTGCCAATGGAACATGGGATAGTATTGCTTCTTTAACTTCCATTTATATAGTTGTATCTTGATTTGTAATGAAGAAATAAATGTTAATGTCACATAAATAGAGAAGAATAGCCTGCGTCCGTTGTTGTTGAGTCTGACAACAATTGCATTATTGTTTGAGACAGTTTGTAGCAAACTTGTGTCAGATACCAATAGCTTGAGGGTGGTGTCATCAGAACTGTCAATAATATTTTGTTTGGAAAGTGTAGCTCACGGTTGCTTCAAGGAAAAAGAACTTTCCAAAAGTGCTAATTTAGCCTTGAATAGGGATGCTGTGTTTTTCGTAGATAGAAAGTAGAATAAAACTCATTTGAGATTTGGTATTCTCTCAGGCTTCCCTAAGCTTTCCATTTTTTAGAAAATACTTTTTTATGCCACCTTCTTAAGAAGGAAGAATTGGGGAGAGGAATGTGAGTTCCATGCACATCCCTCAGTTGATTTTCACAAGAATATCTCTGGCTTCATTAGGAGTGAGACTTAAAGCTCCTTCAAAAGCCATGCTTTTAAATCAAAACCAGATGTACCGATAGTGTGCATTTTCAGTGTAGTTTTTTTTTGCTCTACCCCTGCCCAATTCAACAAAAAAAAAAATCTTTTGGAATGATTATCTTTCTGACCTTTTCGAGGTTATTTACATCATTTGTTATGATCCTTCAGTAAGGCTGTTAGGTTTTTGCTTAAGTTACCTTGCTTAATTGGATTTGTGTACCTTTATAAAAATTGAAAAATAAACATGAGGCTATTTCAAAATTACTTTTTCTGTTTGTAACATTTTTGTTATGAATTTCAATATCCATTTTCTAATGTGCTTGCATGTAGCTTATTTTCTTTATCATGTGCTCTGTTTTACATAACATCTTTCCATCTCCCTCCCACCAATTTACAATCTTACAATAGTTTTGCTGTTGTACAGTTTAGTCAGCCGTGTCCTTCCCCATCACTAGTACTTTTTTCTTTCACACTCCAGTCCTACTATCATATTTGACTTTTCTTCCTCTTTTCCAAGAAATTAGGTCTGTTCTAAATACTGCAGATGTTTCACTTAGCTTTGTTTGAGAATCTTCCCATAGTATTGGCATGATCATGGTCCATGACTCAGTTATCTCAGGCTTCGGCAAATTGCATATTTAATTTCTCCTTGGCATCTCATGATCCTTTATCTCCCTGCTATTGTCTTTCACCTAAGTCTTTATTTCTTGCAGTCTTCTGTAAATGTGTTCCTGGAATCCTTTTCCTGGTTTCTGATCTCAGTCTGCATCACCTCTCGTCCTCTTCCAGAATTTAACACAACAATACCTCTCTCTCGAATATATCTCTTCCCATCTGCCTCACTCATGCCAAGTGTTCTGCCAGCACGATGTGCTGTGCCATTTTTCCAGTTTGTCCCAAAGTTTGACTCACACCTTCCTTCACAAAAGCTTGGATTCCTGGGCATTAATCAAGCCATTGTCTTATGACTGTATCTTAGTATTTTTCCCCACAGCCTTCCAACACTGATGTTTTATAAATTTGTTTAACAGTCATTTTGGAAGAGAAAACCTTTTATGATATTGAACCTTTTATAAACCTTTAAATGATAAGTTTTTGAAGTAAATCTCCCCCCACTCCTGCTCTCGTTACTGAAACTCACTGTTGAAAGAGGTTGAAAAGATGAATTACCACTTAGAAAGGCAACTTCATTCCTATGAGGGGAAAGAGAAATAGGTTAGTGAGATGCGGCTTGATTTGTTTTCATCTGGCCTGAGACCTGAATTGGTTATAAAACACACTGAATATTGATCTAGCTGGGGAACTGTGCTGTAGCTTTGTACTCACTATAGTTGCATTCTTTAGAGTTTAGAAAACCTGTCCAGTATTCTTCTTCACCAAAAATATTTCAGTTTGAGAAATAGAAATATATTGTCTTAAATGCTAGATACAGATACTTAACACCAGTTTGTTCTAGCTAACAGTGTTTTATCTGCTAATGTTTATGTCAGCTTTTGAATAACTTTTCAGAATGAAGGCATGCAATTTCACAATGATATTTTGAGTAGAAAGTTTGATTTATATGCTGAACAAATCAACAACCTGATGCTTAACGTTTAGTTTCTAAATCTTCACCAGACTTTCGTAGTTTACATTCTTGTGCTTACACAATGACTTCTCTAATAAAATCTTTCATATCTCTGCATCAAGGGAAACTATGAATAGCTCAGAATTACATCTAAATTAAATTCAGTAAATAAATATGTGAAAGAAGCAGGTGGTTATTGCTACAGCAGGCCTGCTAGTTGAACAAATCTAAACACCAGCATGCTAGTTAAAATGAGAAATCTTGCTTTTCGTTACCTGTACCCCTGTGTTAAAGCAAATGCCTCAAAGGCAATTCACTGCTTTCTTGAATATTCTGGGTCATGTTTATTTGTTTGCCTTTTAAAGTACTAGTCAGATGATCTAGCATTATATCAAAGTTTTATAATTCCCATTTCTAGTGGTAAATTATGTAGATAGTGTGGCTTTGACTCATGTTTGATTAGATGCTGTATGTTTTTAAATTAATTTCTCTCTAAGCTCTTTGCAAGGAATAGTAACCCACTGCAGAGAGGTTACAGTACTATGGACTCTGTCTGTTCTGCCTTAATGATACAAGGGAATAGTTGAGCAAGAATAAATGAGGTACTTTTGGTGGGTAAAAATGTGAGCTGACTGTCAGTGTGAGATTGGTTCTAGGAGCAGTTAGCCAGCAGTAATAGGGCACACTTGAGTAATTGAATTTGCATAACAAGGCTTGCTGAAGAGATCTGACAGGCCCAGAGATTTGTCTGGCTGGAGATCTCCAGATGGACGTGACCACACAGCAGCTGGGTGGCACGTTTCTCAGCATGGTCAGCAACACCCAGACTGTCAGCTGGCCTCTGCAATTGCAAAGCCCTGGCAGGCCAGCTGGTGGCTTCTGACAGCCAGTGGCCCCGTTAGAGAATCTTTTCATTCTGCCTGTCAGGGTACAGGACCTGCAGGGACCCGTGGTAAGATGTAACAAGTCACCAGTGAGAGTTGTTAAGATGCTTCAGAAACCTGCTTCTGTTAAATAGCTGCTGCTTTACCACTGAGAGTGAACCTTCTGAAAGCTTTTTCCATCCTTTAACAAGGACGGGACTAACCTGTTCTCCAGCATTTTGTTTGGAAATCTATTACTTGGTGTTAGTTCCTACATGTTTAGTTTCAATACCAATATTTCTGCATCTAACCAAGCATGCCCAGTCAGTAACAGAAATACATTTTATGTGCTTATTACTTTCACAAGAGAAAATAATAGAGCTTTTGTTCCTGTGCCCCTTCCAAGGATACTGATATTAGCGTATTCTAGATTTAGCAGTTCATTTAAACAGAGCAGTTTATGGAAATAGTGTAAAGGAAGGCATTAGAAACAATGGAGGCAACAACTGTTTTAATTGATTAGTGTGCATAAATACTCTGTGTGGGTAGGAAAAGAATATCCACAATACTAGAAAACTCATCCTTTGTCAGCCTGCCAGAAGTGATGTGAAAAATTAGATCTATTGCTTGGTCCTAACATCCCTGAGCCCCAGCCACTAAGCATTAAGCTGCTGGATTTAAACTCTGTACCCTTGCAAACTTGGGGAAGTTCCTGTTCACCAGGAGTTTAAAATCCAGGTTGTTCCACTCTCAAAACGGTAAAAAAAACCCCACTAACGGGAGTTACATATTCTCATCCACTTACTATTTCTGTCCTCAGTGATGTTACTTTGCCCTGTTTACAAGGTGACTAAACAGGTAGGTGCCTGCTGTCTAAAATACAGGCTACTGATGTGGGCATTCAATTTTTTTAAAGTATGCAGACCCCCTCCAAACTGAAGGAACTAAAAGTAGGGTTTTTTACTGGGTATAGTACCCCTAGCCATCCTAATTTCTAAAGGATCTTATTGTTTCACCAAGTCTATGAATTTGGGGAAGGCTGGAGGAGAGACATGTTTAATACTATTCTTCAAGTGTCAGTTTCTGGGTTGTTTGTATGGTTAGTCATCCATAAGCTTCTGTCCAGTCACGGAATCATAGAATCATGGAATGGTTTAGACTGGAGAAATCTTAAAGATCATCTAGATCCAACTAGTCCAGTTCCAAGTCAGTGGCCCTAACTTCTACATTTTTTCTGAAAAATTCTATGTCAAAGCTGAACATTAGACTCATCCTTCTAACTGTGCTTTCTTTCTAGGAAGTAGCATTCAGCATTTGTAAACCCAACCAGTCAATTACGGAATAGTTACAGAATTATGGAATGGTTCGGGCTAGAAGGGACCTTAAAGATCACCACAGGGGGGGCTGGGATTTTCTGCCTGGACTTCTGCAGCCTGGCTTTAGTCAGGCTGAAGTCTTCTTTTGATGAAGGGGGATGTTGTACCCAGCTCAGTTCAGATTACTTGGTAGCAGAAGGGATGTTCTTGTGCACAGAGGACTCTATTGGTGAGTGCAGTGTTAAACAGCGTCACGAGGCATCCCATTCATCCAGTCTGTGAGTTTACTCTAGCGCAGTGTTTTAATGCTGGATCCATTTCTCTGTAAACAGACTCATATTCCCACCTGGACTACTGCACCCTGATTTTAACAGGCTGGTGCCCCTATGGCACTGTTTGGAATCAACTGTATAATGTCCTCTTGTAATACATCTGTTTCATCCATCTTGTTATGCTACAAGATGCGTAAGTTCCCTTTTGTCTCAAGGAGAGGTAGATTAGACTGTTAAAATAAGAAAAAAGCTTCACAGGTTGGAGGGACAGGTATGTTTAGTTTTTTTAATCAAGAGCATTTTGATACCACCTCAGGCACTGTCCAGAAAGGGTTGTTTTTTGAAAAGAGCTCTGCATGAATGGAAAACGAATAAGAGAAATTGTCAAAATAAAGACCACTTTGACTGTTTTACAGGCTTTAGACATTTTTACTTGTATTTTTTCTTGTTGACTGTAATAAATGCTGAGCATGCAAATAAGTATTTTACAGAAGGTTCTACTTTGAAAGAAGTGGAATAAATGCCATTAAACCTTTTAATTAATTTTTATATCTGTTCATCAAAGAAGGCTGAAATAACAGGTTATAAATTTTGTTGAGTCCTGTGATGCTGCAACATAAACCTCACAAGATTTGGCTTGTAGAATGGGAACCTCAAAGCATTTCTGTTCTAACAGCAGTGATGAATGAGAAAGTCATTGGTTTGTGTCCATCAGATTAAAAAAAAAAAAAAAGGCACGTAGAGAACATACGCAACAAAAATGTCTTCCCTTGCCACCCTGAGTTTTTGTTACATGTATGGTTTTGGGGTATTGTACTTGAATTCTGATGTGTATATAGACCCTGTAAGTCCATAAGCTAAATGAGCAGGAATCTTTTGAGTGCACTTCTGTCTCATTCTAGAAACATCCTTTTTAAGACATCAACTTGTCATTCAACTTTTTTCATTAATTTAAGTATAATATTACTGTGAAATACCATTGATAGACCGTTCACTCCTGACACAATAGGGCAAATCTTTAATCAAAACACTGAACAGCTACCTCAAGAAGACAGATTTAGCAACCTTTGGAGGTGCTTGCATGATCATTTTACTGTTTCTTATGTTGAGTTCTAGCTAACCCATGACACAAGATGGAAAATAGCCTTTTTAAAAGTAAATGATGTATCTTTGTTTTCTGTAGATGATTGTGAACCCCTTCCTTTCCTTTTTTTTTTTTTTTGTGTGTGTGTATTTTACACAAAGAAAGCAAGGAGTTGTACTAGATACGCATTCGTAGGGACTAAACAGAGACAAGGAATATAGTCTGAAAAACTGTAGTCTGCACACAGCAAAATGAATTGTTGTAATGCCAAAGTGCACCTTATATATTTTGCCAAAAGTGATTAAGGAGCTGGTATTTCAGATGTTGTAGCAGGTATAATTACCTTCCCTGATAAGAGTGTAATGTTAGGCTGTGTTTTGCAGATCTGATTACTGTTGGTGTGTAGTTTGTGCCAATTTTAGTAATTTCTGGTGTGGAGCCTTTACTTTTATGCCAGTTGCTCAGTAGCTGGTTCAGAAGTTTAATTTCTTACGTGATTTTGAATATTAAATTCTAATTTGGAGCAGTTATTTATCTGAAATTACATAGAATTAAATAAACAACTATCTTCTCTCTTCCTTCTTTCCCTGCTCTCCAGGAAAAGGGAGATGCGGTGCCATTAAAGCCACTTCTTTGTGCTTTCACAGCACAGAAAGCACAGATTGAC